>NC_133578.1:10975151-11322075 GCF_964106895.1 Numenius arquata | reverse complement strand
ATTATGCATTTCCAAGCTTTTAATTTAAAGTTTTTGTAGGGCACTCTGTATTTTCCATATTTCCCCCCTGACCTGTATTTGTAATTGAAATAAACCTGAAAAAAACCTTAAAATTTTGGTTGGAATCTACATTTATGTATTTTATTTTAGTTTTTAAAAATAATTAATTAATTTTAAAAGATTTTATTTAAGAAATTAAGCTGAAAACAAGAAACCCCTGCAGCTGAACTGACGTTGGCAAACGCACAAGTTTTTCTGTTTGGCTGTTGTGTTTGTTTGTTTCAGTTTTTACTTTCATTAAATATTTGTTCAGACAATATTCATTGCCCTGAATTCATCTTCAGTTCTCCCCTTATTTTTCGTCTCAAGGAAGCCCTGCAATGATCCTTTCAGAACATGTAATAACTCTATATTTCTTTTAACTTCTGCCTTACATCTTCCCTCTGATTTTATTTTCTAGGTTTCTCCGACAAAACCCCAAAATTCCAAGTGCATTGGAAAGTCAGGTTTCGTTTACAGACGTTCACTATTATTTAATAGAACTCACCCTGAACAACAGCGACCTTTCCCCTTAGTATTTACTATGAAATCTTTTGAACTGACATAGAGATCAGGGATTGTCTTGGCAGCATCTGTCAACATCCTGTTTGTTCTGGATACTGTACTCCACTGATTTTGGGGATCTAAACCATCTACCTTTTGCTTCCAGAAATATGCAGACTATTTCTATTTTTTCTGAGGTAGTTTTAGTCTTTAAAATTATTTATTAATTAATTTTTTAAAATTATTAGTAATAATTAATTATTAAAATGTTAATATATTTTATTATTTAAAATGTTGTTAGAGTGCATATTTTCCATTTAGTATAGAGATATTTAACCACATCCTTCTACAAATGGAAATACAGTACCTTAAAATAAGATGCCAGTATTTATAGAAACTAGAATGGAAAATATCGCCCACAAATTTGCTCCTAGCCAGATCATTAATGCCCAGAGTTTCAACCTTCTTAATTCCAAGGAATTTCTAAATCTCTCTCTTTGTAAGCCTATGCCCTATTTTCAATTATTAATTCTTACTTCTCCATGTGGCTTCTCAGCCAATGCCTTTCTTGGATGAAATTATTCCAATTTATTCTCTCCTAAACCAAATTATCTCCTCTCTTAAGATCTTTCAGCTTCCATCAGTTCTTCTTCTACAGGCTCACAACCTCAGCATCCTAACTCTTCGTTCACATTTAGACAGAGACTAATTTTTACCGTTTCTTGCTTTTTTCAGCATCCTTTATAAATTATAACGCCTATCGTATCATCCTCTCTAGTACTGTCAGAAGCAAATCCTCCTCTCTGGCCTAACTCTTAACTTTCAAACTCCAGCTTCATTCTTCACGTTTGCTTTACTCATCAGACACCCTTACTACTACGGTGGTGTTCTAGTTTAATACTCGGGAACCCTTCCATTCCCAAAGACAACTACTTAATCCTTGTTACTTACAGTTTTCTTTGCCTTTGCTCCACTATTCCACTTTGTGTTCCTTTTAAGTCGCCCCTTTGAACTACTCTCCTTATGTTGTCTGGAAGTTTGCTTTCACATCTTCTTAAACTTTTTTAGAGCAGCTGTTTGGGATGAAAACTACCCTGAGCCTTGCAGAAGGCAAACCCAGTCAGAGAAGCAAGACAGCCGAGTCCTGTTCTAGCTCTGAAGAGCCCTCTAAGGAGCCATCCCACTATCCCAGGAAGGCTCGAATGCAGAACGCTTCATGATAGACTTACCTTCAGCCTTACACGCACTCCTGCAAGTGAATGGTCACAGAGCTCTTTAATGTGTGTCTACTGGAAGCTGGCTATTTACTGGCAGCAGACTCTCCCAGCTATCTATTCCCTTTTCAAAGCTTAAATAGGGCTAAACAGGGCTTCTGAGGTTTTCCATTGTAGGGTACCACCACCAGCAGCCATTTGGGAGACTTTGAGACTACACACGAAGGCACTGCTGGCCTTGCCTCAACAGGAAGAAAAGTTTGGGGACACTGCCCTGGAATTACTCAGTACAGCACAGAAAATAATATTTTTTAAGTAGAATTCCGGAACACTCTGAAAGTAAGATTAAGAAACTCTTTGTGAAACTGATACTAGACTTAATTCTTGCTTTAATCTTCATAAGGAAGATAATATTAGAAAAAGATTAAAAATTAATATGAAGATACGCTTCCTACAATAATTTTTTCCTAGCAGAAGCCTGAAACTTCACATGCCTTCTGAAAACTTATTGTACTTTTCAAACAGGATCTATCGCAAATGGATGAGATCATTAATAATAACCTTTTGCTAATGTAGGGAGCATCTAGGACACATTTTTATGAAATGTCTCGGTGAGTGGGAAAGAATCAGATATAGAAAAAAAGTCAAAATTTAAAAATACAATACAATAATTATATGCATTATTTATGAAAACAGCCTACGTTTTGTGTTGGAAATCTATTAAAACTGAGCAATAGAATTATTTATAAAGTGCAGTACAAATACTATGTGTATGAAGGCTGTAACAATTATAACACCCCAGGCATTTTAAAATCTAAACAGACAAAATACAAACTATAAAATACCAAAGGCGGCAATAAAAAAGCAGCATGACTGAATAATAAGGTGCTTGAATTGTTAGCCCCAATGTCGCTTTATTTTTTCAAAATGTAATCTCATTTTTTTGTGTTTAAAATGGTAAGTAGGGTGGGTTACGGAATTAGGACACATGAATGCATGAGTGGGTAAGGTGTATAAACACATCTCTAAGCCAAAAGAAAGCAGACATTTGAAAAAAATAAATACAGCATCTTTATGAGCCTAGTAAACTCAAAATATGAAAATATTTGTGTATGTGACCCTTCCTTCTCTTACAACTGAATGGTGACTTTCTGTACCATTAGTGACAAGTTTAGCAGCAGGGCTCTAGCACTGCTGCCCTCCTCTACATACAATTATTTCTAGTAAGTGAATTTTCTTTTAATGCAATGTCTGCTTTTAGATGCAACTATTTAATTATTTACACAGAATAAGGCTGGTCATTGATTGCTTCCTAACTCCCTCATAACATTTCATTTGAAGGAGTGGTTCAGAGAACCAAATTCAAATCACACTGGAGCACCTGTAAATTCAGGGCTTGAAACAGGCATAAAATGGGGCTTTTAAGTGTTACCACTATCTTCAACTGGCATAAAATAAACTGGAAAAACTGTAAACATCTTTTAAAAAGTAAGAAACATCCTATTCTTCATCAGTGTTTTGAAGACTGTACAAAAGCTGGTGCTAACAGCGATCATTCAGAGAGATAAAAAAAGCAAAATAAAAAGAAAAAAAAACCCAATATTGAATTTATAAGGAATATTTCTTTAAAAAGTATGAATAATACAAAGAGAGACTTCCTTTACTTCTATCAAAGTGAAACGCAGACCCACTGCTCACCTTCTGGTGAGAGAAGCAAGCTGAAAATTCAGCTTTTCTGGATGGGTTCAATTATGCAGTCCTGAACTACGGAGCCGCCCTACACAAACAGCTACGGCCCAGTAGGGACTATTGTCATATAGACGTGAAAGCACAGGCAGGTGTGCAGAATGCCAATCAGCTATACAATAACTGGGCCAAGTCAAAAATTAAGCAGTAGTCAAATACTCACTAACTAAATGACTAAAAAAAAAAACAACTTTTTCCACTCCTGGAAGCTGGGTGTTACATGTTTTCTCCTAACCAGCTACTAGTTGTCACCCAGGAAAACACCCAATTCAACAATTTAAACACAATCCCCATCTTCAGTTTCCCGCGAAACAACCAAACTATACCTCAGGATGCTGAGGAAAGGAGGAAAACAGTTATCTAAAAAGTCAGGTAACAATATGGTTAATTTGTTAAACGGCAGCTTATGCTCTGCTAAACAAAGACCAGTATATGTAAGAGCTGGCAAAAAAAACCTTGCAACCCCACCACCACACACCCTCCCTCCAAAGCTTACAATCAACACAGAACTCTCATTAGAGCTACAAGTTCAATTTAAAAAGATAATTACATCCATTTATAAAATATTTTCAGTCAAGTGTTAATTAACTGTATCGCCCAGACTCTCATTTTCAAAGCCACGTACAGGGAATAATCCTCTTTTTTAAAAAAAAAAAAATCTGAAAAACGTGGAGACTGCACTTAAATTTTTGCCTTTTTTTTTTTTGGGGGGGGGGAGGGAAGAGGGAGAGCGGGCAGATAGATGGAAGAGAGTGAACGAACATTCTTTTCAAGAATAATATCTACAGAAAGTGAAAGCAGCATGGTTCACCAATTCAGAGCCAGAGGAAAGACTAGGAGCAGAACAAAGACACTGGCCAGAAGAATGGAGGACTCTTCTGTGGCTGACTGGCTGAAGGAAACCTACTTAGTCTGGACTCATGGCAACCTAGGATACAAAAATCCCATAAACAACAGGGCATTTGTGCAT
This sequence comes from Numenius arquata, assembly GCF_964106895.1. Classification (NCBI taxonomy): domain Eukaryota; kingdom Metazoa; phylum Chordata; class Aves; order Charadriiformes; family Scolopacidae; genus Numenius; species Numenius arquata. The sequence continues at coordinate 11,317,602 of NC_133578.1, read as the reverse complement.
GTAACTCCCTGTACACTGCTCTGAAAATTCATTTTGCAGAGGTTTTTTTTTTCCTCCCTCTCAACTCTTCCACATGCACACACTGCGCTGCGTGTTAGTAGCTTTCATATCCATTTAAATGCTCCAGCCAAGAAACACTGTGCACATTCACCAGCTCTGCTTTTCGGAAAAAGAGGCTGAGAAATTGGCATCTCGTCCAAAAGGACCATATTACAAAATATTTAAAGAGGGATTGAAAGGCCATGCACCAAAATGCCAAAAACCCAACTAAGCCAAACCTGTTCAAGAATGTGGTTTTGTGCGGTGCAAGAAGATAAAAAAACGGAACACGTATAAACTTTAACTCTCTTTGGCTTAAAACTTTGGGCCTTATTTGACCTATATTGCATATTTTTAAACTAAGGTTCGCATTTTTAGAACAGTTCCGATTTAAATCTTTCACACAAAAAAAAAAAAAAAGTGAAAAGTAAAGCTGATACTAATACCTTTGGGGTTAGGCATTTTGGCCATTTTAGTCCTGGCACTTTTCCATCAAAGTCCAAAATAAATAAATAATAAATAAATCTACTGAAATGTAATTTGGAAGTCCCTGTTGCCTGAATTAACTTGATACAACTAAAGATGGAACTGCTTAACAAACTTTTGACTTTTATGAAAGCACAAACTTCAGGATTTGCTACTCTGGGGTTATTTATAGAATACTACTTTCAGATTTGCTTACTTGAGTTTATACTCACTTTATAGCCAAGGAAAAATGGAGCAAGTTGAAAGCACAAAACCAATTTGTTTTTAAAAGTTTTATAACATCTGTTAAGTTAAAACAAACTACAACAGGGTTTTAGGCTGCATACTTATTACCAGAAACCTTGCCTGAGTGGGGAAACAGTTTTTAAGCACGCCAGTAAAGATACTCAAGGCACTATACTCACCAGTATGAATCTTCTCATGCCTCTGTAGCAGGTACTTCTGTATGAAACGCATGTCGCACTGACTGCACTGAAATGGTTTTTCACCTTGAACAATATAATTCCACATCCATGAGTTAATAACTACACACTGTTGGTTTTGATAACTACTTTTGAGGAATATTAAAATGTCTATTAAAAAACCAGCATCTGAGCGAATTCCAAAAATAATCTAATACCAAAAAAAACCCATTAGCCTTACTAAGTATATGAACTGCAGAATTCTTTCCATGATCCTAAGAGTCACATTAAGACTAGAACGGAAGAGTGATCTGAAATGGCTGTAATTTCCTCATGAGCAAGATCAATCACGATGCTGGCATAAGACTGCATTCAGGATACTGGCAAGCTATTATAATAGTAAGTACCTTTTTCACTTCTCCGAACCAGAGAGATACCTCATCAGGCAAATAAGCAGCCGGAGCACATTTTACAAAGGGGTCAATTTTGGCACTTAGGCTACAAGTCAACCCATTACTTTCTGATAAAGAAAGAAAAGAAACCTTGTAAACAGTTAGGTCTTCAGTTTATTAAACATATGTTGATTTATTTTTTTTTTTCTGGTATTCTTTTGACACTTTGGTGCATGGAATCTCTAAGCTTAGATGCCAAGTTAGCTACACTCTTAAAACTGAAATTCGCATAGAGCTGAAAACATTTTTAACATAAGTAAACAACTCTTTATATAGTAGAAAAGACAAATTTGAAGTCAAGCAGTACCTGTATGAATGAAGACATGTCTCTGTAAATGGTAGTTGGTTCTAAAGGCAGCATTGCAATGCTCACAAACATGAGATTTGTGGGTTTTCAGACCAAGTGATCCATCCTCATTTATTGTAAGGATCTATTTTAAAAAGAGTAAAATTTGTTCTCACACTACCCTCTAAAGATGTCTTATTAACTACAAAAAAAAAAAAAAACATTAATTTTTTCGATGCAGAAAATTTAAATATTTCAGGTAAAACAATGCTAATTTCTACAAAGCTATGTGTTAGGCTTTTAGGATACATTTCCAATTGCAGTCCAATCCAACCTGTGTCTCCTTGTGCATTAAGAGATATTTCAACAGGACGGAGACAAAAGCAGCTAATGGAAAATCAGCTTAGAGCTCCCCTATTCACAGCTGAGTCGCTTTATATGCTACTGTTTACTTTGTCCATCTGTTGGAAAGGACGCAAAGTAACCAAACCACCTCTGGGCACTGAACCATGGATAATCACATTTTAAAGCAAAAGCGAAAAGTTATATTCTTTTTTCACATCACGACTGTAAATGTTTGCTAAAAGGCATTAAAACTTATCCAGGATAGTCATACAAGTTATCTATATCTACATAATACCAATAGTCTCAGAGGCAAAATTTTACTTTAAAAACCAAAACCCCAAAGCCAAACAACCAAGAAAATAGTATTCTTCTCCCCTTTCAAGTTTTTCACTCAATAAAATATTGCTCACTCAATATACATAATAGAGCATCTCCTTGACAAATTCAACTTGCCACACTCAATTGCTTTGATGTCAAAGCCGCTATTTTCATATCAAGTCAAAAAACATAAGTGAAAAAAAAATAGCACCATATCTACCTTATTCAATAAGCCTCATCACAGGTTTTCTCTAATTTGTCAAAAATTTAAAAAAAACAAACCCCAAGCTCTCTACTATCTCTGGCAAGAGAATAAGAAAACCAGTAAACAAATTACATTTCCAAAAGTCTTACTTAACTGGAAACAGAACTATAAAGAGGAGCTTAAGTAACCTTAAGTAAAACAGTTTAGTCCCTTGTTATTAACAAAAAATAAAAGTCTGCTGGGGAAACACATCTGCAATTTAATTAGCTACGTTGATTTAGGTTTTATGATAATGACAGTGATGAGAAAGAGAGAGTCAACAACTGAAATACCATCGCTGCAATAGGAGCAAATAGCGTGGGATCTACTTAAAGAATTTTTAATTCTGCTCCATCAAAACTCAGCAAGAGTGAAAGTCTCAAGCTAACAAATTCTTGTGCATTCACTCTGAAGGACAAGCACATTCATACGTGTGTCAGATTGGTGTGTTACAGCTCCAGTAAGTCACAGATACAGACAATTATAAAAACTCTGTTCTGTAACAACATACAGCTAATGAAACACTGACTGGTTATTTAAAATGAATTTAAATACATGTTATGAAATGTTTGCCACATAGTGTATTGAAATTTTAAAATAATTGTGCAGAAATTAATTTCACAGTTATCCTAAGCCTGGGCTCTTCTACTGCATCCATCCATTGTACGACTTCTTAAATGAAGAAAGTTAACTTTGTCAATGCAGTTTCCCTAATAAAAGCAAAAAAAAAAAGCTTATGCATGCGCGTGTGTGTATGCGTTCACGTGTGTGTATGCGTGCGCGTGTGTTTGTGAGCATGGAAGAGGGAAAAGTAGACAGGATTCATAAAAGCTATTGACTTTTAAGTTATATGATGACTATATTAATATAAAATAAAGTCTAAAATGTCTCAGTAATTGACTTCCATTTGTAAAAGTCCCAGCTACCGTTTGGATGGAAAATCAATCCCATTACTCTGGGAATACTAAATTAAACTGCAGTAGGCTCTCACCTATGTCAGTCCTTCAGCTTCTTTCTGCCTTTCTAATCTGAAACCTTGAAAAAAGCGGAAGAGACACTGAAAAAGAACCTGTTTAATGATTCTCCTGAACATTTTTCAATCTTTTGTCATCTCCAAAGGCTAACGCTGACAGATTGGGAGATAAAAAGGAAGCATGCAAGTACACGTCTGTAGGAAGAGGAACACATGCCTCTCCTACCTTGCCATGTTTCCACGGAAGTGATCTCTGGAGATACTCAACCTACATCTCCTTTTTCTGTCCACGGGAGAAGCATCTTGATGCACAGGATTTGGAACTTGCTTCCATACCCAATCTGAAACAATTTCTCAACTTTCCAAGAATACTACAGGTGCAGCCTAATTTGCCAGTGCTTTGAGGAGGACTGAGGGGTCCCACTCAAAGACCAACAAAAAGGAGGTTTTGGAGTTTTTCTTGGTGTTAGGGTGAGTTTTCCTTCAACGTATACACAGTCTGGATCCATTTCAGAGTAGGCTTATTTTAATGCTGCTGTGTGATCACATATAACTGATTTTTGCCTGTCAGAGCAGCCTGTGTATGTTCTATTTTAAGTCTGAAGATTAATAGTGATTTGGGGAATTACTAGAAGATATAACACTGCTACCTCATGAGGTGAAATGAGTCTGGTTTTATCTGAAGTGCGTCTCAATAGAAGAAAATTGTTTTCAGACATACAGGGATACATACTCTTCATGAATGGATCTACAAAACAAATTTTGAAGTAACAAACCAGCAGCTATGGTAAGAATCTTTTGATATAAATAAATACATATATGAAGATGATTATGACCACAGGAATATTCCCTACTGGAAAATTATTTTATATATATTAGTAAACTTTTTAGAATTTTCAAAACTACCATTTTAGATTTCTTTTTAAAAACTTTTCATTACTATGCATGAAGCATATAAAATTATCAGGCTCACAGAAAAGCACAACTATTATTAGATAGATACAGAGAAATGATTTATAAATTGTCTACAAAGCTACTGACTCATAATTTAAAAAAAAATATTTGGAGAAAGAACTGCCTGGAGAGACAGATGTTAAAATATGTCAAGGGTTCATGTTGCTAAAAAGAGTTCAAAGAAAAACACTGTTATATCAGGTTTTGTTTTGGGTCTCTGGTGAACTTCAGAACTGCATCTTTACTGAGCAAACAAACAATTTCCAGCCTAACTACTTCAAATGCTAATGAAATTAGTCATAGTCAACCAAATCTTCAGGTTCTTTTAATCTTGGTTTTGCCAAATCAATGTCTTACTTTTGCTGGTGAACGCTGTTTCCTTTTCTTCTTTTTCTGCAAATCTACTGGCTCTCGTATTTGTTTTTTGTCTCGTTTCTGTTGTTCAGATGCATCAGTAAAGGTAATTTCTTGCTTTACACTGATCTGTTAAGATACCAAGTGCCAGTTTCAGGTAAGGTTCTCACTACAGAAAAGCAATTTTTCAATTTTAGAAGATGACAAACTGCTGAAACAGAAAACCTTTTTCTAAGGGAATTATCTTGTGGCTTCATTCTTTCAGAAATTTAAGTGAAAGGAATAAGAAGTGTCTTAAAGAAAAAGGGCATAGTTAATTTCTACAGTGACATTTTGATGTATCCTTTCATTCATCTCCCAAAGTCTTTTTTCCTTCTGACCTGTGGTGATTTTGAGATCAGTTCTTATATTAAAATCACTTCCATCTGTAAAACCATTCAGTTTTTCATACCTATTTTACTTTAGTCCATGTGTTGTCAATGCAAGATTTAAACGGAATAGTTTATCATATATTTAAGACAGAAGTATTTGTTAAGAAAACAAAAATAGTGCTAATGAAGTTTTTTCCAAAAAATAATCTAATGTAATAAAAAGCATGATACTCTTACATTTTTCTAACACCTGAAACACCTGATCTACAGCTAACAGAGTAGTGTTTTAACAATGCTACCTTTCTGATGATTATTCTTTGTATATAAGGCTATCTACTTTTAAAGTCCTGGTATTTCTCCTTTATGTTTGAAGGGTAACAGTGATGATGTGCTGCGTTTTCAAAAAGGAAGTCATCTATATTCTCTCTGGGAAAGCTGAGGTAGATCTTCTATGAGATATTGAGGAGGGGCATATTTATGGTCATGTATGAAGTGTCACAGTCCAACCTGCAGTGTGAATGCAACTGCTAAGCGTCCACATACTCTGAAAACATACAAGATGCTTCCTATAGCAAAAGAAACTAAATAGCACTATGAACAGCATAAACAGTATGCACCTTTTAATAACGCTATTTACTCTGGTTTGTAGTTACTTTTGAACATTAAATATATTTAAAAGAGCATAGTTTAAGGCATCAATTCTATGGTAACAGCCTGCTTATAAAATATTTATAAAACAGATACTTAAGATTATACTTAATTGGCAAAATTTATCCACAGCCAGAGGCAAATGACATTTTCATAAATAGCATCCATTCATAAATATTTTGATAATCGAAATCCAAACAAGCAATTAATAGATTCTTGCCAGAGCAGGATTAGACTACCAGATCAAGCTTCCTAGTAATTTCTCCAATATTTCATAAAGAAATTGCTTACAGGGACATTAACAGCATACTGCAGCCCTTGAGGAAGTCTATCTTGCGCATCCATGTCATCATCATTTTTTACCGTCTCCTCATGGACCATGAGTTCATCATGTGAAATCATTTCTTGCTGTCGAAGTTCACTTTCCTGTAACACTTCATCTGTTGCAAGAATTTCTTGGTGCGCCATAGTCCGATCTTGAAGCACTGCCTCTTGCCGTTCTCCCGATACTCCAGACTGGTCAGATACCGCACCCATCCCTACCATAGCCCTGGATGACTGCATTTGGTCTATGCCACCACATTTAAGAAATAATCCTCCCAGCTTGTCTTCAATGTTCATTCTTAAGTGCAATAACCTACAAAGAAAGTTTTAATAGTAAACATCTACAACAATCTACAATCTCTTGCTTAAAATTCTTTACTTAAAAACATTTTATCAGAAGTCAGTCAGGACTCAACACACACACACGCACGCACTCCTAAAACTGGTATCCAAATAAAAGAGAAAACTTGGATGTCTTGGTCCAACATACTCCTTTCACACACATGCACATGTATACAATTGAACACTTTCAAATAAAAAGTTTCAAATCAAAGTGCCTTCTGATTACTAGCAAAATTCTGGTAGTTAAATGATAGCTAATTCTTCCTGCTTTTTCCTTAGAAAACAGGGGAGAGGGGGCGTGTACCCTTTTTATTCTGTTTCTTTTTTCTGTTTTGACTGTCTTTTACAAATGCCTCTTTCATATTGGTCCTGTTCTCCCCACTTCCTTGTCCTTTAAGTGTCCTTTCACTGCTGCTAGCCCAGGGCATACTGTAGCTGCTGGAACATCTTAATACCCACAAGTGAGAGAAAACTGGGCTGCACCACAAGCAGCGTGGCCAGAAGGTCGAGGGAGGTGATTCTGCCCCTCTACTCTGCTCTGCTGAGACCCCACCTGGAGAACTGCGTCCAGCTCTGGAGTCCCCAGCACAAGACACACATGGACCTGTTGGAGAGGGTCCAGAAGAGCGACACAAAAATGATCCGAGGGCTGGAGCACCTCTCCAATGAGGACAGGCTGAGAGAGCTGGGGCTGTTCAGCCTGGAGAAGGCTCCACGGAGACCTTATTGTGGCCTTTCAGTACTTAAAGGGGGGGTCTACAGGAAAGATGGGGACAAACTTTTTAGCAGGGCCTGTTGCAATAGGATAAGAAGTAATGGTTTTAAACTAAAAGAGTGTAGATTCAGACTAGATAGAAGGAAGACATTTTTTACAAAGAGGGTGGTGAAACACCAGCACAGGTTGCCCAGAGAGTTGGTAGATGCCCCATCCCTGGAAACATTCAAGGTCAGGTTGGATGGGGCTCTGAGCAATCTGATCTAGTTGAAGGTGTCCCACCTTGTTGCAGGGTGGTGGACTAGATGGCCTTCGAAGGTCCCTTCCAACCCAAACTGTTCTATGATCCTATGAAAATGCAACTTTCTGGTTAAAGGTATAAGTCAAATAAAGACTATAGAGAGGTCAAATCTGTTTATGAAAAAGGCATTCTCTTTCACACCCACTAAGCAGGAGCATTAGTCAGGAAATATGAATTCCAGTCATGAACAGCAATACCATTACATTGACTTATGGTACACAGATAGAAAATCATAATATTCCAACAAGTGTCATGACATTATTAAACGGTTTATAACATAGGACGGCAGGCTTTTGTGAAGCTGGAAGTGGCAGCATCTTCTTATACTACTGATTATTATATATGTAAGACAGTTCTAAGCCGCCTCTTTCTCCTGGATGTCCAGGCACAGGATCAGTCTCCTTCACCCTATTCCCCAAGCCCATAACTCCTACCCATTCCACCAATGCTCTGGTCTACTCCTTCAGACAGACAGACAGAGATCCTTCCTCCATCCCTCTCTCTTCCCACAGCTGGAGGACAAAGGCTATACAAAGGCTACAGCAGACACAGGGACGGGAACAGAGGGACCGTGGAGCTGGACAACACGCAGCAGGCCTAGCCGAAGCACAAGACGGGTACCTCAGGGAGTATTATAATCCCCATCAGCACCTTTGGTTTTGATGCATTCAGAATTACAATATAAATGCAATGTTGGTATATTGCTAGTCATCAGCTTCAAATTCTGTTCCCCTAAGAGCACAGCATGCGGAAAGTCTCTATCTCCACTCAACTTTTAAGTCAGGGGCAAACGCTTCTTTCCCTGCAGCTCTTGATGACAACTCATAACCAAAGAAATCACTGCTCCCTGACTAGAACCACCCTGCAGAATGGCACCACTATAGCCCCCGGCCCGTTCAACAGCCTGCCAACATGCAAAAAGACTGGATCAAACAAAGGTACAAGAAATTTTTACTTTTCAATTTTCAGTTCCATCCATTTGATCACTTTCCAAATCATTTTCCTCACCGGGAAAATATTTTTAAAATTCTCAATGTATCGTAAACGTCTGTTAAGATTTGTTTATACCAAACTACCTGAGTTTACAAAACAAATAGTGGTCGGTCTTCAGGTGAGATCCTAGAGTACTTGGTAGGAATGCAAGCCACCAGCAGAAACAACTGAAAAAGATCTCAAAGTTTTGCTACATTATACTTTGTTTCAAATAATACTATCAGTTCTTAACCTTCTGAAAGTAAAATTCGGTCAATTTCTCAAAAAACCCAACCAACCAAAGAAACAAACCAACCCACCATACACCCCAACAAATAATACAAGCAGTCCTTTAACACCTTCTGGTAGCAACTCATGTCGTGTAACTTGAAAGTGAAAGAACATTTGTCCCTCGTCTCTACCATGAGAGGTTCTAAACTTCTGAATATGTCATAGAAAGGCTGGCAGACAGCACGGGTCTGACTTCACTGAGTTTCAAATAGTTACGAGGCATGCCAAAGAAAGAAGCTTTTCAGTCAATTAGATTCTTTTTTAGTAAGCCTTCCTCTGCTGGAAGTCAGGAGGACAGAGTCACTAAGCTAAATCTGTTTATATATGACAATGTCATCAAAAATTTTAATACTCTTCCTTCCTATGTAAAAAGCACATTCCAGGGACCAAAAAAGTCTGTGACAGGAGAACATGAGGACAATTTCTGTTCAGAACATTTATGCTTGCAATTTGTCCTTTTTTGTTCTTCTGCAATTCTAACATAAAGATGTTTGAAATCTTACTCTTGATTTTCACAGCATCTGTCTTCAAATACGGACAACAATTCCTTAATGCCTTAAGTGAGCTCAGGTAGTGCTAGGTGACAAGTTTACTCCCAAGTTAATCCACTTTATAGTAAGGGGATGAGATTTCACACGTCGGGAAAATGCCCACCTGGTTTTCCACACAGCCACCTGCAGACTTTATAGAATCCGTGAAGCATTTTTTGGAGGTACCTGGAAAACCATACTGATAGTTTCTCAGCAATAACAAAAACAAACAAAAAGCAAGCCTGGCACAGCACTAAGGCTGTTTTTTTTCCAGCAGTGCAGATCTCCCAGAGAGATGTTGCAACAACAGACCTCAGTGTTCCTAAAAAATTCATCCTCGTTTTCTTCTATCATCTTATCAGTGTGGATTGTCCTGTGCCAAGTAAGAAACGTGAGAAGGAACTGAAGTTCTTAAGAATCTGTCTTCCATGGAGCCATTACTTGATAAGAGATGGCGCAAAAGATCTAAGGTTGAGACTGGTTTCTTAGGTAAGGCATTTTAAATATGTAGCATGAAAGACAGCCTCCAAGAAAAACAAGCAGATGCATTTATTCATTTCAGCCTTTATCCCACGTTAATCCATACTCGGCGTACATCTTACACAGATCATCATTCCCTGTACTTTTGTTCAACACTAAGAAACGTGACAGCATAAGCTCACTGAAGATTCTTTAGAGGAATGACACGGACAGGTACTAGAATACAAGAACTCAAGATGCTGAAACACATTTGAGGGAGAGCAAACAGCATCAAGTGTAAGAACACGGTGGCCCTAATCTGTCTGCTTGAGCCACTGACGAAAACCACACAGAAGGCTGTTCCACATGGAGGATACTGCCACATCACTCTGAAATTAGGTATGAATTGCGGAAATCCTGGATTTAAAGCTATTTCCTGGCAGGAAGGTAGGCAGGCGAATCCAAACAGAGAGACCGAGTGTTTAAGAGCGCAGGAGAGCCTGCTCCTCTCACCAGCAGAGGCAGGAAGACTCGTGACATGCAGAATCTCAGGACAGCTGGCAAGAGATACAGCCGCTGCCCAGAAGAGAAGCTGGCAGTGTACTGGTGTTTACTGGTCTTGTTAGTTCTCTCAATTGTCAAAGATACGGAAACTTTTTTCTTTCTCACCCTGACTAGTAGGCTTAGTAGAGTCATGCAACCGAAAGCACTCAAGTTGTTTTCCAGTCATCATCTTGAGTCATATCAGAAGCCGGTACAGTGAGTGTACTGCTTATTAAATCAGGCTTTCAAACAGTTGGCTTTTCATAGAAAAATAATGAGAATTCATAGTGTTAGGCTGCATATTCTAAGTAATGCAATGGAATGTAAGTTATATGACACACGGGTACTGTTTTAACACGAAGAACCACAAACAAAAATAAGCTATTAAGCCAAACAAGAAATATCCCAAATGCAACCAATTCAGTAAAACACGTGTAATTTGTCATCTGACACCTTTTGGCTCACATAAAAGGAATCCTATCATTTAAATTGAACATGAGGAAAAGCGTTCTTGGAAGAATGACAGTGTGATAAAGAAAATGTAAGTTAAAAGCATTCAAACAAGCTCAGTTTACCAAGCCTGCAAAGATTAAATAAATATTTTAAGTGCAAGGTACGTTTATGAAATAAAGATCAACTTGTTTTGAGATTATCCTGAGGGAACCTACAATAATACAAACCACATACTAACACACACAAGCACGTTTCTTGGCATAAAACATTGTTATCCCTATTGCAGAGATATCTTCCATAGATTTTCAGAACTTTTATTAAGCTTCACCAAATAATCATATGATTTTTCTTTGAATATATAGTTTCTCTGTGCACCGAGAGAGAAAAAATAGCTACCAACAAAATCTTTAAAGATTTGCTTGGCAGAAGTTCTCCAAACCTTTACTCTAGGCAAAGCGTTTCACAAGAGACATCTATGGGAAGAGCTTCCTGGACATGCACACATTTTGGGGGAGGAGAAAGGGGAAGGGGACGGACCACAAAGAAAAGGTCTCCCAGACCTTCCCAGCACCATCTCTTGTCACACAGCACTGCGCAGCCGCTTGCAGAACATCCACAACCAGTGAACCATGTTGCTTCATTTCAAAAACTGCTGCTCCGCCAAACCCTAGGGCAGTTCTTCAGAACTATTCATTTCAGTAACCCTGACATCAGTTTTTCCAAAGATTACTGGTGCAGTAAGTTGGAGAGCTAAGTGGTAAAGACAATATTCCTAATTAAAGAAACAGCCATTTGAACAAAAACATACTAAATGAAAACCGTGACAATCTCTACAATTCAGAATCAAAAATTAAAATACAATCAAAAGAAAACATTAATGGATTCTTAAGTCTGCTGGGATGGTGGCTGCTATGAAGTAAAGCTGAACAGAGACCCTGAAGGGAAGTGGCAAAATTTTTTAGCTATTGGAGTACAACACATGGTCCAGCTCTGTTTCTCCACTTGGACTGATGGTGGGTAAGGTCTTCTCTGTCCTCTCCCTTCTTTTCTTAAGCAAGTAGTAAAGTATAATTTAATGTAATGAGCAAGTACACAGAGATACTAATTGGGTTCACTTTAAAAGTAAAATTCATAGGTGCAGTACTGGGTTGAGTTTCTGTAGTTAGGGTTTAAAAGTTTATTTACAAGAGATGAAAAAAGAAAATACTCATTTTCTTTCTTTTTTATAACAGACAAAATATGAAAATCATCTGCGTTTTGACATCTTTTTGTAGAACAGAGCAAACAATGTTTTTGTTGTTTTTTTTGCTCCTGCAAAAGCCTTTGTTAAGACTTCTTTTTAAGCATTAAAAAGTAGGATTTGCTACTTCTATATTCATATCCCACTCCATTTCTTTCCCATATTAATTTGTCTCTGTTTTTCCAAGGCAAAATAGAATGAAGGAAGATTGAGGGAAACAGGAAAATAACGTTAAAATTTAATTATTTTTTCTGGGTTAAACCGTAGGCCTGTCTGAAGGATTCTAACACAGATTTGAGATAGAAATATTACTTCCATATATAGCCATAAACTCCCTTTGACCATATCTTTTAGGATTCAACAACCCCAACACAACAGCCAGGATGCACAACAGGAATTCTAACATGCCTTTAGCAACTCAGTACTATTCTGACAAAAACATCTGCCTCCAAGATTCCCCTCACAAAAGCTGAGACTGAGCTCAATTCGAGGTATTAAATGGTTTCAGGGTAACCTTCCACTGAAGTTAGCCAGACGACATTATTTTAGTTCCACATTTTTGGAAGTGTGTTTTGTTTAAGGTTAAGACAAGGCAAACTTCCCAAGGAACAAATACCTGAAGCTACAGAATATGTACCTGAGCACATTCCTACCACAGCCTTTCTTTCACAACAGCCTTTGGAAAAGCAAGTGCATGCTGGGCCCAACCAACCAACTGTATAAAGCCTACTAGTGCAAAATCCACATACAATAAACTTTTAAAATGGCAATCTATGGAAATCCCTAAGCATATTTTGCTTCTTAGGGCTCATCTCTTTCTATGGTCATACTACAATGATTTTTGCTAAACTGTAAACTTCAATGAATATAATAAATATAAATATATAAAACCTACTAAGTGAACATTCTTACTCTAGTACAGAATTTATTTTTTTTCCTTCCCTATTTAGTGCAATTCACTTTGGAAAGGTTTAAAGTGAATTTTAAAAAAACCAATCATTATGTAATCAGAGCAGTTTTACTGGTACTGCTAATAAAAATTTTCTAAGTAGACAAACTCCTATAAAAAGCAACTACAACTGAGACCCCACTAGATTGCTACGGTGCCAAGAGAGGTTCACATTATTCTATCAGAAAGTGAAGATTAAAATAAATCCATTATGAAATTCAGAGAGGGAAACGAACAAGCAAAAAACCATTCCAGCAAGACATCTGATGTGCTTGCTTATTTAGAAAAAGCCAACCCAACTCTCAATGACAGAGCTGCAAGAAACAATCTGATAGATGTGCTACCTGCCCACAGGGGCAGTGCCCTGCATCTCTCCCCCAGTTAGACCTTCTTGTTGCCTTCACTGGGTTGAGCACAGCACTGGACCAAAACGTTCCCAGCAGAAAATCCATCACCTTTCCTTTGGATCAGTGGGATGGTGCATGCAGCATGCAGAGCGGACAGACAAGGGAAGAAGCAGGGAGGAGGGAAAAGGACCGCTTCCTTCAGCAGCCGTCAGCGGTTAGATTAGATCAAAGTGTATTGTGAAACCGCTCCACAAATGCCATGTACACACACAGATGAACAAGTTACAGCTGTCACACAGACATACCTAACAGCTCTGCCAAATTTAGATCAGAGGAAAAACGTATATCTACGTTCTCGAAGCTTGCTTCCTAAATGGAAGTCTAACAGTCAAAATTCTGCAATTCCTAACACTAATGAAGAAAGAGATAGCAATATGTTAATAGCATATTTCAAACTACTTATGTTTAAGCATTGCTATGCATAAAACTGCCATCAACTCTATCCTCTCCAAAAGAAAGAAAAAATTAGAACTTGATAGATTCTTGACGTCCACTTAAAAATCCTGTCAGACCATGAAACACGTTGAGTATTTTCACGTCAGAAAATATGTTTATTTGCACTATTAAAATACGGATATAGTTCAAAATAAAAGGAAACACAGCTAGCTTCCACAATATCAAAAGTTCAATTTTTAAGCCTGGAAAGTAAAAAGTAATACCCTACTTAATGGTTCTAAATAAAAAACATTAAATAAAATCATCTCTTCTCCCTACTCAAAAAGTAAGTAACAGCTAAAAGAATGATTTTCAAATTAACACACAAACAATTGTAGCAATGAACTGAAATGTGTTGACTTGCAAAAAGAAAGTAATCAAACATAAATCATTGTGAAAAGGTTCACAGATCATAAAATTAACACATTCTAAAATGTAACATACGTTACAAACACCCTTAAGACTTGTTGCACAGTTATTTCTAAATGCTCCATGTTGCTGAACACGTGCCAGTAACAGGGCCTGATCCCACAAAGATTTACACTCATACTGAGCTGTGAATAGTCCTATTACAACCAACAGGATTACTCACAGAAAATCTACTTATCGTGCATAAAATTATCCATGCATGAAAATCTTCGCCACCTTGCTTATCCTAAAATCAGTACTAGATCATCATCAGCATAACCATAACCTAATATCACGTATGTGCATAGGACACCTTTCAATACTACATTAACAAAGCCACGGTCACATGTCAAAATCCACAGGGATGTCACCAGTGTAGCAAACATACTTTAAATATTCCAAAAATCATAGGCAATGTTACATTTTATTTTGAAAAAAAGCCCACTGATTTTGTGGCACTAAATTATGAACTACTAGAAAATAGTTAATTTTGAGAATTTATATAGGAATTTCTACCACTGTACAGTTAACCCCAAAAGAACAATGCAGGGGTTTATACTGGGCTTAACACTATGCAGCTCAGGCACTCAAAAGTGCTCACTCCAGAGACTTACGATGAAATTTATATGCAGGAAAGGAAGCACTACACGTAACTAAGGCTAGTCAGCATCTTCTAAATGCATTTATAACTTCAGTCCAATTGCTTAAAATTTTGTGAAATTTCATGCACCACATGCATGCCTCAAGCTGAATTGTTGTAAAAATATTTCAGACAATGTACCAAATGTTTTTTTTCATTTGATTTTGATAAGTTACATGACATAGCTGAGCCAATCTAACAGTGAACTGTCATTGAAAGGGGAAATCCTGCTCCCTTCTCCTAAATATGAGAGTCCATCCTATCTTTCGTGCTTACTCTGATGTTCACATATAGAAACATTGGTTTATGCAGTCCAACAGCCTGGTAAAAAAAAAAAAATAAAAAAAAAAATTTCAGTTATAAGTTTTCTGCTGGGTTAACTCACTGACTCAATTAACCATAAAGACTGTGTCAGAAGCAGCTCAAAACAGGGTGCGGGAGCGGGCTCTTCCCTGTTCAGCGTTCACAGCCTAACTGTCTCAGCTCACCTCAGATAATTTCACCTTGAAAATAAACACAAAGGAAAAATATGTCGTTTTTTAAAAACTGTGATTTTTTTTTTTTTTATAAGCCCTTAAATTCCCTGGAGAAATTCCTGGGTCTCGCCGCTCCTCAACTATCTACAAGTATCTGTGAGGCATCTCGTCTCATCACTAGCACTATGCCAGCGTTGTTTTACAGAAGACGATAGCCTGCTGTTGCTATCAGTTACCCCACTGGCCCAAATGGCAAAGGTCTGTACATATGTATGTGTAACAGAATTTCTGGTGTTTCTTTCCAGATTGCTTTTTAAAAATCCTTGAAACATTATACCCTAAAAGCCCTGGGAGAATACAAGAAGTTGCATGCAAACATACAGGAGTTTCAGGGACTATCACTACTAAGGTCCCTTGGTTCATCGTAATTCACCTCTCTAGCCTATTGGCACCTTGATTTTATTTGTTTTTTTTTAATTAAAGGATCATATCTATATATGTGTGTGTATGCATATCTTTTTCTACAAAGCATCGTTTCCTTCAGCACACTGGATGAACTGCTCCATAGAAATAGGTGAAACTAGTGAGACAGCTTATAATATCCTGCATTTGTTGCAAGGGCAGAAACGTGTGTAAATGAGACACGGACAGCAGGGAAAGAAAGTCGTGACCATTTAGGCCGTTGAATGCTACCTTGTAAAATAGGATCCTACCCTTGATCCTGCCAGAGGTCTTACACAAGTCTACACAAGCCATTTCTACCAATCTTTTTTTAAAAAATAGGTGATCAATAATTATACTTTCCTCATTTTATGGATGCCTACCCTGCCACATTTGGGTCAGATTTACCCTGAATGCTGAGTACTCAAGGCTGCAAGTAAATCAATGACAGCAATACTTTGAAAATACAAAGATGGATACAATGCTATATATTCTTGAAAAAACAAACCAAAATAAAACGTCTTTAAGAGTTCTGTGGACATCTACACCAAACACAGATTTTCATCTTACTCCTAGGCATCAATTCTCCAACCGTAAAATAAGAAGTGTCCATTTCCTTTCCCTAAGGCATAGTGAAATACTTGTAAGAGTAAGCAACGTTCAATACAGGCCACTAGGGTAACCTAATCAGTTTACAGCACTCTTGCTCCTGCGGCCAGCACAGCTCCTGAGGGCAGGAGGTGGCACACGGGCAGATGGAAAGGTAAGCCCACATCAGTTACTTGGGTAACTTCTTGGAGAAGGTGGGCGAGAAGGGTCTGGCCTCTCCTGGGACGTAATCACTGATCAGAAAGCACAACCAGTAGGTTTCCAACTAATGTAGAGTAGCCATTTTGGTGGAGAATTATTAGAGGAATGGGGGCACACAGATGTAGTATTGTCATCTAAGAAAAGGTAAGCACGATGGTAAGACTGAAGAGAGAACCACTGGTTACCACCATGACGTTGTAACAGAACTGTAAGGGATTTGGCTTCTTTTCTCAGCTCTGCCACTGCTGCTGGGCAATTCGTTATCTTGGCAAATCATTTCTCACCCCGTATTTCCACTTCCTTGCCTCCAAAACAGAGGCAATGACCCACCTAGGATTTAGGTGTGAAGAGAGAAGTAGGAACTATCTATGAGGGCCTCACAAACCTAATGGTAACTGGCACAGAAATTTCACAAAGAAATATATTCATTCCGCCTTCAGAGCAGGATTAAGCAGAGCACAGTAAGAGAACACACGTTATGCAATGAGAAGAAAGCAAACTACAGAGCAGCTGCTTACTCAATGAGCAGCATCTATTCCGTGCATTCAAAAAGGTATGGGCTTCTGGAGGAAGAGGGGGAGGGAATATTGTGTTCATGCATCATGAAAGAATACAGTAAGGTACAATATATTAGTAATAATAGTGAAGTACATACACTTAGGATGGCAAAATTCAGGTGACATAGGTAAAGGTCAATGATGCAATTTTAATGCTTGTGTGCTTGACTTATATACCTGAAACTGTTCTTTTAAGAGCATGCTTTTCTTGCCTGTAATATCTTTACTTCAGCTTCACTGTTTTCTAAAAGGTAGTGTACATGCATTAAAGAAAAATAGTACCTACAGAAAAATTCAAGCCAATTACTTAATATGTCCACATAGACTAAGAAACATTGGACAATAAGCTAACAGAAGTATAATTAAGAAGGTTTCAATCCAAAAGATTTGAAGTTAGCAGCAAAAGCGGTCTCAGATTCTGGAATACGTCCCACATTTACACACATTTAAGGAAAACTTTCAGGAAAATACCAACAGCAATGTAAACCATAGGTGAGAAGGACAAGGATAACGGATACAAAACAGATCTTACAGAGCACAGGCAGTATTTCTAGATCTTTCTTCAGCATTCGAAAGCATTATTTCAACACAGGCTCTCAGGCTGTGAGGGCAAAGCAAGCGTTTTAAAATACAGGAACCATCCTCCTAAGTCGCAATTTCAATTTTAGGACATCAGCATGGACTAGGTACACATTTTTTTCCCCTAATTTCATTATGGTAAACTTATTGAGGGTAAGATTACATTCTGTGTAACATCTAGAAATATCCTTGGCTCCCTGTAGACTAAAGTTTTCGCATAGCAAGGAACATTTTCCCATTTAAACCTGCTGAGAAGGCAGTGTCATATCCCAGTGTAACTTTATTTTTAATGTATACTTATTGCATGTCAGCTGCGTTTTAAACATACCCTTCACCTACACATAGAAACTAATCTCAAAAAATCCAATTAGTGTGAAACATGATTGAACACCTCTTTAGTAAAAGATTCTCTGCAGGCAGACCAAGCAAATACTATGCTTTCTATGATATTTTTCAATCACCACAGCGTTACCTTCAGTGGCCATCTTTCAAAGCCACCGGTGGTCTGGGCCAGAAGATCTGAAAAGGCCCTTCCTAAAGCTGAAAGACATAGACCTTGGTCGACCGCTTCATTCCACTCCTCAAATGCCATAACTCTACCCTACCTATAATAAAAATAAAGGCCTTTCAGGGACCTATTCCACAAGACTTGCAACTAAAAATTAGGAAACTAAACATGAAACACAGCAAATAACTACTTCAAGCACATAAATACCTACTTCACCTTGCTCACATAAACACAAGATCACACATATACATAATGCAGTCCATGGGAAAAATAAGCCCATATAATAATCCCCTGAGGAAACAAAAAGAATAACCAGGTGACAGTTACTAATCACAATGCACAAGACATTTCCATAAGGTGTTTGGACCCTTCAGAGATGGCAGCTGTATGAGAACGTAAAAACAGTGAAGTGACAATGACTTAGGTATCATTAGAAGCTGCATCTTGGACAGTATGTTCTGGTGGTAGCCCTTTATTTCCATTAATGCTGATGAAAACAAGGAGCAGAGGATCTTGTCATGCTTCATTAGGGAATTAAGGAGACCACCGACCAACAGTGAACAAAATAAACAAAAAAATAAAAATAACTATCACTGTTCTTCAAACTATTCAATCAGTTATGAACTGGGCACCAAGGAGCAATTTTCCTCAGTGGAATCAGGGATTGTTGTGGCCTAACCAGCACTCTGTTACCACAGCGTCAGAACAGTATCAAGCATCTTCTTCAAGGATAAGCAGAAGATTCTGCACATAAACAGACACATGTTAGTATTTAAAGACAGTATGAAATCAGCCAGAGGGAGAAGGAGTAGAAACAACTCTAAATTCATGGAAGTGAGCAGCTAAGTCACTTTCTCAAAACCCCCTCTCAACAAAGAATTTTTTTAAGAGTACACTTCTGTACAGTTAGGAGGGGTTTTTTTCCACATTGTTGCAACAAATCCACCACCTCCCTACTGACAACCAACATTTGTGGTCAGATTAAATCAATTAAGAACTATTCCTATCCCGCTTACATAAAATTCCAGAACTGTAAATCAGCCTCTTTTAATCTGGCTGAGCCTCACTCCAAAGGAGAAAAAAAAAAAAAAAAAAAAAAAAAAAGTCAAACTAAATAACTACTAAATCCAGTGTTCTTCTGCAGCGTATCCTCTTCGAAAAACTATCCACCAACCAGACAAGAAACTTCCAGGTAACTCTTCACCTTGGTACTCCGAGAAGGGTATGAACAAGGAATCCCGCTGACTTCTATCACATACCCCAAGGTGATTACTCCTCATTACAGTTTTATATTTCTCAAACAATTTTAAAGCACTTAAGCCCATTTTCAGATCAAGGCAAGCCGAAACATGAGATGTCTAGAAGCCATTTTATATGAGCAATAATAACACAGATATCCTGGCCCATTAACTAACATTGAAAATAATCCAAAAAATAAAACTCCGACTTCTCAGGATTGTGCCCTCTTGAATAAAAAGACTGCGGAAATTGGACTCTACCTCAATGACTTTGATACCCTGCAGCTAGTTCTCGCTAATTAAGTGCTAGAATACACTAAAACATAAATTCAGATTGATCAAAAGATACAATTCATGTTTATAATAACTCCTATAATTATTAGGAACAAAAAAATCCTGAAGGTTCTTGATGCCATTAACTCACAGGCCAACAATTAAGAGCTACCATCCCAAACAGGCCTGAAATTTCTGAGAACCCACAGCCAAGTAAGTTCATGTTGAAGCCAAGTCTTAGAGAAATAACATTCAATACGACCCATACTACCAAGCAAGCAGGAAATCAATCTGTAAAGTAAGAAAATATTCTAACAGGATTCTGGTAAGAGAAAAACCCAGCATGTCTTGTATTTATGGACTGCCTTCCAGACACTATTTTCTCATCCAACCAGTTTAAGAGTCAAGTCCTCAAGCCCTCAACCCGCTGATGCAACTGCACTCACCCAGGTTCCCTCAATGCACAGATAAAATCATAGAATTGTCTAGGTTGGAAGGGACCTTTAAGATCATCTAGTCCAACCATCAACCTAACTCTGATAAAAAACCATCACTAAACCATGTCACTAAGCACTATGTCAACCCGTCTTTTGAAAACCTCCAGGGATGGTGCCTCAACCACTTCCCTGGGCAGCCCATTCCAATGTGCAATAACCCTTTCAGTGTAAAAATTTTTCCTAATATCCAATCTGAACCTCCCCTGGTGCAACTTGAGGCCACGTGTCCCACAGGTCACACGGCAACGATCTTGTGCACCCAAGATGCAAGCACTAGAGCTGCGACCGCTTTGCTTGAACTTGTGCCCCACCACTGACAGGAAATGAAGAGTTGCCCAAACGTTTCAGCAAATTTTAGGCATGTAACACCTAATTACAACAGATCCCATGCTTTCTGGATACGCAGCCGTACTCACGTCACGACCACAGCTACGGAAAGCCCCATGCCTGCCCGGTGACCTATATGAACGTAAGCCAAGGATGACACAAAGGCTCACTAGACAGTAAACTGCAAGGTCATGCAAAGAATTGAGAGACTACGTTTTCTGTCAGCTTGTCCTCTTACATTGCTGTTCCTTGAAAAGTGACAGTAAACTCACGCTTAAAGCTGCCTTATATTTGATCCAATACAGTGTATATAACATGGCACCAGAAAAGCCGGAACATGCCTGGTTTGTATGATCTACTTTTAACTGTCAGATTAAGACAACAAGCCCACTGGTTTTGTCGACAAATTGCCGCCTATTCTACATATTCAAGCAAGATACTATGACAACTGGATGATCGCCTGCTGCATGCTCATTTCCTAGCAACTCTCTTTTATTCCCCCTCCCAATCCCTTAATTTCATGTTGGGTATAAATAATTTGTGATCATAAAAAATACATTTTAAATACATAAATATTCTTTTCTACCCATCATCTAAAAAGAAAACTTCATAATCTCTACAAGGAAAAAGCAACATTAAAGCCAAGCAGCTTTCCCTTACTTCCTTGCACCTCCTAACAGTACAAGCTTTCCCGATCCCCAGAGGACAACCACAAAACTTTCACATCTTTTTGCTGACTCTGATGAAAATTCATCACAGAGTATAACTGTCAGGTTCACCAGTGACAGAGGAAGCTCCTGAGAACAGCAGACTAATAAAGCTTTCCTCCTTGAGGGACGACAGCAGACTTTCTCCCATATGAATGATTCATTTGTGTTTGATATTGTTAAAGCAATATTCACACAGGGCACCTTCACACTAGATTTTACACACACACACACACACAGAAAAATGGTTATAAGGTCAAAACTTAAGCTGAAAACCAATATTCCACAGACACTTCTAGAAAACCTGCAAGTGATTGTGGTCTAAAATAATTATGTCACATCTTGGTGCCCTGAGGACTGACCACCTCCCCCTACACTTGACCTGCTGTAGTGATTATAAAAATTTTCTTCAAGGTAAGATTACTTTAGCAAAAAGGGAGTTGGTTGAGTTTACCAATCTTTCATGATGAACTCCTTTGCTAAAAGACACTCTAAGGGAACAAAATGAGAAGATTTCTTAATTTATATAGTTACTGTTGTATCTAGAAATGCTCAGCACTATAAATGACCCAACTCAATGGCCTGACAATTGTTACCCACCTCACATGTACTTCGTCTGACAGAGACCCACATTTAACAGTGACCTATGTTAGGAATTACTGTGTATGTGGTCAAAAACAGGGGAGAATCATACTTCAGGAAGCCAGCAACAGAGAGAATAATTTGCCTTAGAGTACTTGAAAACACTCTGAAATCATCCACTGCATCTGGAAATACTGACTGTTATAATGCTTACAGACTAAAAAGTCATCCATTGGTCCCGTGAAATGTACTCATTTCTTGGCTTTAATGTTCATTTTCCTCGCTCTCCCCTCCTTTTACAAAACTGAAGAATGTTTGCAATGCAATACTACAGATTCACTCGTTGAAAGCAAGACCAAATAGCGTTCACTACCAAAGGAAGCCTGCAGAAAGCCAGTGAATTTAGAAGCTGCTAACTAGCTTTGCCCCTTCCCAGTAAACTATAAAACACAGCTCCATCCCAGGCAGACAGATAACTCACCCAACACGCTGCTTAGTGTTTGGCAAAACAAACCTCACTTTATGCTGAACATTTCTCGTACTTAATGACCAGAGCTTTAGGCCAGACATCATCACAAATACCTGCTACAAGTGTTTTACACATACATGCCTACGTATACACACATACGGGAGTGTATTGCCACACTCTTGTTTCAAATCTAATCCCAACAAAAGGAAAAAGAAATCTGACAAATTTTCAAGGTAATCATGTAGAGGTTAAAATTCAGAGAATGTAAAAAGACATGTTTCCCCTTTCTTAAACACTGCTAGTGAACACATGACTATGTCGAATCTGCCCAGCATCAATATTTCTGGCTTCACCTCTTGCACTAAGGTAACATGACCCAGTCATGATGTTACTGGCACTGTAAACCCTTTTAATGATGTCTTTTATATCCATTTTGGGGTGCATAAATAGTAAAAGTTAATACAGACTTTATGGGAAATTATTACAAAAGCAATAAGATACTTGTCAAAAATTTTATGAATGGACATCTTTTTACCTTATGAATGTAGCCACCATTAGAAACAATTTTAGAGCAGAAGACTTACCATGTCTCATGTCTGAGTTCACTTGCACAGACATCACAACAGCTTTACGCCTTAGTGATATCATTTGTTATATCAAGAAATTGTTTTGTTTTACAGACATTTTACAGGCACCTTGATTTTTGGTGGGGCTTTTTGGTGGTTTTTTTTTTTTCCCCAGTGCAAGAGATGTAGACAGTTTACATTCGATAGGCTGTTCACAAATTATACCCTACTGCTGTTTGCAGGTTGGAACTTCTTCCCACACAGATTTCATTTTATCATCAGACTGTTTAATTCTGCGCTTATAAAAATGTCATCCTAGTCATAAGGGAAGAATTAGACAGTACAGTCTTAAAGTTTTCTGCACTGTGACAAGATGCAGCTATTGTAATACTAATATGCCAGAAGAGTACACCAATTGCAGGATCAGGCCAATATATATATCTACACCCTGATAAAGAGCTACGTCTTGCTATTTTCCAAAGTGAAATGAAATCATGAAGTAATATAAATGAGTAACACATTAACTATATTACAGTATTCGCACTGTTACCTCTTGATATCATAGCCTTGAATACATTAACACACTGATAATATCGTAAGAGTACACTAAAAATTATTTCTGAGAAAAAGCTGTATCAGTCTATACATTATCTCCCATAATAAAATTCTGACAGCATGGAAGAAGTTATCAGGAGATTCTAACTCTTCTGCATGTTGTGCTTTCCACAGTTTTTCTAAAAAGACACTGAATTTCCCCTTAGGACACCATTATAATCAACTTCTTTAAGAACATATTTATGGACTTTTCCAGATATTTTATCCATCGTGTTGAATAGCTGAACAACATATGAAAAATATCTATATATGTAGTCAAGGGAAGATGGTTATAATACTGAAATACTCACATATGTTATTGTATTTTAATCTTTACAATAATTTGTAATTTAAATAGGTTAAACCTAAGTCACTTGCATAGCTTACGGCATTGTTGATGTATAAAATATTCTGTTCTATGTAGATGATGAACAAAATTGCATATTTAAAATGTATATAGGGTACTAATGAGCTAAACAGATGGAGTTGTGTTTTTAAGTTCACTGGGAAGTACTGAAATAAAGTAACTAACAACATTTGTGTAAATGAAAATAAATCTCATGGAAATCTGAATGGATTTTCTCTTGTTAGACAGAAGTTTGTGCTTGGCATACAGCTATACATTATAGCCAAAGGCTGTATTTTGCTGACACGTCCTGTCAATAGCTATGTCTCAGTTCTTAAAAACCAGTAAGTTAAATGTGTAAACTCAATACTAGTTCAAGGGTTTCTGCATAGAGTCCAGTACACAGAAGTGGGGAAAAAAAAAAAAAAAAAGGCGGAAAAAAAAATTTTGTGAATCTCAGTATTCTGGGAAATACTATTTTCCCAAAAGTATTTCCGTCAAAAAAACCCAAACAAATTCAAGTGCAAGTTAATCACAGTACTGATTCCTCACATAAGCCCTGCAACCCGATAGAAGCAGACACCCATGTCTGCTTACATCCATGGAGACTTCGTGGGACTTCATTTCTCTTAAACATTCAGTTATGCAGATCAGACTGCAAGCTGAAGGCTTGAATCTATTTCATCACAAATGATGCTGGTTTGAAAGGCAGCTATCATTAAAATGCCAGGCAAAGGCACAAAAAATACTTATTTTAAATAAAACTTATCTATTTCTCTGTTAGATCCACTTAAGAGTCTTCAAAGTAAAAAATATTTCCCATGGCACCTACTTTTCATTCCTTCTGCCATTCATTTAATATAAAAGACATTGTTAAGTTTGGACAAGAAAGCTGGGCACCTCGGTTTCGTGTCTAGGGTCTCCAGAACAATAGCGGTATGTTTATTTATCAAAGACGTTATACTAACGTTATCCTTTCTCATTTAATTTTTGTTACTTAATAGAAAAATGTATTTTATGTTAAGAGTCAAAATTAAACCAAACTTAATCCCAAATTATGCTCAATAATTAAAGTGGTCTTCATAGATTAAGACCCACTCCATCAAACTGCTCCATACAGACAGCTCTCCATTTGTAATATTTACAACAGGACAACAGCCCACGTAACAGTCCTAGACTGAGAAGACTCTACAAAGAGTAGAGAAGACTCTACAAAGATCCTAGTCACAAAAAACATCACAGGTTTCTAGCAGCAGATACAGAAGACAGTCCCATTCTGCTTTTCCCCAAAATACTAGAATAGAACAAACCCTTCCTCTCCATTACTAAGTTTTAAAACGTTTTACCTAAATCCGTACACTAACAACCGATACCATGAATTTCACTATTTGCAAATTTATATTATCAAACCTGTGGTGCAAAGAACCCACCTAGAAGTGAGCTAAACTCTTTTAGATGTACTGTCACCATATCTCACTAGAGTAATATATTCTTAATATTCACATAGGTCAACCCTAACGTTACTGCTACGTGGAATTTCTCAGCTGGAAGTAAGAACTTCCAATCTCAGTGGTTTTACACCACCAGCTGTCTCTGGAATACATGCATGCTCCACGGGACTTTAGATCCTAATACCAATAAACTTGTACACACTAAACTGAGAGGGAAAACCACCTTTTGAGAAGCTCCATAATAATATTACAGAAGCATGTGTTCCTTCAGGTGAACAATTTAGCCTATAATGTAACTTTTCACATTCTTCCAATTTTTCTTCCAAGTTTTTTTCACCATTGTGGTTCTTCAAGTAGCAACTTACCAACTTATGATTTAATTTCATAATCCATTATATTAGGGATTTTCCATAAATATAATACATTTGCAATAGAGTAGAAATTAAACACATATAGACAAGAAGGACAATAACAGAAACATAGATTACATATATACGTATGTTCTCTCAGGCCTTAACCTGAGGAGCAAAGACAGAAAAGGTATATGTGCACATGGCAGCTAAATACAAGAGGTCAGAGCCTCATGTCTTTTAGCTTTATTCAGTTATATGAGCTCACTGACTAACTACAGGGATATTTGGGGAAGAGGGGCATGCAGACATCCAGAAACAACTGTGAAGAAAGTACTTTTGGAAACTGAATACACATGTACATTCAGCTGAGTATTCATCAAGGCCATGACAACTGTTTTCAGGAAATCATGCAACTGAACAATTAATTTTGCAGAGTTTTCCTTAATCACCGCAACAAAAGTGTGGTTTGCCTGCCTCTGCTATGAATCTGACTGTACCCTGTTACCAAGAGTCTGCAGATCCCAGGAGATCCACAGGAAAGAAGCCCTCCTGAACTCTGGAGCTTCCCAGCACAGCCAAAGCTTATGCAGATGACAGCTGTCACTGGACACATGCATGAATCCCAAACACTGGAAGTAAGCACTGAAAAACTAACACTGCCTGAAGGTACGCCAACTTTTTACATAGCAGGACAGATTTCAAGTCTAGATTGGATCATTGGTTTACCTAGTCTGATTTTGAGTACAACACAAGAATGCCTTCAAAAATTGATACAGGTTAGCACTATTTTTCCACCTCTTTCCTTCACAAGGAAAGCATCACCAAACTCACGAAGAATGACTGCAAAAGTTCTATCACTTACAAGGATGAAATCTGATATGGGGACTCCAAAATGTTTAAGCATGCCAGGCCCAGGTACATATTCCTAGCAAGCTTGTAAAGTAGTACTGAAATCTGTGAATAAGTACAGCAAATAAACAAAGCAACTAGACCCTATTCAAGGGAAAAGTCATAGTCCTCTGTCGTACGTCTTGTACCAACGGGGAAGATGCTGCTCATCAGAAATAAGACATCTCTCCCATCTAAAACTTCTTGGACCAGACCGTCACATGTTTGCAGACAGAGACAGGTCATGCTCCAGGTAGACTTGCACAGCAAGACTAAAGCTGTGATCACTGGGTTCTTACATAGCTACTTGTTCTATCATTGTGCAAAAGCCCTCACAGCTGCTCTGAACAGTTTACAAAAACAAAGTGATCAGAGGGATGATTTAGGTTTGCAACATAAATGTCTTCCCTTTTTACGAGCCAGCTTAACACAGACATTGCTGCACTCATCCCAGCTGAGGTTTGGCAGGGACTAGGGGAGGAAAGACGATGAAGAGGGAAAGTGTTTAAAGCCCAACTAATTTCTCCTCAACTCCTACTGGTCCCCCCTGCCCTCCCAACCACTTCCAGCCCGGCACTTGTTAGCAGCTGGAGAGAGGTCCCTTGCAAAAGCTTCCTCCGAGCAGCTGAGAGGAGAGCCGGCAAAGGCAATTCAAAAAAATAACATTAAATTAAGTACATTTTCGCAAGCCGGCACACTTCACCTCTCTTACACCAGGAACAATGGAGCGGCGGGCAGCGGGAGGATACGGCCGCCCGGCAGGACGGGGCCCGGGGGTTACAGGCTGCCTATCCGTCCGTCCGTCCGCAGCTCCCCCGACCCTTTGTCTGTCCGTCTGTCAGACATCCCACCGGCAGCGCCGGCCCCTTCCCCACCTCCCCGCCGAGGCCTGCGCGGCCCCGCCGCGGCCTGCGCGGTCCCGCCGAGGCCCCGCGGCTGCCGGCCCGCCGCGCTGGGGGCCGGCTCCGCCGGGGAAGCCCCGCCGCCGGCCGGGGGGAAGCGGAAGGGAGCTCCCGGCGCCCCCCAGCTCGGCGGGGAGCGGGGGAGGACGGCGCCCGCCGCCTCTCCCCTCATCCCCCGCTCGCCGGCCTCTCCGCCGGCGGGGCCAAGCGCGGCCCATGCGGGCGGGACGCGCCGCGCCGGGCCGCGGCCCCCCCCTTTTCACTTTCCCTTCCCTCTCCTCCTCCCTCCCTGCACCTCCCGCCGCGGCGGCGGGCGGGCGGGCCCGGCCGGACCCGGCCAGCTCCCGCTCCCGCCCGCCGGCACTTACCGGCCGCAGAGCTGCGAAGAGAAGGCGGGCCGGGCCAGGGCGCGGCGGCGGCTCAGAGTGCCCGTGCCGCGGCCCCGGGCATGGCGGGGCGGCGGCGGGGCGCGGGGGAGGGGAGGCGGCGGCGGTCGACGGGGGAGGGGAGGGGAGGGGAGGCCGAGGGGAAGTTGGCGGTGGTGGCGGCGGCGGCTTCTTCCTGCTCCGGCGGGGCGAGCGGCGCCTTCCCTCAGCCTCCTGCTGGCGGTGACAGCGACAGCCCGGCCAGAGCGCCGCCGCGCCGCGGTGCAGCATGGGAAACACGCCCGGAGGACCGGCGGGTGCCCGGGCGCGGCGGGCCGGCGGCGCGGCCAGGCGAAGCGAGGAGCGAGGGAGAGGGAAAGCGGGCCGGGGCGGGCGGTACCGGGTTATGCGCGGGTCAGGAGGCCGGCGCGGCCCTGGGAGGCCCGGCCGAGCGCTGCCCCGTGCCGGCGCTGAGGGGAGGTGGGGCGGGAAGGGGCCTTGGTGCCGGGCGGCCGGGCCTCGGAGTGAGGGGATAGCGCTGCCTCCCCGCCTCGGTGTCGCTCCGGCGGCTTCATCGCCAGGTTGGACCCTGGGTGCCAGGGTCGAGGCTGAAGGAATCCGCGATCCCCCGCATTGAGCCCGGTTCCCCTCTCGCCGGTCCCCTCACGGACCCCGCTTCTCCCCGGTGAGGCCGGGGCGTCCTGGGGCAGAGGGGTGCAGGAGGCCCCAGGCCACCATTGTGCCCACGGAGGTGGTGGCTGTGGGACTCTTGGGGCCTCCCAATCCATCCAGAAGTCCCGAGATGAGGGTTCTGCTGTGTAATCGCCACGATCGTGATGTGCTCCATGACCCCACGATTTGGAAAATTGCTGGGGGCCCAAATCTGGTTCCTTGGAGTAGCTCTCCACCCAAACTGCGCCTTTACAACTTTGGCTGTGCCTCTTGCATCTCTCAACTTCACCTCTTTGAGGGGTTACCAACATTTCCACGTTTCTGTAAATAAAGGCTTGCACCCAGCAGCGCGCTTAAACACGTGCTTAACCAAATTGCTTTATGTCACTTGCGTATAATTAAGCATGTGCTTAAGTGCTCTGCTGGATTGAAGCCAAAATCTGCATAAACTCTATCGGGTAAAATTTACCAGCTTCATCGGGCTTAGCTTTGTGAGTCATTCAATCAGCAGCAGCCCAAAGCGTTGTGCGACAAGCTTAGTTATTCCCAGGTTGTCCTACAGGATCACCCTGTCTCCGCAACAAGGCTTATGCCCTTCATCGGGACCTGTTAGAAGTAAAATGCATCTGCTTGGTGAGTCAGCTTTACGCAGGGTTTCTAGTTCCTTTAATGAGATGCATTAATAAGGTTCTGCATCCTTATGCGGGTCATAGATTGTGCCATCCAGTTACAGTGCAATAAATTGCATTAAGAAGAAAATATTAATGACATTAAGACCCAATTTCAAGGCCTGCCCTGACTTTAAGCAATGTGTATATTTCAAAATAATTGCATTGAGTACTCGATCTGTATGAACAAGAGGAAGGAGTTAATAAAATGTGGCTGCATTTCATGTAGTCATCTACAGTTTTACATACATACAAGGAGTGTCATTAAGCTGCCTGCTGAATAAAATGGGAAACTTTTATTTTCCAAAAATAGAGTTTTAGAAACTGAAGGAAGATGTACATTTATGCAGCTTTGATTTTTTTTTTTTTCCTTCAAAGACAATTAATTTGGTGACTCTATTCATTTTTACCTGTCAAAAAAAAAATCTTGAATTTCATTAAGTCTGAGTCAGGAAGCTCAGCACTAAAACCTTATTTTAAAATACTCTGAGGAATTAAAGCTTTCTGCAGGGTGAGCACAAGTCTTTCTCCAAGGACACATCAATTGGATCCTGCTTTTCAAAAAATTTTGTTTGGCAATTAACACTGTAATATGAAGAAAGATTGTCTTGTATTTAAAGCAAAGAAGTAAGACTCAGCATATTTGGGTTCTGTTCATTACTCTCCTACCATTCTTCTATGACCTTAATCAAGACATGCTCCAGTTTTCAAATGTCAGTTTGGGTTAGGGCGGAGGTTTCTGCTGTTGTTTTAAGAGGAACTCAGCACCTACAAATTGTCAAGTTCACTGGGGATCTTACAGGGCTTTGTTCATCTGAAAGTCTTCCCCCCACTGTGGCAGGAGTAGTAAAGGAACATGTCAGACCTTGGACCTTTACCTCTTCGCCACCGATATTTTCAAAGGATGGTAATTCCTCACCAAGTCGCAGAGCTACAGCACTGTCGTTGTTCGTATTACTGTTTTGACACACGTTTAATACTGCAGTGTTTATTTATTAATATTAGTTTTGACATAGCAAAATATAAAAGGGAGTATGTAAAGCCAGTAGCTTGAGAAGCTTAAAAGAGCACCTGCATTTTGACCTATTTTTTTTTTCTTACGCTGCTCTGTAAATAGCAAACTCTGCTTTTCCCTAGGGACAAAATTTAATAGTCTTTAATATAGTCTTCCCTCTCCCTTCTGAATTACAGAAGTTGCCCACCCATGAGAAACGCTCTAAAAGGCAACGTATGCACAGCGTAGACCTGAGAATGTTTCAGTTTCCTTTTTTTAAAAGGGTTAAATAGTGGAAAGTACAAGGCACCTTTATTTTTTCCCTTCCTCCCTTTTCAGTATAAATCCAGAAAACAAGAAAAATAGGAAGCACAAGCAGGCTATATATTAAAAAAAGTGGCTTTGGAGAATTGTTGGAGAATATATGTGTGTTTTAAAAGTTCTTAAACAGGACGTGGCTTCAGAAATAACTGTGCAGCACAAGCAGAACTGTGTATTTGGTGTCCTGCATGACAAACTGAAGGACTTCATTGAAGAATTTCTTCATCAGGCCCGTAACCTCTAGTGAAGCAGCAGCTTGATCTGGAAAAATTCAGTCTTGGAATTTGAGAGAGAAGCGCACCAGCTAGGTAGGTTTTTTGAGTTGGCCTCTTAGCCTAACTCTTAAAGTTACATCTTTGTATTTGTCTGAATTTGTCTAGCCTCAGCTTAATATTCTTATTTCTTCAAACACACAGAATTGGCTTTTCTAGAGTTAAAAAAAAAATAATCTGTTGAACTATTCATGTCTGTATGTGGTTACAGGATCAGGCCAAAGGAAATGTGAAAAGCAATCAGCACATCAAGTATCAATGTTTTTACTGAGTATTTTATAACCATGCTACATCTCGAAAGAAACAGACTTGAAGATTATCAGTGAAGAATTCATGTCAGTAATTTATAGACAGACAACACTGCCTGAAAAATCTTTATGTTCTCAACAAAAGGTATTTACAAACAGAAAGTTCAAAACCAAGGTAAATCCAAGGAAAAGCATGGGGCGTTAAGGTGCGAAAATACACAATTCATCTTCCCAAACAATGCTAAACCAGCATTTTTTGTGCCTGTGGAATCATCAAATAATGAAAGTTAGTAACTTTGGTGCAGGGTGAGATTTAAGTTGATTTTCAGAGATAACAGACGTGTTCTCCCCCACCCACTTGAGTTATTCTAACATGAATGTTAGTTTAAGCTTCGGTATCTGTGCGTCTCACCAGGCTACATACCGGGCATCACCTGCAATTTTGCCTGGAAACCCTGTGACAAAAATGAGCACCAAATTACAACTGCATAAAGGAATGGTAATCATCATTGGGACTAAGCCCAGGATGGAGAGTGAGAAGTAAATATAAACTGGTTTATTGTAAATGGCTTGTCGCCACAGAAGTAGAAATAAACACTACTTAGTCCTCATAGCAGATTTATGTCTCATTCCCTGTTCAGCAACAGAGCCAAACACATTTGTAGCTTCAAAAATGCAAATACCCCATTGAATTAAATGGAGCTATCAGATTCTGAATCAGAAAAAACTAAATGCCTTCTTCAATTTCTCTCCTCCCCTCCTTCCTTGGACCACTAAGATCGCTGTAACCCTCGTTAGTACTAGTATGTGCCAATGATACAATGAATAATGCTTCAGAAATGCCTAGATGAATGCCTGACATTTCAACAGTGGATGCAGTCGGGGAATGATTGCTATTGAAAGCTAGAAAATCTCCTTCCATCCATTTTTATTCCTAATTCAAATATTTCGCCAGGGCTTTAACAAGCACAAATATTCAGTGCAGAAAATTAAATGAGTCCATTGTCTGAGCACCCACTCACATTGTCTGTAAATTGCTCCTCTTCATTTCATCATCCCTGATTGAATTTGTGTTTTAATTATATTTTTTTCTCGTAGCAGGCTTTCAATTCATGATCCCGCATAAGCCCTGCTCAATTGAGTCTGCATTGCCCTGAAGTGCCAGCAGATCAGGAATCAATCATAATGCTCTCAGTCACGTCGTTGTTCGGTACGCTTGTCCTGACATTAACTAATGTAGGGAAGTGTGGTGTTATGGTATGTGTCAAAATACCCGTGTACCTGATGCATGTAAACAAAAAGAATTAATTATGGAAAATACTGGTCAGAAGGAGAGGATGAATGAGGGTGCATGGGCTCTATTCCAAAATCTTTTCTGCTCCCAATCTCCCAAAGAGGAGAACACTGTTCAGCTTCCACCTGAGCCCTGAAGAAGTCTTCATATCAGATTAGTTTCTAGTGCCACAAACACGCCTGACTTGACTCATTCATTTATTTTACAATAATACAGCAGCTTGAAGTGCTTTAAAACTTGAGCTGAAGACATCACAAAAATCCCAGAGAAAATGAAAAGTAATGGCTTGATGAGAGATATACCTGTCTGAAAAAAAAAGAAAGATAGCAAGTCAGTGTCAGTCAAGATGGCTTTGTGTAGACACAAGACATTCAGATATCTGTAATATGTTTGACTCAGTCCCACACGGCATTCCTATAAAATTAGCATTATAAATCTCCAGATTAGAAGAAAAGAGGATGTTTAATGTCCCATGCTGAGATGCCTAATAGGCAGAAAAAGCAAGAAAAATGATGATAATGTAGTACTCTAAGATAAATTGTCAAATGACACAATGAGGCAGAATTTAGAGAACCAATTCTCTGCCTTAAAACACAAGTTGTAAGCAGAGCAG
The DNA here is from genome assembly GCF_964106895.1 of Numenius arquata. Classification (NCBI taxonomy): domain Eukaryota; kingdom Metazoa; phylum Chordata; class Aves; order Charadriiformes; family Scolopacidae; genus Numenius; species Numenius arquata. Next base: position 11,284,711 of record NC_133578.1, on the reverse strand, counting down.
AAAAACATCCACTCACTCTTACCTTAGATTGGCTGCCTACCTAAGACATTTAAGTTGAATTAACCGCAGATGAGAATGTAAGAGGGCCTTAAACCCCAGCATGAACATTTTAGACTTAAGAATTTCAGAATTAAGTGTAAAGGAAATTAGGGATATTTTCTCTGTAAAAGAGAGAGCATCCGACAGGGATTTGGTGGGCTTGAACTAATGCAATTTAATGTCACACCTTTATTTAATTCATCTTAATCTTTCCCAAGTGTCCCACTGCAGCTGAGTTCTTTAGTTTGAAGTGTTACGGTGGATCTAATTTGAAAGATAACATTAGATGAACCATTAGTTAAAGGCTTCTCCATACGGGGAGGTTACTTAGTGCAGAGTAACCAGCTACTTCATATCTGGTTCGTGTCAATGCTCTTAGTTCCCGTCCAAGTGCTGCATCACACCACCTAATATGCACGGAGAGCTTGTGCAAAGCAACTACTGTATTTTAAATTCAGATTCACACCTCTTCATAAGTCTGACTTTTACCGGATTAAAAGCGAGACTCAAACTTTTGAAGAGCAGGTAGGACACCAAACTGGGATGCAGTGATAATGATGGGAGATTGATATTAACCAAAAGTTCAAAGTTAAAACAAGAAAACTTAAAAAAAAAAAGATAAAAAATAAATAAGCCTTTTGGATAGGACATGGATACTGCTGAAAACAACGAAGTCCAAGAGGATGTACATTCCCGGGGTGACAAGGATCAAGCCATTATGCTAAATGGGACATTTCCATGTGTTATTTGGGCCAATAGGAAAGCTAACAGAGTATAGAAATCTGAATCTATGAAAGCCAGTAAAAATGAAAATCTCAAATTTCAGTTGGAAGAGAAGAAAGGGAAAATGAGAAGAGCACAAATGGACCTTGAAGTCTAAACAGGGAAAGATTCTTGAAGTGAAGAAGTAAAAAATCCTTTAAAACCTGGAATTTGAACTCTCTAAGTTACAAATCGCTTAACAAAAAAGGAAGTGTTTAGGGTTTTGCAGTCACATAATAAAAAACTTCATAGAACTGCCCTCCCTTTGCTGGTCTCCTCTGGTAGTACTCTCAAAAATTGCATCAAAATAATAAAGACATTTTGGAACAAGATGGGCTATTAACCCTTCTCCAAATGACAGAAGATGGCATCTATGACTCTCGGGAACTGAAACAACTGGGCTGCCAGCGAAACCGCGCAGCCACACATCTTTACCTGCAAACCGGTCAGAATGGTCTTTCAAAACATTGGCAAGATCATGTCTTGGCAAGTAAGGTTTTGTAAATGAGAGTCAGACCTCACTAATCTCTTAGAATTATTGATTGTATCGGTAAGGAATAAGGAAAAACGTAAGTTTACTTTCTTTTCCAAAATGTATTTGACAATTTCTGATGTCAGAATTTGCCCAGGAGACAGCAAGCAGAGAGGAAGGTTAGGTGGTCGCTTTTCATCAGGGCATCAGGTTAACAGCAAAGGCCTCCGCCTTCCATCCTAAATCCATTTCACGGATTAGGAAAAGATGAACGCTCAATACGTGATAGATATAAATAGCAAACGTAAGTGTGAATTTATTAAGTTAACCAGGCCCCACAGAGGACTAAAGGCAACTTCAGAGACCTTCCTAAAAGCTAGATGAATGGACAGCATAATGGCCAAGGATTTCATTATATCTGCATGCAGTTATGCACTTAGGAGAAAAGGCAAACCACTAAAATACCTTGCAAATGAAAAATGGCTAAGGTACAGCTTCAGGTGGGGGATTCTTCTTGGCAGGGAAAGGCAAGAAGGTAAAGCTGTTGATAAGTAATTTTCTCACATGCCTCAGCCTTCTCATAACATCAGAAGTGGACTAGATGGGATTTCTCTAAGGCCAATGCAAAGCTAATTAGTAAACCTTTCTTGAAAGCAGTTATAACTGATTTTCTTTCAAAGTATAATGATGCATTGAATGGAACTGCTCGGGACTTGTACCAGACTATTCAGTGCTTCAGCTGGAGGATGAAGACTGCTAAATTTTCAGATTGCACCAAGCTGGAGATGGCTGCAAGAACAGGTTTTTCTCCCTTCAGGTTCACCCTCCCCTTGGTAATCTCTGAGTAAGATGGAGAAGATGGACCTCCAGTCAGTAAGGTCAGAGGAAAGGTACTGCGCTGAACCTACAGCCAAGCTACGGGACAGCAATGTTTCAGAAGATGGTTCAGTAGGGCAGGACGGTTGTTCACGAGCTGGACAGGAACTAATATCATGCAGTTACAAAAAAAAGGGTACATCATGCTGCCATGTATGAACTGCCTGATGTCTTGTAAGACACAAAGGAACCATTTCTGTTCAGTCTACACAGCGTTGTTAAGATTTCGGCTAGAAGTATTGTGTCTGGTTTGGGAAAGACACGGCCCAGTCAGAGAGGACAGTGAGAATGATGAGATGTAGAAAACGTGACCAAAAAGGTCTAAATGAACTGCCCTTGTTCCTGAGGTGAACAGTGAAGGAGAAACATGATGAGAGTTTTCAAATATGTAAGAGGCCACTGCACAGACAAGTGGAAAAAGTTGTTTTCCCTGCCCATGGGAGATATACAAGACGTAAATCGCAGCAAGGAAGCTTTAAGTTAGGTATTTTTTTGCATTTCTAATAGCAAAGGTCACAAAACACCGGGATGGTCTATAGGGCTGTGGAGTCACCAGAGGTCGTTAGGAACAGATTGAACATATATACAAGGAAAGCTTCGAAAAGTAACCTGGATCATTGCCTTGGCCCGAAGTGCCACCCAGCCTTGCTTGTTTTCTGCTGTGCAACAGAAAGCTCAAAAACTCCATCTTTTTACTGTGCAGATAAAATAAGCAAGCAGATAAAATAGGGTGCAGAAGAACAAAAAAATGGAATATCTTGACATAGATCTGTGGTACAACCTCAAGCAGACTACTCTGGTCCAGCCATCTCCAGCCATCTCAAAGAGACTGGGAACTTCAGAGGATTCAAAGAGGAGCAACAAGTACTATCAAGCGCATGGCAATTCACAGAAGATTGAAAAGATCTGGATTATTATCTTCAGAGAAAAACAAGGGAGACAGAATAAAAGTACATGAAGTAATGTCTGGTATGGACTGATCAGGAACTTCTGTTCTTCCTGTCTCATACTGTAGAATAAAGGGACCTTCTCTGAACTATCAAACTAAAGGTGGGATATTCAAAACTGGAAAAAAAAAAAAAAAACCAGACCAAAACAACCTAAAAAAAGAAACAAAGAAAGTACACAAGAAGAGATGAAAATGGGGAACTTCTCTGCTATGGTATATACTAAGCATTGATGCTAAAACCAAAATGGTTCAGAAAGGAAACGGGTCAGCACCATAGGTATATGAGACACTTTAAAGTCTATGAAAAAAAAGTCTGCTTCAGCTTGCCTGACACCAGCCCTTTGCACCCCTCTCTGCTGTCCCCCATGGGCCCTTTATGGCTGCGCTCCATCCCCCCAGAGCTGTTCCTTCGCGAAATAAGACGAGTCACTGAAAGAAGGATGCAAGGACTTCTGTCACCAGCCACAATGCTCCCATCAGCCCAAGGACTGAGGCAAGAACCACCAAACCCACCCTGGCCAGCAGCCCCCCAAACCACAGGGAAGCCACATCACAAGCTCAGCATGCAATGGAGGAAAGCAGCCAAAAAGCCTAAGTTTCAAATATTGCTCTTTTAAAAGAAAAAAAAACAAGCAGTTCTCCTTTTTGGCTCCTTAAGAGGACACTGTTTGTCCCAGTAGGCTGAGGACTGGCTGGTGGTACTTGTGCATCACTGAAGGAATGGAGGACAGGTCTGATCCAAGCACTGTCTGTCTGAGATACATAATGCGTCCTGAGCCAAAAAGACTGCTTTGCCCCAAAAGCAGTAACTTGAACAGACTTTGCAAAGCTGTAGCCTTCTTATTATCCTAAGAAAACTGAGCGTGTGTATCAAGGAGGTGTATCCAGCTGTTTCTGTGTGTCTGGTTTATCTAATAATGAACAAACAGTGACAAATGGTCTCCAACCCGGATGACAGCATTGACAGAACCTATAAAGAGAAGGGCAAAGGTCTTCTTTGCGAAGTCTTACCCAAAGTTAACTTAACAAACCTATTTATTACTGAGTAACTCCAACCATTAAATTTTCAATTATTTATACATTTCAGCCAGTGCCTATGAAGGACTGAACTTGAAGGGAGATCAGTTTAAGAACATGTCTCAGAGACATACCAGACGTTTTGCCAGAAATTTGTTTAAAACACAAAGGAAACATCAAGAGACCAATTTCTTGGAAGGGATGTGGTGCTGTGTGTGGGCATTAAGAAAAATATGATTTTTTTAATGCTGATACACCAAAGTATTTCACACAGGGAGAAGGTCCCTCCTCAGCTTCTCTCAGTGGGTCCACTTTGGTAAAGAAGGGATGCTGCACATGAAATGATCTCTCCATAGATGATCTCACTAGTGGCAGCAGTTGTTTTTTAACTTTTAACGGTTTTTAACATTTTATCATTAACATTTTTCAAATTTAACACCAGACTATTTTCAGCTAACAGCACTGATGTGGTTTTCAAAGCTTACACAAGTTCCAACGAGCTTGACGGAAGAGCACCACCTCTCCTGGTGTCCTAGAGCTTACAGGCTCTAGAGCATCACACTTGGGACAGCATTTGTGAAGTCCCCTTCACACTGGCATAAGCCTGTAGAAGGCTTTGTTGAAGAGTAAGGAGGACCAACTGCTTCCTGCAGGTGAGACCCTGGGGAAGGACAGCACACCCTCACGTTTCATGCCCAAGCAGGTTCAGAAAGCCTCAGAGGTCAGTCAGGAGGCTGGACCATATGACACCAGCTCAGAAAGACTCCAGAATACTACCGCCTGCCTGGGAAATCCAGGGAGCCTGGCTGAGCTTTAGGGAGACAACGTAAAATGAAAGAGGTCAGAAGAACATCAAAACTGTTTGACTGTGGGCTGGGGATATCCCAGACAATAAAGGCTGTTTGGTAAGTGTTGTTTTCCATCTGCAAAGCAGATGAGGGTTCAATGCTGAGAGAATAATTTAAAAGTCAAATAAATGATTTAAAATGGCTTGTAATAAATAAAACCATGTTTCTTTGTAAAGTGAACTGGCCTTGTTTGCTGGCTGGATGCGTGCACACCAAACCAGACGAGCAGATGAAGAAAAACCAGTCCCTGGGTGGAAGGAGGGACTCTTGCCCGGCCTGAGAGGAGCTACAGTAAATGGTGGAATAAAATATCCCATGATTGCTCCAAAGGGGAGGAGGAAAAGGAGCTGGTGGGGGGTGAAAGCACGCAACTGGAGAGGACAAACGGTGGCAGCAGACTGCGAAGTAACGCACTGGACTTTTTTCTGGGTCAAAGCTTAGGGAAAAGCCTCGTCCCAAGGCAAGAGGCAGCTTCCCTTTCCTGCAGCCCCTCTCTGGTGGGCTGACGAGCGTTGTGGAGCTGCCGGCAGTTGAGCAGTTGGTCCTAACTTCCAGGCAAAGTTAACTCACCATTTACAGAAGCCAGGGGCAGGGAGAAAACAGATCCTGATAAAATATCTAGCTGATAAGCTTGCCAAAACGGCACCAAAAAAAAAAAAAAGAAAAAAAATAGGGGCAGGAGATTTTGGGTCACTCTTTGAATACAAAAGGGCAAACCTAACAAGGTGACCCAAAATCCATACATCTCTGGGGGGAAAAGCAGCTTTATTTAAAAAAAAAAATAAAAATAAACATATTATCAAAGACTCCTTATCAACACCAGAAGATGCAAGCTGACAGGATGAAATCAATGCCAGCTATTGGAATATGAAAGCACGATAAAAAGCTATGACTTCCTTTGAAAAAATGTATATTTAGATGTAGATCAAGGATACTTTCATTTCGTCAGCTTGGCCATTTTTGATCCACTCACTTTACATATTTAATTAAAGATATGGTAGTCAGTCAATCTCATTCCTAATTGCATGCAAAGTGGCAATATTTTGCAGATTGGTTTCTGCTTGGGAAATGTGTCTGTTTGTAGTACAGCCCTCTTATGTACTAAAATGGCTGCTTTTTCCCCACAGTTTACAGAGAAGTTTACAAGCTGGAGCTGTCAAAAAATAAAACATCCTGTGCTATAGCTGTGCATACTAATGAGTAGTCTTAATGCTGGTGAATTTTTCATGTCGAAATTAGTAAGTCAATGTCTTTAAAAAGGAAGAAAAGCAGGTCTTATTTAGTGCCAAAGCTGAGAAACAAAGTCATTTGGGGGGAGATGGTGAAAAAACACAAAACGAGTTCAAAACATCATTTTTCTTTTAAATAAAATGTGTTCTCAAAGTAAATTATATTTGGAATACAGAAGTTATCCAGATCACAAATGAAAGAACTAGAAGAGTAGGGTGTAGCATAGGGTGAGACAACGTTAAAATATTGAATGCAAAAATAGCAAATTGGGCTGGGTTAAAACAGAAAGAGGACGTCGCTGTGTCTTCACCACAGAAACACCGACCATAGGCATATAAAATGGTTAATATTGCAGCTTCAAAGTTTAGTCTAGTGAAAGATGGTTTTCATAATACTTTGGAGCTAGAAGAAGGTGTCCTTTGAAGCTAAAATAGAAAAAAGGCAAAGGTACAATAACTTCACTTGACCTCACAGGAGCGGTCTCCTGAAGGCGGTGAGGAACAGCAGCTGCTCACAGTTACACCAGACCCAGATTCCTACAGGTAGGGGCTGGGGGTGGTACAGCTCCCTAGAGCACCGCAGAGCAAAGAAACCACAGATGCCGCTTGCTGCTGGAAATGGTTAATAAGTCAAATCAAATATTTTAATACATGGAATCATTCCTAACAAATTGGTATTGGGGTACCACCTGAGAGGTTTGAAGACCTGCTTGTGCTGGACGCAACCATCAAAACAAAGTGACATCTGTCCATCCTGAAGTCTGCTACAACACGTAAAGACGCAACCACCAACAGGAATATGATGTTCTCAGTCTCTTGTTGCTGAATTTGCACATTCCGTTTAAGATGTCTGGTTTTTTATAGCTACAACTAAATTAATGAATGAAGGAACATTAACCTCAAATCACCTACTGCAGCCAGGGAATGGGGGGAGGAGGGCGGGTGAGCGAGGAGCTGCTGTGTTCCTCCCCTCAGATGTGCCTGACCCCCACCAGGAGCTGCTGGTGAAAGCACCACCTTGCACGGTCAGGCTGTCCCTTTGTGTTTGCATAGTTTCTAGCGTGGGTCATGGCTTCAGTATCCAGGAAAAAAAAAACAAACTTCTTTGCCTGGTGGACACTTTCTCAGACCTACAGTAAAGCCTGTAGCAGCAGAACAGCAGCAACACAGAGCACGCACCTAAATGAATTCCCAAGTTCATCTTAGATGAACCATTCCTTTTTCCTTAGTACATCTTAAGTTTAAAGAAATTTTCATCAGCGTGAAGGGAAAAAAAAAAAAAAATCTCGCCCTCTAGAAAATGAGATACTGGTCATTAAACACTGCACTTCATTTAATTGTCATCCCGTTGTGAGTAAGAGCAGTCATGCTGGCACAAATTGCAGTTTAATTGTTCGCAAAACACTCAAACTACACAACATGCCCCCATTTGATCCCAGAGCCACGGACGCAGCAGCCAAGCCTTGAAACGTACTCACAAGCCCCGTTTGAGGAGCCGTATCCCTGGAGCTGGATTTGAACACACACACACACACCCCTCCGCTGGCCGTTATCCCCTGTACACTGTTGGCTGCGATGTGCCCAGGTCCTGCATATTCGTGTCCTGTCATCCCCCCACCCACAGGTCACCAGTTCACCAGCAGTCCCATCAGACTGGAACTGGTCTCCTGCGATGCTGCACTTCCCTACAGCCTCCACGCAGAGGGGCGCTACCTTGTGCAGATAGCCACGGGTCCTGACTGTCCGTGGCCTCCCCCTCAGCACCTTAAATCCCTTAAATCATTCCACGGGAACATTTCAGGTCACATCACAGCCCACCAGAAGCTACCAGCAACCCAGATTTATTCCCTGGGAACTTCTTCCAGCCTGGGAAAGGTAGAAGAAGATGCTGGCTGTCACACCACTAAGCACCCCAACTTGCAGCTGGGTTTTATTCTAGACCCCTTATAAGATTCCCTAGCTTCCCAATTAGCAAAGAATACAGACAGCCAGGGTACGGCAAACATAGCACCAGGCACACGGGGCCACACCGGCTGCAGCACCCTCTTTGTGGTGAGAAATAAAGGATTTCTGCAGCTGAGCGTGAAGAGGAGGTGGCTGCAGCCAGGAGCTACACCCAGAGAAGTAAAGCACGCGTGGTTTTGCAGAGAACAAGAAGAGGCAGTAAGAAACGCTGGACCACTCTCCCAGGAAAGGAGGCTCCCATGGCAGCTGGTGGGTTTTCTGATCACTTGCACGGTTACCCTGGGAATTACCATACCTGCTACTGGAGAGCACTGGTTAAACCGCTGGAGGGCTCTGGAAGGACGAGGTTATGAGTAGTTGCCATCTGCAGCACAGCAGCAGTCGCAGAGCAGGGCAATCAATCCACGTGGAGAGCAAAATACAGGTGGTCTCAGCCCAAAAGAGCCTTACCTGCCATCTCATTAATTGCAAGTTAATCACGTGCTTTGTTGCACAACCTAAAGTAGCATCCCACAGCAGGTTTCTCCCTCCAGATTCACAGCATCGGGCACCAGGCACTAAGCTGCTGTGAAATGCAAGTTTAGGGGACGAAGAAGGAACTTACCTTCAGCTTATTTCCTAAGGTGGGCAGGCTGTGGCGGCCACGGCGCCAGGCAGTCCATCTTTCCATTTCCCCTTCCTCCTCCCATAACTTCTGCAGCCACCCAACAGGGACAGGCAGGTTTGTACCTCCCTGGCCCCGGGGGATGCTCCACTGCATCCCCCACTAGAAGATGCCCAAGGAGCAGCCACCCCAACCTTTGGGTACAGTCCTTACCCTGTGGAGAAAGACTGTCCCCAAGGGGTGGAAAGTTCGTGTAAGTCAATTTTGTTGGCAGCACAGTGGGACACAAACCTGAACCCCTCTTAAAATAGCGTTGAAGGATGCCAGAAAGTCCCAGTGTATCTCAAACAGGCACCAACTTGCAACCATAAATACCCAGAAGCAATCAAAAGCCCGTGGAGGCTGCTGTTGTCCTGTCCAGGGGATGGGCAGAGAAGACGCAGCCCAGGGTGCACATGGGAGCAACGTGGCTGTGCAGCTCCATGGGCAGCGCAGCCACCATCGGTACCACTCGTGCCCATCTGCCTCGCCCCTGAGCACGCAGACCCCCAGAAGCCAGGGACAGTCTTTGTGGCAGCCCCTCCAGCGTTTCATCAAGTGAACTGCCAGCAACTGAATCCATCTCTCTCCTTTTCCCACTTCGCGCCGTAGACGACCAAAGTGGAGGACGCAGGTGGCCAACTAGCATGTCCTTGTCTTTCTGCAAGGATTTCTGATTCATCTGCCCCTAACCTGCATCTTGGCAGCCCAACCCAGAGATACATCACAAATTACTTGCATTGACCAGCCCCACAAGTACATGGCTGTTGCTAGACAACTCCTTCTGAATCTTGGGATTTCTGGCCACATCCGTGCCACCAGTGCCATGGCCAAGATGGCAGGGACTCACCTGCAGCTTAGCTCCTTTAGCTGCTCTGAAAAATGGCAGGAATAGTAAGGAGGAGGCAAAGAGCATGCCGCAAGGAGCAAGGAGATAAATTATCAAATAATTGGGAAAAAAAAAATAATAATAATTACAGACCCAAAGAAAACGAGGGCCTGATTGTTGCTGACTTCAAGCAAGAAAGGGAGAGGAGGAAGCACCTCCAACCAGGCTGGAAGAAGTCAGCACAGAAGCGGGCTGCAGGAGAGAGGAGCACCTTGACTGCACGCTCTCCGCCCTGGGGCGTTTTGTTTGTTTTTTCTAAACAGAAGGTACGAGTCCAGGCTCTGCTCCCGAAGTTCCTGTTGGAGATGGTCGCCAGCCAAGCAGGAGATCCAAAACACCTCTCAGAGCAGCTGGAACAAAGCTTGTCTCTGGAGCCATGTACGACAGAAAAGCTCAAATCTGTCTGCTCTAAACGTTGAGGAAGTTTGGATGGGGGTGGAAGCGTGATAGCCAAGATCTGCCTCTCCTGTGACAGGTTAGCCGTAAGCAAAGAAGTTATTTCTCTCCTTTTAACTCTCCAGGCCCAGAAATGGAAATGGTTTCTCTCGAAGACACTGTCCAGTAGGAAAAACTTGAGCTGAAGGAGTTTATTTTCACGAGTATAGCAAAGACAATATATCAGCTCGCAAGGCAAGGCCAACAGTGACTCTGTATTAGACGGCTTTTGTTGGGTTTTAGATTTTTCGGGGATTTTTTGTTGTTGGTTTTTTTTTTCGCATTTCTTTCATTAACCAGTCTGTCCAGCAAGCGTCACTTCCCCGTGAGTGCTGGCGAGTGGCAGAGGTGGCTTCCCCTCGCCTGCCCTCCCTGCCACACCGACTGCAACCCAACAGCTGCCATTTGCAAATGCTCATCCCGTAATGGCAACAGGCAAAGGTCTCCAGGTGTATTTCAGTTCCCAAAATCCATAATGAGCAGTCTGCTTTTCAGACAAAAAATAAGAAAGCCAAAGAAGAAGAAACCCAGAAACAACCGTTCACCTTGTGAGAAGCACGCCTTAAATCTTTCTCTTTTTTTTTTTTTTTTTTGGCTTTGTTTAGTCTAGTTTTGGATTTCTCCGCTGGAGCAAAAGGCACTTGTTTGAACAAGGCGCTCGGCGTGGATTTTCTCCACGCGCTCCCTGGCCGGGCCACGGGCACCACCACCACAGCCCTGCCGGGGGCTCACCCACCCTGGGAGCAGCACGGGAGCCCGACGGTGGCATCGGCAAGCGTTTGTGCTGCAACGCTGAGGTCTGAGAGAACTGACGAATATGCTTGCGAACACCCAGGGAGACAAACAAACGAGGACGTGGCTGCGAACGACGTGTTTGCAAGGACAGCTGGAGAGCAGCGACGAGCAGAGGTGATGGGGGAGGTAAAGCAAGCGCCGAGGAACGTGCAAGCGGAGAGAGATCCCATTGTAAAACCGCGGCCGGGCTTGTCCTGCTGCCTTCACGCTGACACCCCCCCCCCCCTGCAAGCTGCATCCCACTTGCACAAGATCCTCCAGCCCAAGGAGCGATGTTGACTTGGGGCCAGGTGAGAGGGGTGACCGTGCAGGAGCCCACGAGCTGGCCCCGGGGCCAGGCCGACCAGCAGAGCTTCACTTTGTCTCCAGCGGGAGCGAACGAGCACAGGTACGGACAAGATTTATTTTTCCTGTCGGAACACATCCGTCTGCAGATTAGCGGCTGCTCTGCGCACGCCAGCCTAGATCCCACCAGTTAACTCTTCTCTGCCAGCCCGCAGCCACCCCGCTGGGCAAAACACCTACACGGCAACAGCACCCAGCTCTCCAGCCAGCGTCTGGTTCCTCTGGGATTGGTGCCCCATGCGTCAAGCACATAAACCCAGCTGCCAGAGGCGCGCTGGGCTGCAATTTTTAATATTGTTTTTTTAAATTTTTGAGGGAAAGAAAGAGACAAAAAAATCTCTAAGACAGGGCTTCCCTTTCCTAGAGAATGGCAAAGCTGGTGTTTCTGGACCAAATCCAAGAAGGATCTGTAAAATTCCCAGTTTCTAATTTTTACAGCGAAGAGGAGGCCAAAATCTTCAAAAGCAAACCCACAGCAAACCACTGCAGCTTCTGTTCCTTAGTTTGGGTAGACTACATCTGAAATCTAATTCTCTCTCTCCAACTCCTTGTGCAGTCAAGGCAGACAGAATGGGATCTCCAGGGAGCAATTCCTTCAACCTACCTTAAACACCTACCGTGGGACGCGACTGACTCCCTCTCACACCCAGCACCCAGGGATGCTACACAGAAATAACTGCAGATCCCATCTTCTGCGACGCACGGGCCAGGCTGCCCCTTCAGACATTGCAGAGCCTTCCAAATATTACCCACTTCAAAGACTTGGAGATGAATAAACATCTTCTGTGTGTGCTGACCCAAGGGAGTAGCAGCAATGGCGAGATGAGTCAGTGAGAGGAGGCGATTTCACAGTTTGCACTTATTTTCCTCCTTTTCCCCCAGATTATGGCAATCTAATAGCTGGACTTAGTGTTCCCATGCAGCCACACAACAGTTTGCTTTTCCATTCCCTTGTTCAGGGGCAGCTGTCAAGACGTAAAGAGAATACGACACACTTTTAACGGCCGGTCGGGGAAATGCACCTCTTGCCTGCTGCAGCATGCCACGTCCCCAACCTGCAGCAGAGGAGGTTTCCTCTGTGAGGAGTGAACGCTGGTCACCACTCTACAAGAAAAATCGGTGGTTTGGAAGGCAAGCGTTGACTCAGCATTTGGAGAACTCTTGGTCAACCAAGCCAGAGAGGACTTGCCACCCAATCTGTAAGAGAGAAGGGGGAAAAAGTGTCTGCAAGGGATACGGTTCACATCAAAGCTAAGGAGGAGTCTCCGTGGTTTTTAAACACGAGACAAAAGGACAAAGCACCATTGGCTGGAGACAGAAGAGGAAAGGGCAGAAACACAAACGGTGAGAGGAAAAGCACTACTGCATGTGGCCACTCAACCCAACCTGACAGGCAATCCATGCTGCCTACTGAGATCTCTTCAATCAAACCCCACTTCTTTCTGGACAACAGAAGAACATCCTTCAAAGGGGACAGTTCCTGCTTCTCTAGAGCCAATACATAAAATGTGATTAAGCTTAAAATTCCAGGGACAGCTGGTTAAGGAGCCACCCGTAAAGAAATAGTACCATCCACGCCAAGGTACATCCCAGGAGACCGAGTGCGTCAGTGAGGACTTTGGAGAACTCTGCACAGCATGAAGAAGCATGTGTCTCAGCTGCATTTCTTGAGACTCTTCCCATCCTTAATCGATGAAGTTGCCCTGCAAAGTGAGAGATGAAGTTTTTGTGTCACACTGTTCCAGTGGGAGGGGAGGCTGTGTACCGTGGATGGCCACTGTATCAGTAGAAGCCACCCCATTTTTTTTGAGCAGCAGGCTGAGGCAGACTAAATGACTCCAAAAGCACTGAACTAGCATGAAGGGAGGATGAAAAGGAGCAGCCATTGAGCCATGACGTTCAGAACAAAAGCGATGAAGGGAAAAGGCCGGTTGCCTGCCTGCACAGCGGTGCCACAGCACAGGTAACACCCAAAATCAACTCTTATGACACGTTTGCAGGCACAAACTTGGCACAGCGGCATTACCAATGCCTCGTGGAAAGGTTCACGTGCCAAAGCATTAACACCAATGGACGGCAAAAAGGTAGGGGGCAAGAGAGGAAGGGACGGGGCACCCCCTGGCAAAGATGGTAGAAACCACTTTTGAATGAACAACTGTGTCAAGCCATGCAACTCAACATGCCCATGACACCAAGATGTGCCTTCTCACCTCACACAGACCACTCCAACCTGAGCTGCCAACTCTCACCTCTGTCACTCAGGGCCAGGGCTTTTGCATCCCGTGTGCTGCTCCTCCGATGGAAAAGGTAACCCCAACTCAGTCCCCAAGCAGGGCCATCTCCTAACCACAGCAGGTTCATGTGAAAGGCAGTCCTAGAGGCCAAATTTATAAACAAACTCTTCCACCAGCTGAGCCTGCATTTGCCAAACCCAACCTCATCCAGAACTCCAGCTGGGCTTGCAGAGCTCTGTGGCCTCTTTCCCCATGCTTATCTCCAACCCTGCTCCTATTAACAGCTCATTTCCCCTCTATATCCTTATCCGCCTACTCAAAGTGGGATCCTGCAAAGCAGAGGTTATCAGGTCCCAAAGGCACTCCTATGGCAACTCACCACCCTCTGCTCACATGAGACGGGACAAATCCCACCAACACCCCTAAACCAGGAACCTGCTGCCCTGTCACCCTCCAGGAACATCTCCGTTAGGCCCGGCTTGCCAATTCCTGTGTGTTTGCCAGGGATATTTGGTACCACAATGCAAAAGCCATCCCACTCCATTAACGGGGCATAGAGAGGAAGCAGAAACTTCACCTGAATTGAGTCAAATGTTCTCCAGGACCACCTGCCGAGGACCACCACCGAGACATCTGTCCTGCCGCCCACAGGTTTGCCAGCAATACGGTCCCGCTCCCTGGTCTACCATCTCTTTCATTTAACTCCAGCGCTGGAAGCTCCATATTGGACATCAACATGGGAGAGAAAAAGAAAATGTTTTAAAATTTAAAAGTAACATGAAACTGAGCAACCACTAAATTGCCTTGTAATCGCAATCATTGTATTTGTTGGAAGGAAACGGAAAAAGACCCAGCTAAGCACTATGTATTTAGCATTTTAAAGCTAAAAATAGCACTGACTACATCAGCAGGGGGAAGGAGTTTGAACAGAAAGAGAATGATCACCAGCAATTATTTCCAAATATTTCAAGTAAGCACCCTGGAATTGAAAAAAGCAACACACGTTAAAATCCCTATCCTGGCTTAGAGGAGAAACAGAAAGAGGTAAAGTAGTATTGCGGAGCCAACCATAAAGAGAAGTTAGAGGTTAGGAAAGATCAATTATCTGTAAGGAAGCAAGATGGACTTAGGCAAGATTTAACGCTGAGAAGGATTTTAGATTTTGAAGGGAGGATTCCTCATCTCCTCTAACAGTTTGGCTTCTCAGACCAAATGGGGTCTCCTGGTCCACAAATGAACCCCCTCCACCTCTGCCAGTGACTATTCCTGACATTTTGCATGGTCCAAAGGTTAATTAAGCACTTCAGTTCTGAGATGTCAGAGAATTTGGTCAAACTTCAGCAACAGCAAAGAGTTATAACTTAATTACATGAAAACTACGTAAGGATATTATTTTCATTTCATTTAGGAGGATGCTAAAACTTAATCATACCCTCTTCAACCGGAGCTGTGCGTTACCTCCATCACGAGGAGGTAATTTCTCCTGAGTCACACCCAGGGTGCAGCCCAGACACCAGCTTCTTAAATTAATGCCTTTATCCGCAGATCCATATAGACTCTTCTCAAGCTTATAGAAGTCCTGACATAAGACACCTCTGAACCGTGGATACTGATTTTCAACAAGTCTTGAATTTCAGAAGAAATTCCACAAGTGTGGGAGAAAGCTAATATTTTGCCTATTGATAAATACATATAATTAGAGAGAGTGGATTATTATAGGCCTGTAAATTTGAAAGAAACCCCTGGGAGAATAACAGTTGATACAGAGTTAAAAGAAATTAATTCCAATTGACATGTTCATGGAAAACAGATCTTGTCAAATTGATTCTCATTTTAATAGATTACCGTTCCCTTGGTAGAGCAATAGTATTAATGCAACAATCCACTGTCCCACAGCTTTCCTCACACGGGTTGGGCCAGTCCTGCTCTGAATAAGGAAGCAGAGAGCCAGCCTAGCACACCTTAAAATACATTAAAGTCTGGCCAAAAGCTTCAGGTTGTCACTGGAAATGAGAACTCTTTGGGGTCCCGCTGGGGTCTCACATTGGCTCCATGCTGGTTAGTGTCTTTACTAACAGCCCGGGCAGTAAGAGCATTACCAAGACCATGGGTGATGGAGGTGAAAAGATAAAGGAGCCGCTAGAGGAGGAGGAGGCTGTGCTGCTGAGAGTGGTGACGAGAGTCACCTGATGGAAGCAAAGGAGCAGCAGCTTGGTGCCAGACCTGGCACAGCTCCATGCAGCCCCAGTGTGGTCAGGGTGGGAGAAGACCTGCTCTGAAAGACAGCGGGAGCTCCAGATGTGGCTTGAAATGAGCAGTGACAGCCTCAGGGGCTGACGTGAATCATGGAGGAGAGCAGGGAATGTCACACAGGAACGGGAATGCTGCTGGGGCTACTGCAATGCCCACTCCAGTGTGGGAAATGGAAGCGTTCAAGGCCAGGCTGGATGGGGCTTTAAGCAACCTGGTCTAGTGGGAGGTGTTCCTGCCCATGGCAGGGGGGTTAGCACTAGATGATCTTTAAGGTCTCTGCCAACTCCAACCATTCTATAAATCTATGAAATGCAGGATGGGAGGGATATGTGGCTCTGCTGCATGGCCCAGGAGGGATGGTGCTGCTGCACAAGGAAGGAGCCCGTGGCTTTTCCCCACTGCCCCCTGAGCATCCAGCATCTGCAGGGCCATCAGAGGTGAGCAGGCAGGAGCCTACCAACGCTGCTCTTGGAAGGTAGAGCAGACAAATGAGACTGGAAATAAATTCTATGCTTTTAGCCTCTGGAACCACCATCACGAGATTTGGCCTATCACCAGAAGTTCAAAGCTGGGACCAGAGAGCACACACTTCAGGAAAAGCTCATCCGAAGCAGCGCTGGGCAAGGGCGACTTTCCCATCTCTTATAGGGAACTACAGTTTATGTATTCACAGATCGCTCCTTCTGACCATGAAACCAGCACTGCTTCCAAGTGGTTATTAAAAATAAATAAATAAAACCACTGCTAGCTCAGAAACCTGTGTTTTAAGACCAACTCACAGCAGCGCTGGTCTGGTGTGAGTGGTGCCTGAGGAACCTGCACGCAAGCTGCAAATCACAGTGTAATACACAGTATTATTAATAGCAACCTACAGCAAGATAGGAATTCATCACTACACCCTACATGGATACCTGTTCCAGTATGACCACCCCTTTGCATTTAGGCACCCATTACGCTTTGGCTAACACAATGGCCCTCGCAACTCTGAGCGGCAAGAAGGGAGTAGGTGGCGTTTGCCTCCCTCCTGCCGCAGGGTTTTATTCCGGCCCCTGCGAGCCCGAGCTTGGGACCCACAAGAGGGCGGTCGGGGCTGCGTTTTCCCTTCCACTACATCATTTTCCACCTTCGCATCCTGGGGAGGCTCGCCACAAAGTCACTCGTCATCCCTTGCGGCCACTTGCAGCTATTTCCTGTAGAGAACGTAATTGGTGTTATCATATGCCATGATACGTGCAGATACCAGAAGACGTTTACTGCAGACGAAGCAGCTATTTATTACTCGCAGTCCCAGGGATGTCTGTGGTATGTGGGGCAGCCTGGTTTAGAGCTGCACCAGCCAGCAGGCCCCCAGATCACAGGGCTGATCATGCGGGTGTTTGTAGGATCAGGGTGTCTGCAACATTTATGCCGGGCTTTTGAAGACCGCAGCTTCTTCTCCTACTTCATTTATTCAGAAAATTCAAAGAAGATTAAAGATAGGTACAAAATATTAGACAAAATTAAATCTCTCTTTCTGAGTTCAAGAGAAATGTTACACCATTATCAGTGTTGAACATTGCCTTAAGACCACGGTCATCACCACAAATTTCATTCAGACCTAGACTCTATCATTATATTATCATTAGTATTATATGCTTGTGTCTTTGACAGCTCTGGAAATTTCGCTATCTCCTGTTTCCGCCTGCCTCACTTCTTCCCTCCCCTCTCCAAAATAAGGGCCAGGCAGTTTTGCTTTCCCCTTCTCCTGCACAGAACAGCCCACAGGTACAGCAGCTTTCCATCTGTTCTCCTCTCCAGTTCCTCCACCCATCCCATCCCTGCTCTCCCTCCTGCCTGTTTGCTTTCTCTTTTCTCCTCCTTACCTCCTCACCCTCGTTTGTCTCTCCTCAAAGCCATGTCTTCCCTCAAGTGCAGGCAGCTTAACCCCCCCTTGCTTCTCCCAGCATGGTGCCGACTCCTCTTACCACCAAATACTCCGCACTTTCACCGTCTGGAGATATTTTCCTCCAAATCTACCCAAGATCCTTTCCCATGTGGCTTTGCTCTGTGGTTTAGATACCTTCTACCACCAGTCAAAGCAAAAAAAAAATTTTTTTTTTTGAAAGAAAATACAGTTTTGGGGAAGGCAACTCTATGCCCGAGTCATATGAGTCTATGCCTGGAGAAGAGAAGGCTCCGGGGAGACCTCATAGCAGCCTTCCAATATCTGAAGGGAGCCTACAGGAGAGCCGGAGAGGGGTCCTTTGTCAGGAAATGTAGTGACAGGACAAGGGGTAATGGTTTTAAATTGGAAGAGGGAAGATTTAGATTAGATATTAGGAGGAAGTTCTTTACTGTGAGGGTGGTGAAGCACTGGAACAGGTTGCCCAGGGAAGTTGTGGATGCCCCATCCCTGGAAGTGTTCAAGGTCAGGCTGGATGGGGCTTTGAGCAACCTGCTCTAGAGGAGGTCTCCCTGCCCATGGCAGGGTGGTTGGAACTCCATGATCTTTAAGGTCCCTTCCAAGTCTAAGCATTCTATGATTCACAGAGATTGGATTATCGAGTCCAACCATCAACCCTACTCTACAAAGTTCTGCCCTACACCATATCCCCCAACACCACATCTAAACGACTCTTAAACACATTCAGGGATGGTGACTCAACCACCTCCCTCATTCAAAAGCAACTAAAAGGCAGCAAAAAACCCAAACAAACAACAAAAAAGGTTTATCCTCTGCATTTGACCTTACAGAAGTCACAATTGCAAAATCCTTTCGAGAACCCTGTATCATGTGAAGAAGCATCAGAAAACGGCAGCCAGAGAGTCACAGCCCTTCGCTTATGCAGGCACTTGAGGGTCTCCAGACTGCCCCAGGCAGGAGGAGATACTCACTGCAGCCGCCCCGCAGAGGGGATATCTGTAAAAGGGATACATGTAAAACCTCCCTGTCTCAGCTGGGGGGACACTGAATCCTCTGCTATTTAAAAAAAAGAGACATTTCTCTGGCTACCACGGCCACAGAGAGCATCCTACCAGCATCCTACTGTCCCCGGTGGCCACCCACTAGAGGGAAGCAGCTCACGCAAGTTACTCTCCTGCAGTGCCAAGGTCTCCACAGGACCTGGATCGGGAGTGTGCATCCTCTGTGAGGTACCCCCTGCCCTGAGAAACCCCAGAACCTGCCAGGCAGGAGCGCTCCAACTGCAGGGCTTAAAGCAGACCTAAGGCCTGCTGAGGTGGCAGGAAAGTGACTGCCCAGAAAGGTGAATTCTCAGAAAGGTGACTGCTTTTGCTGGCGATACACACGTGTGCTGTACTCAGATTTGGCACTGAACCCTGTGCTCCCAATTTCACTAGCTCTTGTTCCACCCACTTCCGTTGTGTTATTCCCAGGGGGATTTTCACTACACAGATCGTGCTGTCCCACAGAGCTTGAGGAGCAAATACAGGACGCTGGCACCAGGGATGCACCGGAGGACACAAGGAAACATGAATTAGAGCCCTGCTGTACCATTGCAGGGCAAGTGTGGGAATTCAGAGAACTTCCTTCCCTGTAATCCTTTAGAGGACATCAGAAACTGTTTCTCCTTTCTTCAACAGAAGTGCACAAAAGAATTTTGGTAGTTGGTAGTCATAGAATGGTTTTGGTTGGAATGGACCTTATAGATCATGGAGTTCCAACCCCCCTGCCATGGGCAGGGACACCTCCCACTAGACCAGGTTGCTCAAAGCCCCATCCAGCCTGGCCTTGAACGCTTCCAGGGATGGGGCATCCACAGCTTCTCTGGGCAACCTGTTCCAGTGTCTCACCACGCTACAGGTACATCGGGTCTCTCCAAGGATGCAGTACACACAGCCCAGCCAGCCACACTAGGACCTCAGCCTCGCTCCGCTGGCTCTGCCATGTCTTTGGCCACAGCCACCACTTTCCTCTGGCTCACCTGCACGAGGAGAGTGCCTCGGTGTGGACCTCAGCTCCAAAAACTGCTCTGCACTTGCCAAGGCAGTCCCTGCACACAGCTGCTAGGTTAACTCTGCTTTGGCTGACTTGCCAGATACTGAAATAATAAAACATTTAAAAAAAAAAAAGAAAAGAAAAATAGACTTAATAAAAATACTTTCTCTTTCCATTTCAGCTGGCTCCCTTACCCTAGCTACGCTTCAGGAGCAGACAATGGTAGCAATTAAAATGTACCGAGAAGTCAAGGTCCTGCTGGTAGTGGAGAAGGTCAAGAACGGCACAAATAGCGATTA
This sequence comes from Numenius arquata, assembly GCF_964106895.1. Lineage (NCBI taxonomy): Eukaryota > Metazoa > Chordata > Aves > Charadriiformes > Scolopacidae > Numenius > Numenius arquata. Next base: position 11,264,724 of record NC_133578.1, on the reverse strand, counting down.
TCCACCCAGCAAAGCTGCCTGGGACAGAAGTGACGGCTCCAGCAGCAACCCAGATGATCCATGTAGGTAAATTTTCATATTTGAGCATTATTTTTTTTTGAGACCGAGTTAAAATGGTCTACCTACCTGCTATTATCCTCAAGGTCTTCCACCAATTTTTGGTGTGTACTGGATAATTGAAGGAAGCTCGTTGAGGCAGAGTGGATCGAGTTACTCGAGTTAAATCTACGCTGTAACCGGAAAAAACGCAGGCTTCACAAGTATGCGTTTGTCATGTGGACTCCATTAAGCACATGGAAACAGCCATTAACTAGACGATTTCCCCTTAATAAGTTAAATAGCTAGAAGAGGGGGAGAAGCCTTCACTGCTTGCTAACATCCACAAGTACACAGTCCGCGTGCGGTACTTTTCTGCAACCAGAAGTAAAAGAAATCAGGTTATTCAGAATATCCTTACCCTGCCTTTCACCCAACGTCCATCAAACAACGCAAACCCTTTTCGAACGCATCCATCTCTTACCCAGATGAAGACATGCATGAAATTCAGATGGCGAGTTCTGCTTGGGCAAAAACAAAGCAGGGATCAAAGCTGGCTTGTGGGAACCACCCAAGTTCAGCCTTAACACTATGTTCTTCACCTAAAAGGCAAATAAGCTGGGTGTGGGCGATCTGCCTCTTAAATTTTAAGCCCATTTTTGGAGGCCATTTAAGAGCTAAGATGGACAAGAACCGATTTCAAGAAATTGAACAGCAGTTGTCAGAATTGGGAAGACACCATTTTTTAGAAAAAAACAACGTAACAAAAATATCAAAGAGCAATTTTATTTAGCTTATTTGGCACAAAACTTACAAGAACCGTTTTGTTCCCTTCTTAAATTTAGTACAACTAGCAAGGAAAAAAAAAAGGCATACTAATACATTTAATACGCTGTACAGCAAGTGAAATGTGGAAAGAGGCACCAGAAAGATCTACCAAAAATCAAAGTGCATGAAAAATACCTACTCTGAGCGCCTCACGGTATTGTATTAAGGCACCACTCCTTTAGAAGGTTTACTGAATACATCAAGTGTGCAACTTCTTGGTTTGGAATGTAAGAGTCCTTCAGCCTGTATCGGAACTGGATACCGCAGCCTCTGAACGGAACAACGCTTCTCCTCCTCAACGTTACACGGAGAGACCCCTTTCTCCTCGACATCATCTCTCAGCCAGGAGTGTCACTGTCACGTGGCTTTGAAAAAGCCAAAGGTTATCAGAGCGACCAGCATTTTACTGCAGAGCTTTAAGCTGTAGTGTACACCAGGCCTACGAATTCTTTACAATGGTTTTATAGAAAAGAAATGCTGCAGAGACAAAAGTAACACCGGACATATCAGTGACTGCGTTATTGATAATTTATCAAAGGAACTTTTAAGGACTTCCTGGAGTATCTCTTAAAAAAAAAAAAAAAAAATCAAAATCCGAGTAGTGTTATAATCCAGAATAATTAAATACACTTTTCAACAGAGTATTACAAAGCTTTCTTTAGGACTAGCAATCAAGTCTGACAAATTCCACAAGACTTCAGGAACTTTAAGTATGTAGAAAAATCCCAATATTAGACAGTGGTGTTTTTCATAATTGGAAACATTTAATGCAAGTACCTGTAACTGCAAATCATGTTTTACTGGTGTATATATATATATACACACATATATATACACACACTGAAAGAGACACATACACACACTGAAACATCATTACAAGAGCCAAACAGACACCTTGGTTCCTTGTGGATTCTGCACATCACTGCTCTTAAGTACTACAGAAGTTGCACCAGGGTTTTTTTTATTTCAGCATCTTCATTAAGAACTATTCTTTAAAAGAAGCAAACGGCTTCAGTTACAAGAAGAGGTACCACAGGCCAGATTCACATCTAGTGTAAACAGGTTCCAAACAACCAAACAGAAGTTGCATCCGCTTCTTACCAGCTTTGACTTTGGTTTTGCTGCTCAGCTGGATCACCAGTTGCCTTTACTTGCAAGAAGAAGTCTGATAAGAAAACAATGCCCATATCAAAACTTAAGTGGGAACCAGTAAATGCAGAATATTGGATCAAACCATTGTACAACACCTCTACTGTAGAGAGTTTCAACCATCTCAGGAGCTTGAGACTGCTTAACCCGAACTCTGGAAAAGCACATTTCTCTATGGACGTGCAAAGGCATTTAAATATGAACCCTGGGTGTTGCAGTATTTCATTTTTTTGTCCCGTTTTTGGTGTAGACCTCGAGAATACAACTGTGTGTCCCATTATAAAACCAAAGCACCCTTGAGCATTACAAATTCTAAACAGCAAGGGCTGAAAAGAAGGGCATCTGGAAGTGATCTACACATTACAGAGCATGGTGTTTCACAAGTCTCCGAACAGTTCAGTTCATACTTTCTGGGATAACTTTCCCTATACCTTTGGCCCAATACAGAGCTGTAGTTTTCAGTAACTCTTTTACCCCTGAATTATTTGCTATCACATATAAAACACGCCACAGAAGTGGCAGTCAGGGCTAAACATTTAATGACAAGTCCTTTTTGTCCTTTATTAACAATTACAATCAGCAGAAAGAAAAACTATTCACTCAACTCATTTATTTCATGATTTATATGTAAGTCATGTAGCAACTTAACATTGGTGTTATACATTTGTGCTTCCGTTCTCTGGCACTTGGAGGAGGAATTCATTTCCAGAAAATCACATCTTGCTGAAGCATTCCTTTGCATTCGTCCAAACTTGAATTCCCTTTAAGAAAAAAGTAAAAAAATCAATAGGTGGAAGTATACTTTGCTTGCAAACCTCATTAACAGACTTCCTTCCACAGAAGACTCTACAAAAGTCCTACAGAACTTGACACAAGAACAAGGCAGAGACCACACTGGAATTGGACCACACCACCTATTATATATCAACATTAACACGTGACAGAGTGGGACAGAATACGTGGGAGGTTTTACGCTAGTGACTTCCAACCTTCTGTGACCGCAATGTTCCTAGTTACTGGAAGTTTGCGTCTGATCCCCTGCTGATACAACATATGCACTAGCCTGGCCTTCCACAAACGTACCTTTTTGCACATGCTAATCTGCATAACAGCATAGCTTATAAGTGCCTCCTTCAAATCGTGATTCTTCTGTTCTTTGAACCGTTCAATGTCAGCCCAGGCACTTTTCACAAAGTCTCTGGAATTAAAAGCAACGTTTCTGTTAGTAAGTGTTTTCCATGTTCCATCCTGAGCTGATCTTCCTTCCTCAGAACCCTCAGCAGAGAAGCTACCTATGACAAAGCACTCTATTTTTCAGTCAGTAAACCAAATTCTGCAGTTGTTATGCATCCAACAGTGTCCTCATTTTATAACTGGCACTACTGTCCAATTCGCCATCTTCTTCTAAGGTTTTTCATCTAGAGGATCAGTTTCACAGGATGTGTTGGGTTGTTTGTTTTGGGGTATTTTTTCCCAGTAAGCATCACTGCCATAGAACCAGCATAATTCAGAATATACTTTTCTCCTCAGATTCTGTCGGGACAACTAAGTATCTTTGTGCTAACATTCAGCGCACAACATTGCACATTTCTTTGTCAATTGCCAAGTCAGAATCTTGGTCTTTCCAAAGTGAAAACTCACTTGTCACCAGGATTTGAGACACTCATGTATAAACAAACATTTACAATGCAAATTTGACTTGGACAATTAACTTCAGGAATTAATCTTGTTTGTTTGGTGACGTGTCTTAGGTCTCCTTAACTAAAATGGAGGTAGATTTCTGTAATTCATAGCTTTCGCTTCTGCTGGACTATACATACAAGGCAAGTATTCACTTGAAAATTTCTTCCAGAGCTACAAAAGCAGATCTCCAGTACTTCTGTCAAAATGATTAAGAAATTGCATTTGCTGAGCATCTTGTTGTTTTGAACTATTCATGAACTAGTCTTATCTTTCCCGCTCTAATCCTAACCTATCAGGAGATACCACGTTTGCCCCTTGTGTTATACGATGAACGTGTTCCGAGACAATCCCGTTTCTTTAGGAATGTTAGTTCCTATTTTTCATGTTTGCATTCCTGAAGAAAATTTCATTAAAGCAATGAGAAGCAGTTAGTCAAACACAGCTCACCAGAACCTCTCATCTATTTCAAACAGGAGTCAGTTGTCCCCCATATAAGAAGCTGCAGAATGTGAGCTCAGGACCCATACACATAAACCAAACTAAATACAGTATTTGAAGCAAATCAGCTTTTGAGTCTTAGGCTATTCAGCTGCAGACCTACAAGCCCACCTGCTAAACATATTACTAGCTGAACATAAAAGCATGCAAGTCAACCATTAGAGTGGGCTCAGTAACTGGGAAAGTCATCAGGTTTTACATAAGCCATACGCTCAGACCAGAAGCTAACTGCATGTACTGTACTTTATTTCACAACTTGCAGCTGACAGGAGCTTTTATAGACAGCTCATAAACACCAGGAATATATTAAAAACACTTATAAAATGCAAACACCTTCAAGAGCATCCAGTCAAGGACTTTTGCTAAGACAAGCCCTGTGTTTTCTTTGAAAAAGTCAAGCCCATTTACCTGCCTTCCAGATTTTTAGACTTAAGTTGTTCTTCTCCTTCCTGTATCTGCTCTTCTAGAACCTTTATCTTCGCTTCCCTCTGCTCAGGGCTTTCCTGCCCAAAGAGCTTGCTGGTCATCCCTTTCAGGGAGAACGTTCTCACAGTCTACAAAACAAAAACACTCTAGGTCTGGGATTCTCAAGCACAGCCACAAGTTATTATATGATTTTTACCAGCATTTGAGCTTTTTCTTATTATTCAACTGAATTTTGGCTTTAACTTCCATTTTATGAATGTCCTATTGATAAGTAGCTATAGAAGGTGTGGTGGCTCACGTTAGACTGAGCAAAGTGGGGAGGAAGCAGTTTCATCTTGAAACCCTTAAGGCTGGTCTGTGGATTGGACCATAAGCAAGTCATTCCACTGACATGGGTAACCTTTTCTTACTGAAGTAGGAAAGAACCCAAGTCTTGTGTTCTGTATGAGAAACAAAAGCCGTAAAGTAGTTGCATGTAGAGCATCAATAGACCCAACAGGAATATTAAGAATTCTAAATACTTTTTTTGAAGTTACCACTTTAAGATAATGTATTAAGTAATGTTATCTTCGATATAAGAGGGACTAGCCACGTATCAGTAAAAGCCATCTTTCAAAAGGCAGAGGAAGCCTTTCAGAATTTTGATCTTCAGGACAGTTGTTTGTGTTATTCTGCTCAGGTCGTACTTCCTGCAACCCTTTACATGCTCAGTATTCACTAAAAGAAGTTTGGTACAAACATCTTATATCACAAAGAACCAAGTTACTTTAAGCTTTAGATGCCTACAGCTCATATGATACTGCTTCTCATAAGCAGCAGCCAGCACGTTAGTACCATTTAAATGTCATTCTAAGTTACTTGGCTCAAAAAAAAAAAAATAAAAAAATTTAAAAAAGAGGCATCTTGGAGAATAAAGTGGAAAGACTCACTCCTGTTGCCAGCTCCTCACACTGCTGTTTCTTAGATGTTAGGTCCTGTGCAGCCATTTCCAAGTCATATTGCATTAGTTCGTGTTTCCTACAAACCGCCCTGAAAAGTAAGCAATGAAAGATCTGTCACATAATACTTTGTTTTGCTACGTTTCCCTCCATTTAAACTTTACAAACGGCACCATGCTTTTTTTTGACAGGCAGCACATTCAGTTATTTATCTAACTTGAATTCAACTGCCTTATCACAGAATGCATTAACTCTGCAAATGCTGTAGTGAAGCAAACTTGGATCAAAGTATAAAGAAAGTTCTTAGTGCAAGCAGCATTCTGCTCTTCTGCTCCTCTCTTTAGACTCATTCCAAGACACTCTCAGCAATACGAGCCCTACTACCTACTTAAGGACACCACTGTGAAATAGTTTTATTTAAAATCACAACTAAGACAAAAGGTACCTGGAGATGGTACCTGTCACAGCACCAATGTATCAGTCAAAATTCTTCACGTTTTATTTTTTAAACAATGAAACAAGAAACCGTGCTCCTAGATTCATATAGCACCTTTCATCTGGAAAAGAGGAGAGTTTCGTCTGGCCACCTGCAGTAAGTCCCAGTCCTGTGTGGGCTGATGATGCTACATCCGTACTCCACTGCCGGATGCACATTCGTCTCCCAGGAGAGGCTACTCTTGCTCTGGGTTCCCACACAGCCCTCATCACACTCACCAACCCGATTCTCTACAGCACCACCGAACCCCTCCCAGAGCTTCGGAGCCAGCCCATGGAGAGCACAATAGCTTTAGGCGCAAGCTTACAGCATAAAGCAATTTGCTTTTGTATCCACAGTTGTAAGGGAGGACTACCCTATAAAGGCAAGCGTAAAAAAAAAAAACACCACACCTAAATCTAAATCAGTATTTAGATGCACAATACTGTACAGCAAATTAAAGTTATATAGGGCACTTTGAAACTTCCTGGAATTTGTAATGGCTGTAGCAGTTCTGTTTGGCCTATCTCATTTGAAAGCTGAACATTTCAGCACATTTGGGACATTATTTTACCAGAAGCCAAGGAAACAGTGTAACCAGAGGAATAGACAGCATTACATTCCACAGCATACCGAATTTAACATTTCTGCTGTTTCACTATTAATCAGCTCAGTTCTAATTTTTATTGCCACCCACATGGCAATCAAATATGAGGAAGCAAAGTAAGAGGTGAGAACATGGAGATTCTGCAACGTTGACATTTCCACTTCTCAGAGGACAGAGGAGGATACCAACCTAAATTTAACATCAACAAAATGTTAGAGGAAAGGACTGCAGCTTCCACTTGAGCTACATGCTTCTGTACATACCGTAGTGCTTCTGCATAGAAGAGATATTCTTTCAGCTGATCTGCATAATGTTCTTCCTCTTCCAGTATGTCATCAATAGAAGCTGCATATCTGGTGAAAAACAGCCATGGGTAAATATAAAGTTCCTTAATTTAACCTTTAAGCACTACACATACAGTAACGAGGGAGGTCCCTTGTTTGACAGGAACACCAATCACAAAGTAAAACAGTGAAAGGCATTTCCGAAAGGGGTTTTACCTTTGTTTCTAATTAAAGTCTGAATCAGCTAATATAAACAATGCTGCAGGCCAGTTTCTTTGGTTGCTACTACAATTAATCTTTTGACAAGTACAAGATCTATCATAAGTTTCCTGCTGAAGATGAGGCAGCTTTTATTACAGGAAAGGAAAAAAAAAATAATACTCCTTTTTCCTTCTCTTTAGTAGGCTGTCAATAGGCAGCACCAAGACAAAAAATACACAGAGCAGAAGGCGGCCTGCAAGGCTTAAAGCATTAAGGCATAGGAACGTGAATATCAAACCTTCTGAAAAGCAAAGAGGCAGCATTTAAAAGGCTATTTTCATTGTTAGTTATTCAGCCTGAGTACGACAGAACTCACAGTGGTGCTCTGAACACCGTAACATTAAGTCCTTCAGCTCCTTGAAAGCGTGTTGCTTTGTCTGCACTGTAAGTCAGGCACTTCAATTCAGAGCAACAAGAAGTTTAAACCTGCCTTTTAGGGAGAAATCTGAAGTACGAGGGTTTGGACCAACTCTGCAGCTCTTGCATTTAGTAAGAGTTTTGTCATTTAGGCTGCTAACTCCTAAAAATGGCCAAAAAAGCACTTTTTTGAGTTTATATTGCTTATTGGACAGTATTTAATAGGTTCTCGCTAACCAAGATGCTGTGCTTGGACACATTTGCAGGGACAGGCCGAGAGCAAAGAGGTAACTGCACATCTTACTTGGTACAGCGACAGAAACAGCCAGCAACACAGGGGGTGTTCCGCTGGAGATGAACAGAATGAATGAGAACCCATCACAAATGCTCTCAAATGATCACAAATCTATTCTGCCAACTCAGTCAGGATTCTCAAGTATGTGGCAATCCCTTGCACAGCTGCAGGCTCTCTGAAGTGAGCATATGTCCATGCTTGTCTAGTGACCAGCACAATGTAACCCAAAGGTTAATTACAGCACCTCTTGGCTTTAAAGTTTTTGCAAAGTCTGAGTTTTTCTCTTTCTTCCTGTGCCTCTCCAGTAACTGACTCTGAAGCGTATCAAGCTGAAAGGCAACTGGTAATGTGACTTGGGAATGAACAAGAAATCCCTCCTGCAAGCTTGAAAAGAAACAACAGTATCACTTAGACCCCTGGGAATATAAGGGAGATGCTCCTTCTGAACGTTACCATCCTCCTCAGGGCTGCTCAGGAGGGCATCCAAACTAAGGCTCTTCAAAGAGGGAGCAGCTACTTGCAGAATAACTGGAAGAATGCAGAGCCCAAGGAAGAGTTGTAGACATGCCCACCTGCTCAAGTGTGAATTTCTTAAGCTTGCAAGCAAGAAGAGTTGTTTTGATACTCTGTGAAATCAAAGACGTGGGACACCCAGGAAAAGCCCTACCAAGGCTATTGGTGATAAATAAGCGTAACATACAAAGCGACAAACGACAGCAGATCAGTTTAAGTAGAAGGCATAAAAGAACATGTAGAACAAGAATTCACATTATGAATCAAAGTAAGGAAGAAATCCAAACTGTTGAAAACTATACTTGTCCTGAAAAAATCCTGCAGCCACACAGGTCATAAGTGGCTTGCCCTCTCTATTTTTAAGTTCTGAAGTGCATTAATTTTAGTATAGTGGTTTGATTTCTCAGGGCAGCAGATGGACCACATTTGAGTTTCAAGTAAGTTCTAAGTTTAGAGCACTGCTAGAGCTCATCTGCAGCAGAATAACTCTCCAAAAAACCAAACCAAAAAAAAAATAGTAAGACAAGTTGACTTCTGACTGCCAGAGCTGAAATTTAAACAATGGTTTGTCCTATGCAGGTAAGCAGACCAGGGAAAATCTTAAGGAGAAACACTGCAGTAAAAGTACCTAATATGTTCCCACTTTTCATGGGAATCATCAGCTAAAACCCCTGTTTTAGTTTAGGCTGCTTCCACCTGTAATGACAGTCTAGTTGATACAGAGATAAAAGATCACTAATTAATAGCATGAAGGACAGGAGTTAAAGGTCTGACTTTTTTTTTTCTTTCATCTTTTAAATGATAAAGTTACAGCCGTTCACTCGAGCTTTCTCAGCATACTCTCTTGTCTTCTGTCACTTCAGTAAGCCTCATCCTGTTATATAACACACCTAGAGGTGCACTTTGGGATGTATTCTCCAAATATTAAGCAGTTTTAGATCATACTAAACAATAACAACTCAGAAGTTTAAATAAACATCTAGTAGAGACTACAGCATATGGGGTAGATAGAGAATAATTAAATTACCCTTGAAGTTTAACATCTATAATAGGCAACCTTCTTGAAGAAACTTTCTGTTGCAATAAACTTCTGTCTGATGTTATGGGAACGGTAACTGGACTGGTAAGTTATACTTTTAAGAGATCATAGATATAATCCTTACTGGTAGGAGACCACATGGGTCACTGAATGAGTTCCTGAAGCTCACAGCTGCTGCTTCTTGCTTGATTGTCACCGAAAGCTTATTGTTGTACGAGGGTGCCAGAGCAGAAGAGATGACAGACCATAAGAACTACCTCAGACTTGATGCAGTGATTAAAGTTACCCAGAAACTCACTGCCATTACTCTGGATCTTTAACCCTAACTGTGTCACAGTCAGAAACAAACATCTCAGATGCGTGGAGAGGGTGTGAGCCTCCCAGCTGAGAAGTGAGACCCATTTCTTTCAGTTGGTTACACATTTCTAGGCGTTTGACATCTTCGTGTGGTGTATCTGAACTACTAAAACCTACTTGTGCCTCCTTAACTCCCCTAAATTACACCATGTTTTCATAGTCTCTTCAATTTCTGCATACTGTAGTAGGTGCTTAACACCGTATTCCACCTCTACTTCAACTATTTGTTTCTGAAAGCAGAATGCGATCTCCATTTCTTTATTCTCACCAGAGCCTCCTGTCTAAAAAATATTACAGCTTTTTTGGGGTGCTAGCTACTGTGTTAGCCAAAACACAGAAGTGTGAATAGATTATTCAGAGGGGTTCAAATTCTTAAAGATCTGATAAAACCAGAATTATTCTGAAAAAGCTGAGGGCAGAGCATGGCATGGCTCTTCAAACCCTTCCACTCGAGAATGCATAACACCAATTCCAACCCGGCAGTAGTACACATGCAAATCTGCACTATAAACCAAAACTGACAACTTCCACACAAATTACACTTTATCAGTAAAAATACTGTATGAAGAAGTGTTGAACAGCATCCACCTCTTGCTGGAATTGTCACTTATCTGTACTGTGCGATTACAGGAGAATCGGAGCAATGAGAAACTATACTGTTTCACTTACTATATAAGACGACCTGAAAAGCAGAAAGCGTGAGCCCAGAACACCACTTTTGTGAGCACTCTGAAGTGCTAGACTCTTATTTTGAAGACTGTGTTTTGTATACTCTGCCAACAACTCTGAAGATGCAAAGAGGGAGGATTCTCTACTTTATTACATCCAGTCAGTGTATGTTTCAAGAATCCATTAGAGTTTTGGTGCTGATTAATTAAATTTCTTAACTTTCTGTAATTAAGTACAAATCTGTGTACCATCTACTGCATGGTACGAAATGCTGTATCAAAACCAAATGGATCTCATCAGGTCTGCAGTACATTAAAGTTGTACTCCACCAGTTTCTGGCATAGTAGCTTAAAAGAAAAACTGGAAGAATTCCAAGCACTTCTACAATTTCAAAATAATAATAAAAAAAGAAACCCCTCTGGTTTCTCCTGAGACCTTTTGAGCTACTTAATACAGTACATGGATGCTAAAATTGTGCCTGCATCCAAGTCACAGAAACACTGTACACCTAAAAACAATGCACCCCCAACTTTTTCGGTACTCTACTCCTATGCACTTTGGGGTTGAGGGAAAAGAGAGGAAAGAGGGAGAGTTCTACATCTGGCTTACATCAAACTATCAGATATTCAGTCAGTACTTACACATCCATGTGGTGGCCAGCACTCTGCAACCCATCCCCCATCTCCTTTTCTATTGCACTCCACTCACTGTAGGAAAAACAAACGAGAAACAACATTACACATGAAGGGTAAGGGAAGTTAATAAGCTGCATCCTGTATATAGTTTCTTTCCAGGTGACACCTGAATAGAAACTGCCTCAAAGTTAGACTTGGCCAAACTGTTTTCTTCCTCTAAGCAGCAACACTGACAATGTGGCAAGGCTACTTACGGCACTCTGTTAAACAAACAATCGTCCCTGCCACCTAAACTCATCCTCACAAATACACTTAGTTTAGGATCGGTCTTGAACAGAAAGAGTCTAGTTTAAATAGCCAAGGCTCAATTAAAAAAAAAGCGAAGATACTAGAACTTAAAAGAAGCGGGGGAAAAAAAAAAAAAGGGAATTTTCTAAAACAGAATTTGGTCTAACATGCTCATCAAGAAGAAACCAAGTTTTAAAGACTCACAACACATCAGATAGAACCCTCTCATTCCAAAAGCCAGAAGGTGGGATATGACATTTGCAAGCAGTAATTTGCAAGCAGGCATTTGCAAGCGGTAAAGCTCCTGGAACCATTTGCTGTGTGTTGTTTTCTGTTTTCATAATAGACTGCTGTTTAGTTCTCTTCATTAAAAAAAAAAAATGTTAACTCACAACCGCCTCATTAATGCAACTATCTATTCACATTAGGGAATTCATTTAGATAAAGAAGGAAACAGAGCTACAAGATAGCAGAGACTTGTTCTGACATCCAAGTATGTACACTGCTATTTTAATTGTATTCTCAGCTTTGTGAAACCTTATGAGATTTCTTAGTTGCAAAAACTACATCCACAACTTTTTTTTACAAGAAAAAAGGAGGGGGTCCCCTTATATTTCACATAATTTATGTCTAATGCATCTATTCTGTCCTTCACTTTTTCATAAACATTCCACTCCGCTGATGTTGACATTTGTTTGTCTTTGTGTTATTACAGAACTACACCTAATTTCACTTTAAAACCCCCAATGAGAAAGACATCTGCAATCCATTAACCCAGAGAATTAAATTTAGCACTTGAACAGTGTGTAGAAGCAGGAGGTTTCCCTTAACCAGAAGTTTAGATTCTTTAATTCTCCAGTGAGATGGAAAACTTGAGCATGCAATTCACTCATATAAATCAAAAAGCGATTGGCAAATTCACTTAGAGGTACTAAAATTGGATAGATACAGTTGTTGATTTTTAACCCTTAAAAGGGCCGAGAAGCTTTTCAGAGACAACTTCATGAAAACAGGTAGTAAGTTGCTTTCTGAAGAAACAGAATGCCTATGCAACAACAAAAGCCCCAAAGGTCTGGAACACAAAACAAAAAGCTAAAGTCCTCCACTTGAGACTAAACTCAGCAGATCCAGAGACCGCTATATCCAACAAAGAAATCTCTTTAGAACTGCAATGTGAAGTTTTTCAAGGCAGACATTTAAATATTTTGGATATACTTTTCAAAAGCACAAGAACATAACCATCAAATTCCCTACACACTCTCTCTCTATATATATACACACACACATCTCTCTTTCTACATACATACTTTAAAAATGGATGAACTCTTACCTGAATACTCTTCCATAGTTGCCATGGACTTTATAGACACCATATAGCCGGTCTGCCACCCTCTAAAACATTATTTAGAGTCAATTTTTGGTCATAAACTTTAAGTGCAATTGCTCTGTGAACACCCACATACAAACTTCAAGATAAAGGCTTGATGTTTTTATACAGGTAAATGAGATTAGGCCTAAATCTAATCTAAGCCACTATTGAAGGAAAAATCAACAGCATTAAGTCTTTGAAGACTGAAGTCACAGTCAAAGCTGTATTGAAAAAGAAACATTCCAAGTATTTCTTTGGAAGCACCCATGCATAGGATATTCCTATGGAGACCACAAATAGCTGAGTACCTCTAGTTTTTGATAACCAGATGTAAGGCATAGCCTCCTTTCCCCAAATAATTCCAAGTTTATATACACACTTGCTTATTTAACATAAAGATGGCAAGACAGAAGTCCACCCTGTCACCAAGACCACAGGGAAAACTACAGTAAAATTAAAAGAAGTGACTTGATTTTTCCATCCAGCTCAGTGAAACAAAGGGAAGGAAATGAGCTATCCCTTGCAGAACTTACTGCTCAAGCTAGATATGTCATCTCAGCTGCTTGGAGAGTCAGTACCTGCTGCAGCCAGCACTACAATGCTGGCAACAACCTCAGAGAAGACCACATGTACACTCCGAAGTGTGACTTGTAATCCAGATAATGCCCTTGTTACTGTGACATACCAATGACTGAGACTGAGGTTCGGTAAGAGTTACCGTTACTGGTCTGTCAAAGCAGTAAAAAGGAAACGCAAGCAAATTGCCCAAGAGATCTCATGCGCGTACAGCCCTGAGAAACAGGCACTGTCAGGAGAACACCAGTGATTAATCCTCCAAGAACCTCAGCTCAACAAGGCAATCAATTACTGTCCTCTCTGCAGCACAGTTCCCATCAAAAACTAAATCCCTGTTGAACATACTAAAAAGCAGTATCATACTCCTCATTACTGAAATTGTAATTTCCTATTTCCTTTTTGTGACTTTTTAGGAAAAAAAAAAATCTCTTCCATTCTCAATCCATAGAGTATCTTGATGCATGACATAATTAGAAAGAACATTATTCATTACAGATGGAAGAACAAGCCAAAAAAAAAAAGAAAGTGTGCTGGGAGGCATACACGATTCATACTACAAGCTCTGGAAAACAAAGTATTATATGTCTGACCAGAAAACGGTGTTTTGGGGCCCTTCCCAGCCCAGACATCCAGCAAAAGCAACTTGTCTGCTGAGCAGAGAGAAGCAGACATCTCGATCCTCTTTAAAACACCTCCCTCTGATATGTGACCATCAGGGGAGAGGGCAGATTAGCAAAAGGCATGTGTTTGCTCCTCCAGCGACTGCCAAACTCAACCACCACTTTTGGAACTCTTCCCCCCGCAAATCTGTACTAAGTCAGTGCCTCCCTCCTTACCATCCCCTGCTCCACGCTCCAGACCCAGACTTTCTCAGGCAAAACTGCCCTCATTCTAGAGCACGTATACCAGTTCTCTTGACTAAACAAGAAACACTGCCTTATAAATAAATTATACTATTTGTCACGACACACATGGGAAATACTTACAGCTCTGACTCGCAGAAGGTGTGATATGACAGACTGCAGTTCATCGCTATAGTGTTTTAGCTCAGTAAATCTCCTGGGAGCAGGAAACAGATAGTACATCATTAGCCATCATGAAAGCGAGCTTTCACAGAATGCAAGATAGAGCCACAAAGCTATAGCCAGTGGGACAGAGCCTGGATTATGTTGAGGTGGAATTAGCTGAAGACTCCTAAAGCAGTGACTGACTGCAGAGTTTAATTCCTCTGAAGTGAACAACCCAAACTTGCATAACTTATTTTTTTATTAATGTAAATAATGAAGGTTCAGAACAATGTAAGAGATCATTTTTTTTATGAAATCTAAGTCACTAACTTGAATTACTAAATCACTGTGTTGTTTTTTTTTTAAAAATGGGATTTACCAAAGCAAGCATGAGAGAATAGGAAAGCTTCAAATAAGTACAAAGCCAAAATCTGCTGAAGCACAGTACTTCTTAATAAAAATGCGTTCACATTTCTGACCTGACAAAGATACTTTCAAGCTGCCATCTGGCCAGTTTTGAGTACAGCCTTTCAGAAGCTCAAGGAAGCATTCACAATTATCACAATTCCTCTAAACTAAGCCGCGAGGTAACTGTAACTAGTTACAAACGACACCCTACTGAGACCTGTACCTGCACAGGAGTCACGTAAGGCTAAAGCAATTAAGCTATTACAGCTTAGCAAGGTACCAGTCAGGTAACCCACTGCAAGTGACCATGTATATACACTGCTGGCCTGCCACTGCTGAAGGACAGAGGCATTTTATCAGCTGCCCCAGATAAGCCTTGGTGGCAGTTTAAGTGGATACATTTAGCTCATGCTAATGACGAAGCTGAATCAGTTGCCACAGCTTTGCTAGTGACAGGTAACCAATTAAGCCACAGCAACAGCCACTTCTGTACACATAAACCCTGCCTACTACACACAAGTCTAACTCATGACCTACTTTGGTACACAAGAAAGTATTTCATCCAGATGGGAAGCCAGAAACAGCTTTCCCTAGATTACTAAACAATGATCTGAAAATAAACAAACACAGAAGAACACGATTAGAATTAAGGAACAGGAGACTAAGATTAGCCTTGCAGGTTGATGTTCAAGCATTAAAACCTTCACCCCTCCTCACACCACAGCACACAGTCAGGCTTTGTATTTCAGAATAGTTTGTGCCCCAGAGATCTCACTGAAGTGAGTCAGGTCACTTATTTTGGGTGACCAAGTATGAAATTCCAGCGGTTTTCCTTTAACACCTCTTCTTTCCCTGCCAGGAAGTCCTCCTCTAAAACATTCTCCTCCCTACACTCAGGAAGTAGGAGCTTTATTACCATTTCTAATATTTTTGATCTCCAAGGAATATCTTTTATAAGATTATGATACACAGAGGGTTAAAGTGCATAAAAAGATTTAAAAGCCAGCGGAGAAACTGTATGGGAAAAATAAATACAGTCATTGATCTGCACAGTGGGGTTTAGAGAGCAATCTTTTCAGTTTACACTCTATAAAATATGCACCAGGGCTGCATGTCAGACAGCTGCAGACACGTACAGTGAAGATATTTGAAATAATTGAACTAAAAACAAAAGATTAAAAAGCATGCCTTCAGCTCAGGAAGACTCCCCTTTCCACTCCAGAAATTTATAATGAAAAGTTTTATTTATCCAGTTTTGTGGCAAGAAAGCTTTTAGGAATGCCGTACTCCCTGAAGCCAAAAGTCAGGAACCTAAAAGGAGTTCCAGTATCCTGGACTCGGCAGTAATACATCTTCTCCCATGCCGATTCCTCCCCCATTACAAAATAAAAATAAAAAAATACTACTTCATAACCAAGTTGTCTTCTTTTTATTGTCTCAGAAAAGCATAAACCAGTGATGCTACTTTTTGCCCAGTCTTCTGTGAAGGCTGAAAATCTTACAAATACAATTTTTCAGGAAAAAAACCCGTATTTTTAAGAGATCGGTGTTGCAGACCAAAGGTTTATTTCTCAAGTATTTGCTTGAGTCCTACTCATTGCTCATTTAAAAAAAATACATAAAGTAATTTCCAAACTGAGTTTGGTGAGACACACAAAGGGATGTTTACTTTCCAGCACATTGTAACAGCATAAGTGTGAAACAAGACACAGTTTCGGCACTCAGTAGCTGAGGCATTTTTTTTTTTTAATCTAGTGCTTCTCACTTGGTTTTACTGGTTCTGCAACATTACCTACAGTTTAGATATTTAACTGAACTATTAAGTATAACTTCAGACACAAATGTGACCTGATCTGTTCTTCATTTCTGTAGGAACACCACAGAGTTTCTTCTCAAAAATTTCATTTCTAGTAGTGGCAATGAAGAAAATTTCATTTGCAGTAGACAGTTATTTACTTCGTGTGTTTTACTCTGACTCATCCCTACATCAGGGAGGGCAGTGCCATCTTCCTCTTTTGCGAAGGAAGATACTACAAGAACAGAACTGTTCACTAAAGAACAAGCCACTTGTCCAACTAGCCAGACAAGGAAAGGAGAGCTACTTCTACAAAAAAAAAAAAACCAGAACACTCCCTTAGCAAAGGATTTAGTGTTTTCTGAAGAAAACTTTCACCAATAAGAAAGGCACTGTTTTGATTAAAGCACAGAAAAAAACCAAGAGGATGAGTGCCATGAGGCCAAATTACAGAGGTCTGCAGTAGACACAAATTTACCTCTGCGTATCAGAAAACATTTTTATCACCATAAGATTCCATCATTAAAGATACAAATTGCTTCCCACAGGACGAGGTTTGTTTCCAGCCTACATTTGAACTCCTCGAGCAGTACTGTTTCAGCTGTGTAAAGCTCCTCACCTTGCTCTAAGCTGAAGGCTGCAGCTCCACAGCACCACAAGGCAACCTGGACTGCGAGTTTCAGCTATTCTTCACCCAAACCCTTCCTGGTCCAGGAACCTGAAAACCTACGCTCCACACAGCAGCCAGATCTTTTGTTTGGGCAAGGTGAGCTTGCTGAACCCACTTTACCACCCAGTCATGCAAGCACCAGAGGTAGAGAGGTAAGGTGTCAGGCTCCAGGCAGCTCAAGTTTAAGTGCGCCTGGCTGGGCAAGGCACTGTTCTTCCTGTTAGAGCCACATGTGTTTTAATACTAAAAGGCTCTCCTCCAATTAAAAAAAACAAGTTATGCCCATCAGTTATTTATTAAACGACTTGTCTCCAAAAGTTGGATATGAAAGCTATCTAACTGGCAGAATACAACAGAAAGCACGTGCCATATCTCTTAAGTGCTGTGAAGTCTCTATTGAGTTAAACAGGGACTGTTTTTGTTACAAGCCCCTCCTCACATTCTCCTTGTATTAACTCTTTTCCTGCTTTTTACCAAGCCACTTCTCACAACAGCTTTGCTTTCTGAACCACTAAGTTACCTCCAAAGATAACAGTCTATTCCTCATCTCAGCTTTAACCAAATCGCGCCCATCTACGCCTACAGGAAGACTACTGGCAAGAATTCCCTGCTAGCCACAGATCAGGACGATAGAAGATGAAGTATGCAAACGAGGGGCCAATTTCACCTGTAGCTACTGAGGGAACTGTTGTCTTTCAATCTCATGCATGAATGTTATCTTTCATATTAAACCCTAGCTAAAAGCTTCCTTGCTGCCACAGAAGGCTGCAAAACCAAACACAGTAAGAAAAGGAGGGACTGCACCAATCCACAGATAAGTCTATAAAGAGGTTCAGAAAGGTATGTACCCCCCCGAACGTCCTTAACACAATACCCATAGATGCTGGGGAAGCACGAGGGGAACAGACAACAGAAAGCAGTCAGGCACATGGGCTGTCCCTACATAGCATCCCCACTACTGGCCAGCAGACGAACCCAGAAAGGCACTGTTTACAGGTCTTTATTGCTTATTAATGGCAAACAGCAGCATCTCTTGACCCTACTGCTGCACACTGGTGTTTCTTCCTACTTCTGCAGCACTCACTCTCATTTTACCCTTCTCACATCACCCAGGGTGTGATGAGCCTCCCAGTACATACTCTGACTATTCTGACAGGTTTTTCTATCCAGCAGATTGCTCTAGTGCGTGTCCCAGAGCTTCCTAAACTGCAACAGAGCTGAACTGACCTCCGGACTTCCAAAAGCATCTGTGAAAATTGGCAGCCTGAAGAGAACTATGAACTGCGACACCAGGGTGCATGTATCCAGGACTGCACACTAGCAGATTTTCGGAAAGACCAACTATCAATCTGTATTCTGTTCACGCTTGGAAAGATTTCTCTGCAAACAAATATTAAGAGATTCTTTTTCTGAGCCTTCTTTTGTCCCTTCCTTTTAATCTAGCTAAAATGAAAGAATCATTTTGCATAAAGTGATGGCATTTTTCTGAATGCTTCCTGCTCCTAGAAACAGTATTTATCAACCCTTTTCACACTACCTCCTCACTGTGCTTCTGTTAAGATTTGAAGTGCAGAAAGATAATTTTGCTTTTCTGAATTTATTCTAAGGAGACAGAATATTCTGTCATCTGAAGTTACAGTTGTAACTGAAAAAGAGAGAGGGAGGGAGAAAGGATATGGAATCTTACTTGTCTGGGTTTTTCACTCTGAATGTTGCATTAAGAGCTTTTAATCTGGAATCTGCCTGAAAAAAGGGGAAAAAAAAGCTTTGTTAATTTAATGCAATTAAATTCCAGTGACAAAAAAGATCTCAGCCTCTGGCAGCACCATTAGAAAAAAAGCCTGCCTTCCTGGCATATTTAAACCTTCAAACATTGAGTAAGTTGACACTAGCTGCCCTGCATGTCAGATTTTTTTATTAAAAAGTAAAAAAACTAAGCTATTTTTGTCAACTAGGATGTATACAGTATCCACTAAAATTAAGGTGGTATAATCCAAATCCCACAAAAATATTCCCTTCTTAGAACGTTACACAAATCATGGAGTTAAGATACACAACCCTACATTCTTTTTAGATGAAGCAAGTAGGTAACATAAGACCATATGGACAAACTATTTTATATTTTTCAAACCAAATAAAACCAGTGGTAGAGTGACCTCTATATGCTCTTTATTACTAGGAACAGTTCCCCAGTGAAATCAAGTTCTTATATATCGTGTTCTCTTATTTTATGACTGGCTTCACAGAAAATATGTAATTTGTATATCAGAATAGAGACATTTTTAATGCAATGTTCTTTTCCAAAATAGAGCATATATAAATCTCTACAGAGAAAAATTCAATACCTAATTAAAACGGTAATTGGCTACTTTACTTTGAGATGTTGGTTTACCAATCACTGCAACAGCAATACAGAATGTCTCTAAGGAGGGTTTTCAGGCGGTTTTTTTTCCATTTAATTTAGTTGAACATTAAACTATGCAACGGGTGTTTACTCTTACTAAAACACCAATAAAGATGAGATATCCCAGCCTCATCTAAAGAGGTCCCACATCACCCCAACATTTCACTTCTATATGGTATTTTACATACAGCTCACTCAGGGCTCATCTATACTGTATGAAAACTCCAACTCAGGTAAAATGGTTGGAGTTTACTTTTCATCAAAACATTCCTCTTATCATTGAAAGAACAATAAATAACACATCTTGTGAGGTATATAGATTTCATTTAGTGTACTCTTTTAGCTAATGGATTGTGCCACAACAGCTACCAGCAAGTTACTTCAGCAGTACTTGTTAGTGCTGGTGTATGACACAGGAATACTTTGTGCACTGCTATAGTCACCTCAAAGCCTGAAGAGCTATATTGAATTTGACAGTAAAATGAAACCAATGTTTTTCCAAACTGAGAACGGAGTCTTTCCTTTAGGGCCCTTTCAGTAACTTCTACAAATGAGACAGGAGCAGTTTGAGATTGTTCCACCTCCCACTGCATTGAGGCTGAGGAGAAGATACCTGTATTTGAATAGCACTGCAAGTTCCTCTCACCTAGAACCACCTCCACATTTGGAGGACACTTAGGCCAGCATCCAAGTTGAGGGAAAATCAGTTTGTTTATTCAAACTAGGATGAAAGGTACTGATGGAAATCTTGCTAGCTTTATCTGTCCTTCCAGCCACAAAGCATAGTCCACAAACCAAAGAGTTAGTGAATGAAACCCGCAAAACTAAGACTGATCGATTTTGGAGGAAAACAGGTTCATTGTCCCCGCTACACACAGTGCTCCTTTAAGAACACACAAAGGCAGCACAGGGAAACATGTCTAAGATAACACAAGGAACACAAAACACTGCATAAAGCTCAGGCTTTGTGTTTATTCAGAGTGCTCCACAGGCTTGTACAGTGGGGACCTCCACTGTGGGGACTACTCTGTCCCCACAAGTCATTACACAAGCCAGTTAGATTTCACGCCATTCAGACACACCTACGTGTCCCCCTCACACATCCTCTCGCAGTACAAACACCACCCAGGTACACTGACCTTAAATCAGAGTCCTTCCCTCTAAGCAGCTATTTCACAAAATACTGCATGAATGTCCAAACAGCAGGGACCAAAGCCATTTGAGTTTGTTGGGACAGCACGTACATTCAACAGGTTTACACTGGAAAAGGATCGCTTCCTACTTTACAGTTATGGGCAATTTTTTTCCCCATATAGTGCTCTGAAGGAAGAATTCAGTAAGTACACAAGCAGTTATCAGGCAGGAACCAAGACCCTGCCAATGCTCAACCATCTAAGTAGGGTTATTTCCTTCCTGCCCTTAACAGCAGAGCAACTCCCACAGACTGCTTTTGAGCATTTGCGCCACACAGAATTACGTGGCTAGAAAAATGTCTGTTCAGCCTTAAACTTCATTTAAAATTAATACACGCATGCATTTTAGAGATGAACGCCCCATCAAATGAGGTACAGTCAAGGAGTTCTCAGACAGTTAATTCCTACTATGATCCTATAATCATTTAAGTAAGCCAAAGAGAGAGGGGAATTTTGTCCTTCCTAAAGGAGGAGTTAAAATCCCAAATGACAAATCCCTTAAAGAACAAAATTAAGTGCTGGAGGTGGGAGGGAGGAAAGGCATGATTTAATGATACAGTTGGCAGTGTAAACAAAGTCTCCAACATCAACATTCAACTATAACATGCTACACTGCGTTAATGCCTAATTTAAAGTTTAGTTAGCCTGATTCAAACCCTTTGGGACAAAAGACACATCCTGCTTTAATGCATCAGCAGCAGAGACAGCAGCAGCACATAAACCAGTGCTCTGATTCTAGTCTAAGACGTGTATTGAACAGAGGTTTGTCCTCCCATATAGTTCTAAATAACCTCCAATCTTGAGGGGTTTATACTTCAGATGTTGAATAAAGGAGGGATGGTTTTCCCCAGGCTTTTGCAAAAAGTTATTTTTCTTTCCTAAGGAAACAGGAAGTGTAAAAGGGAAACTATACACACAATCAAATCCAGAAGGGAAATGGGACTCGCTCATCTCTCATTTAATCTACAACATGGTTTCATGTAGGCAAATATTCTCAGCATTCTGCTACGGGTTTTCTTTCATACACACACCACTGTGCATGCTCCTGAACATACCCTTCCAGTACAAACTTCCTGAACTCCTATAAGTGTAAGCTGAAGCAAAGATGTGTTGACTAGGAGAACACAGCTTGAAAGCTTTACTTTTTTTGCTCTATGAATATTAGTGAAATGCAAGCCCTACCATGATGGAAGAGAATTATTAGCAACTTAAGTTACCAACATAAATGTCAGTATCAAAGTCCCTTGGATACTGAGGATAAGAGCACCAGTGGTTTCCTTCGGCTCTCACTATTCAGACCAATTCCTCATAATCCACCTAGTTTTCAGCTGTAATTTCCTAAGAGTTGATCATGTTACAAGGAAACAGAAGCTCAGTATTTGTTCCCATACAGTAACTTTTCCAGGTAGAGCCCAGCAATCTATCAGCTTCTCACACACTCTCCTTCCATACAGACGTGCAACCCTTGATCATTTATTCCTTCAAGTCTTCCACCAGTTCTCCCAGCCACCAACTCAGCGATACCAGTGGGGATACTATTACTTCAAGACACATGGTTAAACGGTTAAGGGGCACCAAATCCACCTGTCTTTGTCCTTTTCAGCAATTTATCTTTGTAGAGAATTCAGAACCCTTTGCTTGCTCTTTTGGTGTTTTTGACATCTTGTACCTCTTAGCAGGCTAAATCTGACACCCATCTTTAAAATGATACTAAACTAAATTGACAACATACAAAAGCACTGCTATGAACCCAAGTTCATTAGTTTTAAAGCTTATAAGGATCATAAATTTATACTACTAGCAGAATTACAAGGCTAAGCATCAAACATAAGCACAAACTAACAAGCCTGCTAGAAAACTTAACAACTGAAGTCTTACCTATTACATGCTAAGAACCCTGTTGTATTTTGTAGTTACAAGTATACATAAAGCAATCCCTTTAGCTCATTCTAGCAGCCAACATAAATAGCCTAAAACACATTAGTTGGAGTATTTCTGTGTCACAGCAGTCATGAAACAAACAATTACAGTAATTACCTTTAACTGAAATCCAGTCTCATTCACCATTTCTTTCCATCCACCTTCCTGTAAAATACAGGAAAAGAAGGTTCTGTTAGAGTAACTTAACAGTGCCACAGCTTTTGCAAGGCCCTGTATCTGAATCACGTCAAAGCTGAAAGGAGAAGAGCTTCTCCAGTAAACCGGGGCTCTGCCTCAGCTACCCTCTCCATTTCAAGAATCTGGGTTAAGAATAACATGCCATTATGTAGCGCTTACATACTAACCTCCCCAAAAAGCTCTCTCTTCTTCACTATGTGTCAGTGTGCTCAATTACCTCAATCTATCAGCTGGAGGCAAGAGTCACACAGCTTTGTTTAAGGAAGTAGCTCAGCTCTTCAGAAAGAAGAGTAAGTCATCTATTGTCTATCGGATTATCAGCAGCTCCAAGGACCTGTGTCGCTTGAGGCAGGGTGCAGACAGAGAACATGCAGGCAATGACTGATGTGATCAGTTTACAGCGCACACACAGTCACCTCGCTCACGTGCAGTGGTTGGTTGTCCACTGCTTTCAGTTCCCATAGACTGGTTCATCTACATAGTACATACACTGTGCTGCGGTAAACGCATCAGCTCAGTCCACTCCTCAGGAATGTCTGATGAAAGCACAGAACAAAGAAACGCCTAACATCTCCTGAAGCTGAAAAATCACAGGATGCACCTAGCTGACAATCACATTTCATATGTTATTACAAAAGTTGTAAGGATCCTGACTCAAACCACAACGCTAAAGAAACCGTGGCTATCCAGAAAGTGAACTGGAAGCCAGTGCTGTCTTCGGAGCCAGCAGTACAGCATGCTAACTATTTCAAGTTTAATCCTAGGGAAGCTTTCCCAACCAGCACACATTAAACTCCCAATATGCTGTTCCAAAGAGGTGGAAATTCTCTCTTAGGAGCCTTAAAACTAGACTGGAAAAAAGTCATAAGGTACACTAAAAGGCCAACTGTACCACTGCAGTGGGCTGTTAAGCAGCTTTTACAGGGACAAGCCTTTTCCACCTTAAGTTTATTCATGTTGCACCCTCTTCCTAAACACAGAGCAAGCTACGGGTCAACGGGAGGGAAAAAGAGCAAAGGACATTATCTTAAACAAAATAATTACTAAAGAATGTATTTAGAAAGCATGTCACTTCACTGTACCTGTGTTAAAAATGAATAGAAGATTTTGTCTTGGCAAAGAACAGGATGTGAAGCCACACGTAACAAGAAGTTTTCCAAACCAATTCTTCTTCTTTCCACAAAATCTGGATCCATATTATCTGCCGATAGCTTATGCCAAACAAAGTCAGCCTATTTAAACAGAAGAGTGTTAATAGTAAATAAATAACAAACAGCACAAAGCAAGTTGCAGCCTCAGCTTCCTTACCCTTTTTTCTGGCAAAGGTGGAACAACAATATGTGGATAGGTAACTGACAAATAATTCCTCAACAACTCAAATTCACTGTAACGTCGCCACAAGGAGTCCACTGGGGCACACTGTCCCTCACCCTGGGACTCAACAGCTCTGAAAGATAAAATAGCAAATTTGAGCATTAGTAAGCTATCGCCTTCTCCCTCATATCATCAGTACAATGATAGCAAAGGCCCTAAAAATATTTCCCCAGTAATGATTACTGCATAACTTGCCCATAATCTAAACTAACCCTAATTAATTTCATGTCTACATACTTCATTTAAAAATATTTAAAATTTCTGCCTGATAGCACTTAAATTTTCTGCACGTGCCAGGAACACAAGAAAAGTCAACGCATTTTCATCACATCACAAACAGGTAGGTCACAGTCAAGTGAACAGTCACACAAGTGACTTAGTTCACATCACTACAGAATTAAGACATTTCTCTTGGAACAGTGTTAGGCTCCAAGCCAACATGATTTCATGAGCAGCTGAAGGACCGAGTATTACAAGAAGGAATTTACTATTTAATGGGAAAGTCTTCACTTCAAAGGATAAAAATTGTCTTGCCTGCAACAGCTAGAATAGTTAAAAATATAACTAAAAATATTAAGAATTTGTAAAGGATATTTTTAGAAAAACAGCAAATTTCAAAGCACTTCCTTTTTTTTTTGTTCAAAATAGTATCTTTTTATATTTAAGGACTAAGGACATGTAGTCCAGCAAAGTAGCTAAAGATAGGGTAAGCAGGTACAAAATTGATGCGTCTGAAAAATTTGTTGAAAACTTGAAGCCAACATCACCTTGCTAAGGCTTAAAGGACTTTACATTACTATAAAAGGAGAAATCATAGATTATAGGATCTAAAAGTAACATAAAAACTTGAAAAGAAGAAATCATCCTTCATACAAGACATTTAGAGCAACAGAAATACTTTGCAATATCATAAAATAAGCATCAGGTCAGCAACACTTCTTGGCAGTCTGCATATGCCAGAATAAACACAGAGAGAGACTTCAGACAAGGCACTTAACAGAAACCAGTGATGTCTATGTCTACCTTGGTTCTTACACAAAGTGACTAATTAGAATACAAAGCACTGGCATAAACCTACATGAAACAATATTAACTATGTTAAGAATTATCAAAGAATAGCTGAGGTTGGGGAGGGACTCTGCAGGTCTGTAGTCCAACTGCCTTGCTCAACGCAGGTTGCTCAGAGCCACATGTGGATGGGTTTTGGATACCTCCAAGGACAGAGACTACCACCACACCGGACAAGCCATTCCCACGTTTGACCACCCTCACAGTAAAGAGGATTTCTTGCATTTAAATGGAATTTCCTATGTTTGAATTTATGGCTGTGGCCTCTTGTCCTCTCTCTGTGCATCACAGAAAGAGTCTACCTTCATCTTCTTTACCTCCCCCACCAGGTAGTGATACACATTGCTAACTAAGATCCCCTGAGTTGTGTCTTTCAGAGGCTGGACAACCCCATCTCTCAGCTTCTCCCTACACATCAGACACTCCAAGCCCATAATCACCTTCATGGCCCTTCACTGGGCCATCAAGGGCTTCAGTATGTCCCCATCCGTCTTGTTCTGGGAAGCCCAGAACTGGGCACAGTACATTATGAACTACAAGTACTTACTGGTATGGTACTCAGTAGAATAGGATACTACATTGTTTCTTCCAGCAGAATTCAGGCTATACAGTTCTTGAATTCAAAACAACTTTCTGGAGTAATGTTTTAAAAATATCTAAATAGCACGCAAATTATTTTTAAGCTATTCTTAAGCTACAAGGTTGGATTTCTAACGACCTTACCGAAAAACAAACAAACAATCCCGCTCCAGAGCAGCCCCAATTATTTGCTATACTTAAACAAAATACAAGAAGCCTTTGTCATCCATTTCTGAACTCTCATTAGAGACCGCCCTTGCTATATCCTCTCCTTTAAAAAAAAAAAAAGATTACGCAAAAGGATTCTTAAATTAGTACATCAGAACATTTCTTTATGCCTACCCTTGCCTTGTGGAAAGGACATTTATTCCAGGTGACTGAATTTATAGGGGGAAAAAAAAAATTCACAAGGATGAAGAAAAAAGGATGTATTCATAAGCATTCAACACAAACTGCTGCAGATTAAACCTGTTTGGGGCTGACTTGAGAAAAAAAGGTGAGCACACTGCTGACAGCCACTAAATCGCACTGCCAACATCCCACAGAATTCTCCCCTATTAGAGTATTTCGATTCAATGAAGTTGCAACTGCAACCACAGAGTTACGAAGAGCATAAGCTCAGCTCAGCGCTGGGCTGACAGGCTGTGCAGCATTCCTCCCTACGCCAAGGTTGCACAACTTAAACATTGCAAGAACACTTCAGCTAAAACTAAGCATCTTGTGATTGTACCATTGCTGAGCTGGAGGCAAATTTAAATAGATAAAGAATTAAGCTACTAGGCCCAGAAAGGTTAGTTGTTTAGTTGAAAGCTGAAGGCACAAACCTCACCTTCCTAGAGAAGCTCCCAGCAGGGTTTGGTAAACAATCTGGCTATTCAAGACACTCACATAAAGGTACTTTATAACTAGGGATCCTTTCAATCTCCAGCTTCAGCAGCTATTGACCAGTTGCACTGACTTACACCATGGGTTTCGAGAACGCTACTTCTGCATGGGTTATTATCAACTCTTAAGCAAGGCTGCCACCATCAATACATCACTGTCTGAGAACATCCTGCACAAGCAAACATGAAGATGGATATGAGAACAAGCACAGGCCAGCACTGCCCTGAGAAAACCAGCCACATCCCAGGAGGACCCATCAGTGCTGCAGATACAACGGCTGCTGCGCCAGCAGTAAAGCACCAGAGACCCACCTAGAGCTAGGCAGACACACTGCAGAGAGTGAAGCAAACTGCAGCCACCCTTACTCTAAAGGCAGGAAGATTACAGACATCTCAGATCTGGAACAAGAACTTCTCCGCAATATAATGGTTGTTCTATTGGACAAGAAAGAGAGGAAGGAGGGAAAAAAACCAACCATGCAGGATGCATTTAGTCCATTGCTGTTAAATGCCTCTGTCACTCCTATGCATACCCATTTGCTGGCCACAGCAAATGCAGCCCTGGGATTGGCACAGAAGTCGGGTTTAACTAGCTCTTCTTTCCAGTTTTGATTTTTCTGTAATAGGAGACTTTCATCATTCACCTTTTTTTAAAATTTAACGGAAGTTTAAGACTGACTGTGTCACCTCGTAACTAGAGGCAGGCTAGGTGTGCACACACTACTGACGGTTTATGGCAGCCTAACACATTTCAGACATACAGTAGAGTTACAGAGGTTTAAGAAGTTACCACCAAAGGTAAACTGCAAGAAGAACAGTTCACTTTATTTTTTTAAATATTATTCTTATTTTTCTTGTCAATATGAGGCCCTAAGGAAAAGCATTGCTAGCCACAATTATTCTTCATCTCCACTTAACTTGTTCTATGGGCTTACACTGCCATGGGCAACTTTATATTTGAAGTTTTCCACCTCCTGAATACGAAGTACTTGTAAAAGTTAATTTGGCTGTTTCATTTCAACACAGCGCGTACTTAAGCGCTATCTTCTGCCTCTAACCCAATCAGTTCCCCAATGCAGGACAAGTCTGATCTTATATTCATCACTTTCTGAATAACCTACAACAGCACAGAGAAGAATGGAGTTTATCTTTCAAGGAACTTTCTGGTCCAGATGTTCCTACTCCATTTTCAAGTGCATTTCTGTAGAAATAAAACTTCACAAGCTGTAAGAAAAGAACTATGCCAAATTTTGATAGTAAGCATTTGTCAGTGGCCTCAATATAGCACTTCCTACCAAATACAATTAAAGTAATATACGTTAGTAGTATAAAGTTAGGTAGCTTGTCTTCCATAGTTGATCTGCCTTAACTCATCCTTTTGCCAACATTTTTGCCAACTCAGCTTTATTGTGTAAAGTTGATCTGTATTTTTGTTAGAGCTCCCAATTCCTGCAGTCAAGAGAGTCACGTTATCATTTAGTAAGTTTCAATAGTTTTCTCACACCACAAGGGCGAGAGAAGAACTAAAGGATAGTGCTCTGCTACAAACCAGCAAGAGAAAAAGAAATTAAATCAAGAGTGACTTCATAACTTCAAATCTGTTTGGGGAGCCACATATAGTCTACTCCCGTAGTACAGATTGTGGATTAGAAGAGAATGCACTTACATTTCACATTCCTACCCTAAAATATTGAAGGAAGGCAAACACACCAACAGGATCATCACGTATTCTAATAGTGCAGCAGTCCATTTATCATTTGTGAGGGTTCAGGTCAACACACCACCAGTAACTGTCACTGTTAAGAGACGACAGCCTTCTGACAAGAAAAGGTTCAAGTGTAAATTACGTTCTTAATACTTCATGACCGTTTTGCAGTTTATTATAAGCTAGAAGCAGCAAAGAGCACATGGAGCCTTAACTGTGCTAAAAATTTCTCAATATGCCTGCGACATCAGCTTTGTATGTGTCAGAATTATTATATTTAAATATATATTTAAAAAAAAAACAAACAAGAAACACAGAATAGTAACATCTCAGTCCACACACACAAATATCAAGCAGAAAATTAAACAGGAACCAAAATTTGTAAAAGGTCATCTAGGAGTGTGGCACTTCAGCAGGAAGGACCACAGCTTTATAGAGAAGACTAGTCCTACCTCAGAACAAACCACTACTACCCCAAAATGGAGACGTAGACACCCTGTGACTTGAAGCTTTATGTCCACAAGGGGCCTCAAGAACTCAAGGAGGAAGGAAGCAGACTGCCAGACCAGACCATGCCTCTCACCACATCTTCCCTGCCCGCTCTGAAGAAACTACAGAAGTTCACTAGCTCTAAAACCTACTGCCAATTTGTTCTGACAAAGCAGATATGTGGATAACAGACAAGGCTTCCCCAAGTCTAAGTTAATCAAGCTTTACAACTCTGGCGAGACACACACAAGCCTCACGTTATACCCTGAAGAAAAAAGTTAAATTACTACTAGAGAACCTTGAAGGTCAAACCTGTCTGCATAGTTCGTTCTTTTTTAAATAGACAGCATCTGACACAGCCTCCTCAACGTAGTCTGCATTAAGCAGTCTGATGTTATTTCTCTTCTTGGATCATACTTACTTCCTTTATTCTAACATGCATTTATTCTCACTGTCTTAGAAGTGTGAATGATGCCTTTTTTGGTTGCAGTTGTTGCTTTTATCTTTATATAACACAGTTCTTGGCTTGGGTGAAAAGCAATTAAGAGACAATAGATAAAGAAAGCAAATGTGGCAGAAAAAACAGGGAGAGACACACTTGTCCAGAGAAATACCTGGATGTTCTTCTTTGCCCAGCATTCCATTGCAAAAAGCTGTGCCCGAAGAGTTGCATCTCAGCCAGAGTCTGCCACCACACCGCCCCTTCTCTGCAGGATGGACACCCCTCCTGCCTCTGCCTCTAGCAGCACCCGCTCTTGTCAGGTTTTTGGTTGGGTTTTTTTTAGTTTTTTTTCCCCCCATCAGGCTCCAAAACATCAGTTTAGTGACTTTTAGTGACTGGAAGGGGAAAACCATTTCAGGAGGGCAGCTGAGTAGGGCCTAACAAAGAAGCAATGCTTTTCAAGTTAACCTATTTGAATAAATTTAAGACACATTCTGAAATTATTAATACTAGTTTAAGATTCTCCTTTCCACCCAGGCTTTGATAAAGTAAAAGCAGCCAAATTTTGATCTCCAGAGAGTGCAAAGCTGTGGTGGGAAAGTACTGTACAGCGCTCAACTATGAGCCTGCATCCACACCGCTGCCTTTTAAACGAGGTAATAAGGCTTTGAAACTACATGGATGGATTTGGGACAGGCAAATAAGATGAGAGAAATAATTTTTTTTAATCACACCAAAAATGTCTCCACCTGGTTACATATGAGACCATAAAATATCACCAATTACAAGAGCATTTCTCCCCAGGAACCCTGTTCCAGAAAGGAAGTAGAAATCCACAAAGGTACTCATTACACTTAATACCTTCATTACCATCTAATTTTTTAGACCACATTATGAACTCCACCATTAAATGCAAGTACTGCAGACCAGTTTCAATTAAGATTATAATCACTTGTTGACATTCAGTCAAACTTCTCAATTTGTTTTGGTTTTAAAAACACAATATAATACTTGTACAGTCTTCAGGCAGGAAAACCATATGTTTCCCCTCTAAGTACAGTTTTAACAATGCACGTTATTCATTGAATGAACCAACCTGCCTGAAAAAAAAATTAAAAGACAAAATTGAAACCTTCAGCTTTTACATTCATAACTGATGTTATCATAAGCGATTAGAAGATTGCATTACTCCAAAAGTCACGTTCATTTGCCTTAATTCAAAGTGCCAATGTGAAAACTTTAGTCCATCTAATTAACCTCTTCCCGTTTCCCATTTAAAACTAATTATCTTAAATGAGCCATTAAACAATTCTGAATGCAATAAAAAGAGGAATGGCTGCAAAATATTACATCGGACAAGAAGGAAATACATCCATTTATTTCCTTGTAAAAGCAACCACCTCTTCAATTGCAGAAGCAGTAACTTCACTTTCAGCCTTTGACCTTCCAGTATAGGAGAAGTGACACTTCCACACCCCTGCAGCGGACAAGGTTCACTCTCTCTGTAGAGGAACAGCATTTTTAGGGGCTGGGCAACTTTTTCCATCAGCTGTTTAGAAACGGTCTTTTTATTTAGGCCTCTCAACAGACAGAAGAGCAATCATTACAGATCAACTACGTACTTTGTAAACCACAAAAAGTTACCTGGCAAACTCTATGACAAAGAGGCAGTTCTCGTCAGAAGGTTTTTCACAACCAGGTGATTTTTTTTTTTTTTAAATGCTTTTACCTAAACAGTTTGCTGTATTGAACTAAAACACACAACCACTAGACAGGTTAATGATTCAGAGTATGAATTAAGTAAATCAGCAGTAAAGCAAGTTTTCAACTCTTCCATCTTTCATCTTCTGATTCTCCCGTTTAAAGCTCATGCTGGATTTGGGCTTTTCCTTTTTCCCCCCAATACCTCCTTTGGAGGGAGAAGACAAGTCTTCCTGACTCTCAATGACCAAAAATCTGCATTTTGTTGTTTTATCAGAAGACAGCATACCTCTGCGGGCATTCATTCTGTGCCTCTCCCCAGGAAACACATGCCTGGGCTCTTCGCCTAGCCCGATGTGGAACGGGAGGCTTTGGGAAAAGCACTCAAACAAAACATAAAAGAAAAACTCCTTAAGTCCAACGGTGCAGCACTGCTACCACTGAACTGTGACCTGGCTGGCTACTGATTTCCAAGTTCATTTCTCTCACAGAAACTTTGTTTAGAAGTCCTCACGCTTCGGATGGGCAACCCAAGGTCATAAGGGAGAAGCAGGTATCGCTCATGTCACAATTTAACTAGCAGAAAACTTTCCAAACACTGAAAGCCAAAATAAGATTATTAACTCCCCCGGTACAGCTGGGGGAAGTAACAAGCAAATATAGTGAGCCATCCCGTCAAATTACTTCAAAAGGAAGTAAAGACAAGTAAGGCTGGAAAAGAGCAATCCTGCTGTGACGTAGTCAGTTACCGGGCTGCACAAAGTTAAGTTACTTTTTCCTAAAGCCACATTTAAATAAAAAAAACCCCCAAACTCCAACCATCATACTGTGTGACCAGAAGGACAGGGATGGAGATCTGAAAGTCAGCAGGGACAGAAGCAAAAGAGAACTAAATGGAAACATCCTACTACTACAGAAGAAATTGTTTACCTTGAGGGAGAACAGGAAAACAGACATCCCTCCATGTACTGTAATTAAAAGTCCATCAACACAAAGCACTTAGAAGTGCTCTGCATTCCTATTAACTTTCAGCTCTGCCATGGAAAACAAGGCGTACCAGACCAGGAGTCAAATTCTGTATTTTACACTATCTCAGTTCTTGCAGTTTCATCCAGACTCTGATACAAGACACAGCTGTCTCGATTTCTAAAAAGCAAGCAAATCTGAACTTAAGTGAGATCCCGTATATTTGCAATTTCCCTCACAGAAAACAAGTGATACGCTGAGCGCCTACATCTCAAGAAAGAATATTCTGTTACACATCTTAATTATAAGAATTTGTATTTGCCTTAATGCCATTTCCCACAAAGAGGTGGAAGTGTTCATCTGTTCTCACAGGGAGAATATAAAGCTAAGTTATTTTTAAATAACTGTATAGCTTAATGGAAGCTGTGAAATAAACTGACTCCAAGACTAATTGAACAGAAATAGCTCACCACAAAAATCTACTTAGCTAATGCAGAAAGGTGTAAACCAAGAATAAAAGGAGATGCTTTCAGGAAGCACGACCCTTGAAATTTGCCGAGTCTCTGCAGTCTACAGCAGCGGAGTTTGTTTTGTCTCAAAGAAAGTAATCTATGTGGAGGTGTAATATCACTCAAAAAAAAAAAGTCACATGACAATCTGAAAATAGTAATACTTCTTTTCAAAATGAAAAGAAAAAGGAAGCAACACCATTGCTTGCATTTTGAAAACAGTTTCATCCAGCACTAGTCAAGCTGAGGCACTAAAAGTTTAGGTGCTCGGCTCCTGTCCTGTAACAAATACACAGTAGTTGTAATTGCATCCATCTTGCGTCTCATATTCACCCAGATGCACGCAACTCCTCCGTTCAAACTGAAATTAAATCCTGGATGGCAGTAACGGTGGAACCTCAGTTCACATAACTGTAATGCAGTTATTATTAAGTGGTCTTCCTTTTATATTACTATAAACTGAGTTTTATTCTTCAGCTACAAAATATCCTATTACCCACAGACAAATTGCTGTGAAGCCCACCTACAGCTACAGGCTCAGCAGGAAGCACATTTAATAGCCAGCAATTATATTTATGCAAGAAATTTTGCCTTCTCAGCAAAATGAATAGAGAACCTATTTTATTAGAGATGTGACAAACCCACATTTTCAATAGTTCTGTGACAAACATGTAATTGGCCTTCGTATTTGCTGACCACAGAATAAAATAAATCTTAATGAAAGAAAGCAATCTGGGCAGCAAAATACATTTTTACTAGTACGAAAGAACCACTGGGAAAGACCAGCAGGAGCAAGTCTAAAGTAATGTAAGGAAGACTAGGAAAGGCAATGCAGTCAGCATGTTCTGGGGCTGCATAAAGATGCCCCCAGAGCACACTTCACATCACAGTTAGACACCAACGATTCTGATTTTCTTCTTTTTTTCCTTCAGAAATATGATTAAAAGAAAAATAACACAAGAAGATGTGATCTTTAATATCAATACACTGTAGAAGTGTTTTTTTAAACATTTGAGCAACTGCCAAAGAGCTACAATATTTGAAAAATATGATGTACATCTATTTTGGATTTTATTCTTAAAATTTAGCAAAATATAGTAAACTACCCCAGTAGCTCTGCAGTTAATGTGACTGATGTGTCCCTTCAGCAGCAAAACAAGCTAAGAAGCCTTTCAACTAGTAACTAGAAGACTTACGTGATAGTATTACAATCTGAACTTTTCAGTGCCTTTGCAAAAATGCAACTGCTTTGTTTCAGAAGGTTTTATCTGTACAGCAGATCATTCCCATGGCAAGGCCCAAAGGTTAAAACTGTTAATATAAAGAAGAGAGAGACAAAACTCCTAGTAAAGTCTAATTTTGAAATTCTTGCTTCAGCTGAGTAACATGATCCTGCATAATAGGAGTCATCTGTGACTGTTTGGGAAGTAACTGTAAGTTAGAAGAGATTTTAAAGCTTTGTTCACTACTCAATACTGAAAATTGCAAGTTGTCTTTGTGGGACCAAGTGTGTTTACCATACTTGTGTTATTAATCTTGCTAACACAAGATGACTGAAAGCAGTAAGTTCTCCAGTGAAAGTTCAAGCTAGTGTGAAGGAAGGAAACAGTTAATTAACCCTAACCCCTGGAGCATCTACAATGAGTATGTGGTGATCAGATCAAGCAAAACAGTTCACATATTAGTAGAGTAGTAAATTTTGACCACATGACATAAGTCATGAGGCTTCCTTACTTTCTTGTAATCCCAAGCAAGCCTAACCATTGCTGTAGACCACAACGCACAACCTCTCTCACGCACAAGCTGCTCATATATATGTATATAAATTTATCCAACCCATGTCAAAGAAATAACCAAGCTTGGTTGCTGACACCATATTAAAGCAACATCTTTCAAGCACACATTTTTCCACCTAGCGCCAAATGAAGAATTACAGTACACAGTTACACAGCACCAGCCTTATTACCGAATTGGAGATCAGATGCCAAGCTTTCATGGGGAAAGATTCTCCAGAGTAGGCTGATAATCATGTAACAAATCATAAACAAACTAAATCCTCTCATCAACTGTACCTGAATATTTCTGGGGGGAAAGAGAGAGGCTCTGTTTAGAATGGCACACCCACGCAGTCTTGAGAGTAACCTCTCATCACCCACCTTGTCTCAATGAGGTAAGCAGTGTATGTTTCTTGCATGTTCATGGCATTCCTCCCAGTCCGTTTTTCAGCTTCCGAAACAGTGATTTCCATTTTTTTTGCCAAACAGTCTTCCATCTTTTTAGAGGAGGAAAATAAAGATTCATGTAACATTAGCCACACAAGGCAAAGGCTACTAACCCTGCCTCCCCTTCTCTCACACCACATTTGTTCAAATAAGACAGGTCTCTGTAGGATAAAGGCTTTGGCAGGGCTTCATTTTATACCCATGTTCTGTATCACATTTGCAAACGAAAACGGAAAACCTGCTTTTGGGGGAAAAAAAATCAACATCCACAAATAGACAACTTTGGATATCAAAAGCCATCATGAGCCAAGAAGATACAGAAAGGAGAAATGTTTTCCCTTGCAGGTCACAAAGTCACTGTTTTTTTAAAAAACAAACAAACAAACCCCTTGCACTTTCTACCCAAACATTTCCCAAGTAGCCGTGAATTCCTCCACGGGACACCCGGGACATGCGTAACCACCTCCCCTTCTACAGGAAACCGAATACATCCGGATCGAGATGTTTTTCTTTTAATCTCTCCAAGGAGGATCGTTATCTTTTAACACATTGGCGGGCAGAAGTCAGTCAGGACCACACGCCCACCCTGGAAAAGCAGAGCTCTGGGAACCTCCGGCTGAAACCCAGCAGGGAGGGGAATTTACTTGTGAAACTTGGGGGTAGAAGGAGGGGGGGGGGGGGGGGGGGCGGAACGCCAAACTGAGGGACGAAAAATATAATAATAATACTTCTACTAATAATAATAACAGTCTGGCACAAGGGATGAGGGCCGACAGCACACAAAGCCCTCCAACAGCGGCCAGACAGGGGCTGGAAGGAGGAGAACGCCACTGCTCAGAGGGACGGGCTGCACAGCTCAGCCCCAGGCAGGGGCCTCGGCCCCGGGCAAGCAGACGGAAGGCTCGTCCCACCTGTAGCCCCCTTCCCGCTACCGCCAGGTCCCGGCCTCCCCGCGCCCCTCCCCGCCCACCCCAGGCCGGCGACGCGGCGGCCGGGCAGCGCGCTCAGGAAAGCCCGGTGCTCTGCCCCAGCGGAGTAGGCCGTGCCGAGGCCGGCGGCCCGCCGGAGGAAGGCCGCCCCGCCGCCGCCACCCCCTCGCACCCTCACCGTGGCCGCCGCGGCTACGGGCTGCTCCGGAGGCGGGAAACCGCTGCGGGGCGCGGCGCCGTCCTCCTCCGGGCGGCTATCGCTCGGCTCGGCCTCGGCGCTCTCCATGGCTATAAGGGGTTCGGCCGCCTCCCGACGCGCAGGCGCTGAGACCGGCTCCGGCGGGCAAACTCATCGCAGGTCCTAGAGAGAGCGGCCGGGCCGGGGCGGGGGCGTGTGCCCGCCCGGGGCTGGCGCTGGGGGCTGGCTGAGGTGAGGCGGGCCCCTGCCGGCCCTCGGCCTTCCTTCCTCGGCCCCTCTGCCGCTGCCCGCCTCTGCCGGGGCGCGTCGGTGGACTTGATGGAAGCCCTGTCTCGGCTGCTGGCCGCCTGCCCGCCTTTTCGGCCAAAAACTGGCCCGGCGGTGGGCACCCCTTCGCGGACACGGCGGGGTGAAGCCACCCCTCCTTGCTCTAAAGCCCCCCTCGCCCCAAGCCCGGCAGCGTTACCCTCCTGTCCGGGGGAGGGACAGACCTTCCACCGTCCCCTGGGCGCTCAGCATCACTCATACAGCTGTAAATGTTTATTTCTAAGATTTATTTTTGCTGTTGTTGTCGTTCCTCTCTCAGTTCTCCGGTCACTGAAGAGTTTCTGATGCGCCTGTGCTGTGTCTTGTCTTCCCTCTGTGTCAGGACTTGTCATTTTGCTTTATAGACTCTCTTTTCAGCAGCTATTAACTTTCCCACAGGATGTTTGTTAACATTAGGCAGCTTGGATTATTTTTTTTAAAGCCCACCAGCCCGTTATTTCTGAGCTCTCACTCCTTTACAGGCAGCCATGGGCTCGGTCGGGCTGTGTTCGCTTTTACTTACTCTCCCGTACGCTCTGCCTTCTCCATCAGCTCCCTCCTGGCCATGGTAGGACATCCAGAAGGGTGTTCTTCTGCCTGCCATCTCTGCTGGCCAATACCGCGCTGTGTCCTGGCCCTGACACGCTTCCCCAGGAGGTACCCGAGTAGTTAAAATGCCCTGAGTTCAGCTCTGGAGAAGCCCCTGGTGTTTATTTAATAAAAACCCCGTCTGTCTCTTTTTCTCCTTCTCCTTGTTGAGCAGGAACAAACCCTTACTGTGCTTTCCTGTAATTCCTGTTCTTTTTGGAGAGACATGCAGCAAGTCTGCCTCACAGTTCCTACTGAACATCAGTCAGTTAATATATTACACACTATATATGTGTGTGTATATACACATATACCTTCATTATTGCAGCCTTTGGGTTTATACCCTCATGACACCCTGGTGCCCACACAGTCCTGGTGGGACCAGTAAAATGGACATAGAGGTTCTTCCTATTTATTCCTTGTACTCCAAGCACTACTTCAGACACTCGGGAGCAGCCCCATCGTTCTCAAAACAGGACAACGTATCACGTCATTACCTTGACATTTCCCGTTTTTGCACCAGATTGGTGTCCTTTGGTTCAGGCACTACATTTTTTGTTATTCTCATGTAGCTTTTTTTTTTTGTTTTCCTGCCTTTTTCAAACCCAGGTTAAAGGTCATCTCAGGGGATTAAAGAGTTGATATTTCAGGTTGCTTTGCTTTGCTTTTTTCTGCTTTGAATAGGAAACTTTTTTTTCAGTGTTGACCACAGCTGAATTTGCATACATTTTTCATCCAAAAATTAATCTTTTTCTCTCAACAACAATTAAAATAAATCTCAAAATCCCCTTTGAAGACCCCATGAATTAATATTTGGCGTCTGGTTTCTATTCTGTTGTCTTCAATGTTTATTCAACTTTTCCCTCAGATTGTTTGAACTGATACCTCAGTCCCTCCTTTCCCACCCCTCCACCACTGTATTTGGATGGAGTTTTCCCAAGCTTTTCCACAAAAGGCTTTCCTAGAACAAAAGTTTTTTACAAGTATGTGAACTGTGATTTGTCCTCTGAATAGGACTGATTTAAGATTTGTTTTCTAAACCCAAAGTCCAGTTCAGATGTAAAAGCATGATTGCACATTGTAAGACAAAGTCTGTTTTCCATTAGAGTATGGTTTTCTTATGTTTACTCAAGATGTACATTAAGATACATACCTCGTATCAATTACACTTGCATTTGCAGGATACGCATACTGAAATTTTTCTGATCTGTATCAGCGATACAGTGGAAATATTTATGCGAAGCTCATACAGGATATCATACTTTGTATTAAATATTTTTATTATGAAAACAACATTAGCAATAAAGTACAGTAATATTTTGCAGGTCTAACATTCAGTCATTTCAAAAACTATTTTCAGCTTTGAATTTTCTTAATACTACTAAGAGATGTGCAGAAGAGTTAAAACACTATGTATGGAGGAGGAGGATGATGATAGAAGTGCCCAAATCAAGATGACCAACAGCCTGGGTAGCCCTCACGGACATCATAGCCTGGGGGGCTTTAGAGGAGAGCATGAGGTGTCCTGACAGACCAGCGTGCAATTAAGAGGTCTTCAGTAGGCACCAGTCTCCAACAAACTGCTCTTCCTGAGCCCTGTTTCCCCACCTCAGCCTGCAAACTGGGCTAACAGTATTTTCTCACAGAAAAATGGTCCCAGCAGAGTACTGCTTTCAGCCATACCTCCAGGACTTGCGCTACGTTGGTCAAAATAAGCTTTGGTGTTTCCCCCCCCTTAGCTGGGCACAGCCACTGGTGCAGTCGGGCTCTCTTTGGACTCCCTCTTGTTGGGATGCACATCTGGTTTCCTACAGGTTCCTCTAACCAGGACACTCTTCTGCTCTTCAGCATCTTCACTAGGCAGCATGTCCCTACTTGTTCAACCATAAGAAGGCAAGCGCAACTCAACTTCCTACCTACACATCCCGTCAGTTTCCGAAGCTGTCATCTGAGAGGTAGATTTTCTCAAAAACAACCTTTTCACATCAAAATGCTATTGACTTCTGTACCAGAGAGTTACACATCATCTCTCTTACAAGGAACGGCTGAGGGTCTTGGGGCTTTTTAGTCTGGAGAAGAGAAGACTGAGGGGGGATCTGATCAATGCTTATAAATACTTAAAGGGTGGGTGTCAAGAGGATGGGGCCAGCCTTTTTTCAGTGGTGCCCAGTGACAGGACAAGAGGAAATGGGCACAAACTTGAACAGAAGTGCCATCTAAACCTGAGGAGGAACTTCTTTACCTTGAGGGTGGCAGAGCACTGGAACAGGCTGCCCAGAGAGGTGGTGGAGTCTCCATCTCTGGAGACATTCAAAACCCACCTGGACACGTTCCTGTGCAATCTGCTCTGGGTGGACCTGCTTTGGCAGGGGGGTTGGACTAGATGATCTCCAGAGGTCCCCTCCAACCCCATATAATTCTGTGGTCTTATAGGAAAGAAAGTTCACCAAACACAGGTGCTGCTTTTTGCAAGTTCTGGTATGCTTTCTCTAAGCTGTGACACCATATGCAGAAGCAGCAGCCTGCCCTAATGCCCTCCTCTCAGCTGTTCCTTACTCCTGGCGCAGTCTCTGGCAAACAGAAAAACATCTTTTTCTAGTCTGTAAATCCATTCTTGTTAATCCTACTGTTACTCTGTAAAAATGGCTTTTTGACTGAAGAAAGCCATTGACTGGTCAAGGTATATTACCTTATAACCAGCTCCCTGATGCTTTTTGTGAGGTTACGTGTGTTACCTTTCCTGCTTGGATCTTTTGACAGCCTTTTGTATAGCAAATTACATACCTTAGACAAAAACTATATGCTATATAAATGGGAAATATTTCAGATCATTTCCCCTTTGTCACAATGCTAATTTTCAGTAACTTCATTTAGAGTTCCTCCTCCCTTCAACTTCTTAGAAGTAGTTAATATTAAATGATAATAATTAAATGATGTTGGTGGTGGTTACCACCAACAACCACCACTTTGCTACTGAGAACTTAAATGAAAACTCCTAAAGCAATGGCTATGCTTTGCATCTACCTGTAACACCCATGGCCTTTCAGGAACCTCGGGAAGAGAGAGTTAACCAGTGAATACTCCTGCTGAGTATTTATCCCACTCCTAGGGAATGGCCACCCTTCATACCTTCCAGTTTACATGCTACTTAAAACAAATCCAGCCTGTGCATGCCCTAAGATTGCCTTGTAGCGCAAGCAAGAGCAGGATGACCGGGAGTTTCCCTTCAAAAGCACATTCCTGATCCATGGTTCAGGCTCCTGGATCCTATCATAATTTCACTACCACTAATAATAATGCAAAGATCATGAGTCAGGCTGTCAAACTGCTCATGCCTCCCTCTACAGGCTAATTCCTTCAGACCTGAAGGTGCTTGCTGACTGGAGGCGTCCAACAGCCGAAGCAATGCCAGCGTGTTCTTCTGGT
This sequence comes from Numenius arquata, assembly GCF_964106895.1. Classification (NCBI taxonomy): domain Eukaryota; kingdom Metazoa; phylum Chordata; class Aves; order Charadriiformes; family Scolopacidae; genus Numenius; species Numenius arquata. The sequence continues at coordinate 11,224,459 of NC_133578.1, read as the reverse complement.
CTTCAAAGGCTGATCCTCACTGAAAGCCCTGGCATCTGTCTGCATCCTGTGCCATTGGTATGATGGATATCGCAGAAAACAGTACTGAGGTTCCCTAAGAAAAGACAGTGGAGGGATGAATGTCAAGGAAGAGTCGGTAAAATGCACCAGTAGCAGCTTCAGCGTGGAAGAGTGCAGGAGGAAAAGTAGGTTTGAAAAGAATAAATGGGAAATACTCTCCTCCCACGAGTCCAGGCTCCTCATAGACATATTTCTATTATCTAAATGGCTGTGTGAAATGGCCACTAAACAATAGAAAAAAATAAACATTTCGTTAACTATTCAGAGAAAGAAAAACTCATGGAAAGATAAGCAGAGAGTGGAAAAGAGATATGGATATCTTCTGGGGTGGGGGAAATCACCCAATCCCACCCACTCAGTCTGAAATTGGTAGCAGTGGTTTCCATCAATTTCAGCAACGGCAGAGCTGGATCCATGAATACAAACAAGAGAACCAGAACTAATTCACATTTTTTAAAGAATCTGTTGAAGCACATCAGTAGTATGAACGGAAATGTACTGAAAGTGGCTTCAAAAGCAGCACAAAGCAAGCCATGAGAAAAACTCAAAACTTCACAGGAAGAAAGCAAGAGGATTTGGGACAGAATTGAACATAAAAAAAAAAAAAACAACTCAATAACATTGTAAATGGTAGAGATGGGCAAATTAGACCTTTACTTAACCTTGACGCAGCTTTGGTCAAGGAGCCTGTCAGGCCAGTGCTTCTGGGCTACAGAAAAATTCCAGTAGAAGTCAGGCATCACTTAAAAATGCATTTATTCTGCATGGCTACCAAACCAAGCATTAGCTGAGAGGCAGGAGCACGGGGAAGTTGGCAGGACTAAGGAGAAGTGGTTGTGGCAATGCAGACAAGGCCACCTCTGCCTGAAGGAGGTATAGCTGTGTCCCTCAGGACGCATTGCTGGCTTTGATTGTACTCCTCAAGCTGTCTGGGCATCAAAGGTTACCACACCACCGCTGGGACAAGCTGCAGCAAGAGAATGGAAAATGCCACAAGTCAAGTCATGGTATTTTCCCCTAGGTGACAGCAGGGATCACAAACCATAGTACCAGGTACATGAGCTCAAGCAAACACCAAAACACTATGAAACTGCAACAGCGGGAGGGTAATGAGGACTTCTCCCAGAGAGCGATGGGCACCCTCAGCGCCCACCAGGCAATGGTGTTTGGATTTATTTGACCCTCCCAGGCCTTGTGTGAGCCAGTGTCCTTGTGAGTGCAGGATGGAGACGGCAGCTGGATCAGGTCCCCAGGGCAGAAGGATTTCTCAGGCAACTGTTGCTGATGACATGGTGAAACCAAGGCTATGCTTATAAGATGCAGAACTGTTGACACTGAAATTCCTGGCGTTTAATTAACTGCCAGGATAACTTGGGAGTAGTTCAATACAACCACACAATATTTGCACGTAAATTAAGAGCATGGATTTGTGCTCACTAATAGAGGCTAAGTCCTGATCCTATCAGGTAGCCATTTTCCTTAGACCCGGCTTTTAAAACTTCAAAGTATAAAACAAATCCTCTTCACAACGGAAACCCTCGTGGACCTTCTCTGAAGCCCAGCATCACTAATGCTATCAACAGATTTAAAAAGAAGAGAGCAGATGCAACAGATATTAGTCCAGACATGTAAGGTGCAAGCAATCAAGAGGGCCAAGGGAACATCTGATTGCAGAAGTCAACCCACCACCTTTTGTTGTAGTCTGTCATTTTAAACCCAGTGCCCCTGCTATGATCTCTGGAGTCTAGCGGGCATGGAGGAGGTCCAGGGAAGCTCAGGAGCATTGCCCTTGCATTAGCATTGTTCAGGGCATGGCTACGTGGTTCTCTTCTTCCCCTTCTCTCCCTTCACGTCCCCTGTCACACAAAGGTGATGGTTGCCCCAGGAAGAATAAGAGGTTTAGCTCACCTGGGGGCTGGCACACGTCCATCGTGATGTTAGCCTGCACAAGGGTGTTTAGTGCCTATGTTGGGAGCTTCAAACCTATTGATTGATTGCAGAGCCTTCCCTCCCACGCTGCAAACGCAGGCTGTTTGAAACCTTTGTTTAAATATACGCTGTATTGTTTCAGGTGTCCAAAGTTTTATTTTACTTCTCTAGTAAATATCTCCCAGCTCCTAAACGAGAACTTTGGGGAAACTGCTCCCACAATGCAACTTAAAAATCACCCTGCAGAGACCTTACGTTCCTCAGCCTAAATCCAGCCTTCAGCGTGTGTTGAGTTATGAGGTTGTCCAGACCACTAACAGAGGAGCAGGGGAATTTACACCAAAAAGGAATAAACAAGCTAACAATAAAAATAACCATTTATCTCTTCTTCCTTCCCAATGTCTTACTCGAAAGGTCACTGTGTTCTCTCACAGAAGCAAAGCTCTATAATGTGAGTTTAGACACTTCAGGCTAAATCCCAGAGTTCTTACTCACTTTCCCCTAACTTCTGTGGATTTTTAGTTTGCATTTTTTACTTGGTTAAGGTCTGAGAAATAAGCAGGGGCTCCAGAACAGAAGAAAGCCCAGGTCAGTGGGGCACTTGCAGCGTGGCTCCCCACTTGACCTGGGGTGACTAACACCAGAGAGGTGTGAAACAAGCTCCCAGCCTCACGTTCTCCTATTTTGCAGATGAGGTTTGCTTACAATAGTGCTCAGTGGACCGAAAATGCAGGTTAGGGGAGGGTACATCAGCAGCAAGGGCTGAAGGGACAGGTTTCCTCTGTGCAGAAAGCAGCCTGCAGAGCCCATCAGCCAGTTTATGAAAGCAAACCCTTGCCCGCATCACCATGTTTTACCAAGCAACAGGTCTAACACCGTCTAGAAATAAGTAGAGCTGTTTAGGAAGAGTGGGACAAACATTGCTCCCCAAAAGCTTCCCCCTTGCAGAGCTTCCTGTAGAAACCCAACTGCCTTGTAAAGATGCCATCGCATGGGACAGCTACTGCCTTTCCTCTCATTTCGGTGAGCTCCGGCCCCAAACCTCTCCCTAAGATTATTCTGCAGACAGGATGAAGTATTTTACAGGGTTCGGTTTGGCTCAGAAGCTGTTTGGGATTGCCCGGCTTTTTAGAAAACGCTGCTCCCGCGGCTCAGGGTCCCTGGCTTTGGGGATGTTGTCCAGGCTTCCCGCTGCCTTCCCAGGTTCTGCCGCTGAAAAATAATATTCCTTGCTTCCCTTGCACTTCCAAATCATACAGCGTGTTTTGTCAATGTCCACCATTGTTTAAAGCCCCTCCGGGCTCCTGCTGGGGACATTATTTCTCTCTGAGTTTCATAGGCAGCGGGGGATTCTTCCTGATTTTAAAGAGGGCTCCCATGGATCGTGAATAATCTGCGACGTTCCTAACATAAGCCTTACCCAGCTGCCTTGTAACACACAGAAGGGCTCACGTCCGAGAATCCAAGTGGCACTCTGAGCAATCTGCAGGCATTTTGAAATGCTGGGAATCAGAAAGAGGAGAGTTGGCAGGTCACCCAAAGAAGCCACTGTGCACATGGCAGCTGGAAAATAATGTCTTTCCAAAAGTTTGCTGAACATTTGCTTGTCCTTAGCCCTCAAAGGCCATACCTCAGCTGTCGTAACGCAGGCCAACCCATCTCTTCTTGATTAATACTACAGACCACATAGACAGATGCCCAGATCTGGGAGTCCTGGTGGATAGCAAACATTCCATGAGCCAGCAATGTGCCCTTGTCGCCAAGAGGGCCAATGCAATCCTGGGCTGCATAGGGAAGAGTGTGGCCAGTAGGTTGAGGGAGGTCATTCTCCCCCTCTACTCTGCACTGGTGAGGCCACAACTGGAATACTGTGTCCAGTTCTGGGCTCCCCAGTTCAAGAGAGACAGGGAACTACTGGAGACAGTCCAACGTAGGGCAACTAAGATGATTAAAGGATTGGAGCATCTCCCTTATGAGGAAAGGCTCAAAGAGCTGGGGCTCTTTAGCCTGGAGAAGAGAAGGCTGAGGAGAGACCTTATCTATGTTTACAAGTACCTAAAGGGTCGGTTGAAGGATGATGGAGCTGGACTCTTTTCAGTGGTTCCCAGTGACAGGACGAGGGGCAACGGGCACAAGCTGGAACATAGGAAGTTCCATTTAAATATGAGGAGAAACTTCTTTACAGTGAGGGTGACAGAGCCCTGGAACAGGCTGCCCAGGGAGGTCATGGAGTCCCCTTCTCTGGAGATTTTCAAGACCTGCCTGGATGCAGTCCTGAGTAATGTGCTCTAGGCAACCCTGCTTTGGCAGAGGAGTTGGACTAGGTGATCTCTAGAGGTCCCTCCCAACTCTGACAATTCCGTGATTCCGTAAAGACAGCCAAGCAAGGGAGAGCAATGTTTCACCTTGTCTAGGACTCAAGGGCTGCAAGCAAGAGGCAGCTCCCCTGGTCAGACAGACCTTTCTAGACTCCTTCTTCCTAATAGGTGTTCCCTGTGTATCCCAGGTGGTATCTTCCCTTAGGGCATCCACCTCGATTTCTACTCTGTTATCCCAGGGATGTATGGCCATTTCTCCATGGAGGACAGGCAAGTTGGAGCAGACCAAGCAACTCTCTGCAGAGGCGTGCTGGTGTAGCCAAGGTGTAGGAGAGATGCTTTATATGCATCAGCTGTATCTGTACCTCATCTAATACTTCCCTCTTTTCCTTTCTAAATACACAAGAAAGGGAAAGAGATACCATTATTTACCTCCCAAACAGAATAATTTATATAAATAGTTTACAAAACAAGTGGGTGCAGTTTATCAGAGAGATTCATACAAAGAAAGGATCTTGAAGTTAACAGAGCAAAACGCTCACCGGTAATGATCACACACACACACAAGCAGATACAGATACACCACATATCCACCACAAACTGATTAATGAACTAAAAGATGAATTGTAAAATGGGCAAATAAGAAGCTTGAGATTTACTGAATCAGAATGCTGTGCATGCATTAAAAATTAATCGATGTATTTATCAATAACTATAAAAAACTAGCTTCACTTTAGGGCAGGCATTTTGGCTGGAAAAGGCCTTAATAACAACATCTCTTTCTCTGCCACACTCAATTACAATGGTCATTATTTTAACGCAATCTGAAGGGTTGGGGTAGATCATAGGGCAAGAGTTTGAGGATTTTACTCCTCCTTTTGCCACTGATTGATTGCGTTAACAACCAAGGCAAGTCAGATTTCTGCTACGTTTCACAGTTTCCCTTTTGTAAGTGGGATAATATTTCTTACAAGTTTTTGTAAAGCGGTTTGAGATCTTGGGGAGAAAGCAGCTATTTAAATGCTCTATGTTATTATTTTAGGCCCTGATTCAGGAAAACATATATGTTTAAACCCTGCTGCTTTAATGGGTCGAAAGCACCCACTTTAGGCTAAGCTCATATTGATGTGGTCTTTCTGAAAAAGCTGCCCTAAAACTTCTAATTATCCCTATTAAAAATATCGCCTGTTGAAACTTACTTACTCAAAAGATAGAGTTAATTTCTAAAAGGCGGGGGGGGAGGGAAGTAGCAAATTAATGGCAGCTCAGCATATTGAATCGTTACCTTCTGCGTTTTATTCAGAGGAAAGAGGCATGCAGGAGTACCCATGCCTTTTTGATTAGGTGCATGCAGTAGACATTAGGTCCCCTTCAAAGATCCTTGGGCCATACGGAGCCGGCAGCAGCTCCGCATTGTCATCGGGGGAAAATAAAGAAAAAAAAAAGAAAAAAGAAAAAAAAAAAAATCAAACTCTTTTTCTCAGAGCCAGGCTACTTCCCCCGGCTCCCCCCTCCCATATTTGTATATATTTGGAGAGGAGAGTCAGGCTTAGTTTGTTCATAAACTGCAGTTCCTGGGCGGACCCCACACACAGCTGGGCTTTAGCGGCTGGATCCGCCTTCCCGGCAAGCCTGGCCGGGAGCCTCTCGCAAAGTCGGGGCTCCGGGCTTGACAGCAGAAAGGCAGGAGACTGGCTGCACCGAGGGAAGATGAATTGGTCAACGCCGTGAAGCCGGGCTTCTGGTCGCCGGCGGGACGCAGAAAATGGGTTACTGGAGGAGCCCGGGTCTGCTTTCCGTACTGCTGCTCTCCTTCTGTGAGTAGAAAAAAAAAAAAAAAACAACGTTTCTGCTTAGACAACGTTAAGCAACATACTCCGAGAGGTCGTTTATTTTTCCTTCCTCCAGCAAAATAGCTAATCTTTGATTTCTCCCCTGACAGCAATTAGCCAAAGGATTGGAAATAGCTGAGAGTTGAGTAGAATACGCTGCTCCGACTGCATCAGCTGTGTATTTCTCTTACGGCGAAGGGCGAGCGATTGCCCTGGTGGAAAGCGCTGCGTGCTCGCTCGGAGCAGCTTGCAGATGTCAGTGTTTACAGCGCAAAAATATATATAGGTCAGCATTACTTGTTGGAAGTTTTTATTTTATTGAGGGAGATTAAAAGGAACCGACGCGCGGGGCTGAACGATCTGGCTTCGACAGTGTCCAGATGCGGTGAAGTTTGCAGCTTAGAACTTTTATCAGCCCCGGTTTATGTGCGGAATTAATCGAACTATTAAAGAAGGAAAGAAGTGGGGAGAGGGGGAGGAGAAGTGTCTTTGCAACAACATCTGGTTATTCGGCAAACCTTTCCAGCACTTACGTAAAGGTTTCTTTGTAATAAGTGCCCTGTTTAGGTTTTGATAGCACTTCTTCAATATTGTAGATAAAACCCTCCAGCAGCACTTGAAAATGTGCCCATCCATGGTTTAACTTCTCTTGTTTATATCTTGATGATTGTTTCATAACAGGGAATAGATTTGTATATAAGTGAGTGTTATATACACATCTCCTAAGTACGTGTGTGTGTCTTTCTGTATATACAGTGCCTATGTGTATGTATACATACGTACATCCCTATACAGTATATATTTATGTGTTTGCACGGACAATGGCACTTTTTGCAGGGAGCTCTTTTACAAACACAGACCCGTTCCCCTCACTATAGAAATTTCAGTGCAACTATAATTGCTTTTTGCTCAAAGCGATAAAGTAGGAGGACTATAATTCCAGTATTTTTTGCATCCAAATGAAATAACTGGGGGCAGGGATCTGTATCTGCATTCACTTTACATGGGTCCCCCTATCTACAGGAATAGGGAATGAAAGAATATGAGCGGTTGGTAATTTAGGTGTAGGCAAACACAAGCCCTGGTGCAACTGGTGAAGCACAGAAGACCCAGATGGGGGATTTAGGACGTAAAATCTGGTTGATTTTTCAAAAATGTTGCAGAGATAAATAGTATTCAGTATTTTAGATGATACCCTAAAAAGTGTGGTTTGAAATGTAGGATGCTATACCGATAACATCCTGCTAAATTAATCACATTTGGAGCAGAACTGAAGGAATTACTACAAGGTATTATTTAATGCACAGTGTTGGGTTGTTTTTGGTAAGAAAGAAGACCACTAATTATCCTTCAGAAATACCTAATTTTGGAGTTATTTAACTTATGGTTTCCTTTTTCTGAAAGGCAAGGTTTTAATCTGAAAGAAGCCAAACCAAAACATATCATGATTACTAAGTTCATCTGAAAGGTTACGTGAGTGATATGATGACAAAAGTTGCCTCCGTATGGGGGAAAAAAAAATAAGCCAAGGCTTGCTCTCTCTCATTCAGCTCAACAATGGTATATGTCTTCTGGGGCTACATCCACTTCCCTTGCATATCGTGTTAGGATCGACCCTGCGGTCATTCTGAGACAGTTAATGTACCCTGGGAACCCACTTTGCATTGACTTTAAGAGAGAAGGGAACAGCAAGTGGTCCAAAATGACAGAAAATAATACACGTTCAGCTGTTCTTCAAGCAACGAATCCCACCGCTCGTCCAGCCTGTCTTTAAAGAGTGACAGCAGCAAAGTCGCTCCTCTTAGCAGAGAGATTTAAGACTTACCGTAGAGAACATGGCCCAGATTGCATCTCAGGTGTCCCAGAATAACTCCTTCAAGGCCAGGTGAGCATCTTCAGGGACTTTGCTGCTCTCCCTAAGAGTTTACACCGAGGCAGCAGAGACCCTAATTTGTGCTTCACGCTGCCTGTCTCTATCCATTTAATCACCAACGTGTTCGAGTGGTCATCAGACAGCACATCTGACCGCTTTCCTCCATATGTGGTGGAAAAAAGGACCGTAGTCTGACAGACACCTGAAATTTCAGCTACTGGATTTCCCTAATTCTCCCTGGCCACCTTTAGCAAGGTTTCAAAATATCTACCCTTAAATTTCTCCCCAGTGGTGGTGGCTGCTGGAGGGCAGCATTTTTGCATGTCTTTCTCAGCAGAAGGTGCAGACAGGAGCTGTAGTTGGACCACAGCTAACACAAACCCTCACGCAGGGGAGCAAGGAATCCTGCCAGGGAAAAGAGCTGGCACGGTTCTGGATTTGCCTAGCCCAGGACAAAAAAAAAAAAAAAAATTACAAGGATCATTCAGGATTGGAAAACTTGTCTTACACTGGGGGCTGAAGGCTTTCAGTGTCTTTATTTTGGCCAGGAGAGAGTTGGGAGGTGTGCTAGTCATCATCTATAACCAGGTCCCAGAGAGATGCTTTCTGGCAGAGGGCTTCCTCTTCCATGGGGCAGAGGAAAAACAAGATTTACACGCTGGAAGCTGTTAGAGCACAACACAGTAAAGTTGTTCCAGCAGGTAATTACTCAGGCTTGGGATGTGGTGGATTTTTGTTACTCAAAGCCCTCAATGACCACAAGACTACCTGCTCAGTAGACTGTAATCTAGAAGTTACAGACGTGATACAAGGATTACTGAATCGTGCACACGGAAACACTTAAAGTTAATAATTAGGAGTTTTCCTGCCCTGTTTTGCATCAGAATTGGGAAAGTCTCCCTTGTGCTTTGTCTGTCAGGAGTAGGTCTCAGGTCAGGTCATGCAAGCATGGGGCTGAGCAAAATCTCATCTCATGGAGAGGAGAGAAAAGCGCCGTAACTCTGAGCTGTTGAGACAACCTCAAAAAACATGAGCTAAGTGTCACTGGTGTGACGACAGCTCTTGGGGCACGAAGAGCCCCAGGAGCCCGGCAGAGTGCATTTGGGCATCCAACCTCCGAAAGAGGACATGAAACTCAAAATCTGCCAGGGCACGTAGCACTTACCAAGGGAGAGCTGTACCCCATAGGATCTGCTGAGGCTCCAAAGAAAGAGAGAGAGGATTCATGAAATGAGGGAAAGTTGCAGGTCTACTGCCCCAAGTCCAGAGCACCCAGCTCCTGGGGTCTGGGTCTGTTTCCCCGTATCTTGTTCTCCCATTAAAATACTGGTCTGCTAAAATATCCTGACATTTTTTGCTGGGAGTCTCCTGGGCTCCCTTTGCCACGGTCCCTCAAGGCCCTTTGATGGCTCTGTAGAGAGCACATTTAAGGGGGTATCTCTTGGTACATGGTGGCTCTCTGAAGCCACATGCTCTTTCCAGCTTGCACAAACCAGCCCCTGTTCCCCCAGTGAGCCTCTTCAGCTAAACATATAGAGCGTGTATAATTCATAAATCATGACAGGGAGCTCCGGGGCTGTCAGAAAAACATCTCTGGCTTTTGATCTGCTCAAGAAATCTCTGACCTATCCCAGGCTCCTCAGGCAGCTTGTTCAAGACGTTGGCCTCTTATTTCTAGGGTCACCAGAGCAAAATCCAGGGGCTGTACTGCCACCGAAACACCAGCCTGCTCCTCGGACAGGGGAGCTGTTGGGATTGCACCCCAACACCAACCCACACAACCTTCAGGAGCACAGAGTGAAACCTGAGCTGGTGAGAGAACGAGGGAAGGAAGAGAATGAAGGGTCACCCTCCGTTTTCATGGACAAATACATCCATTTGCAGAAAGGGGCTTTGCAAGCCCGAGGCTGAGCCGGAGCCCGGAGCAGACCTCTTCTCCCAGGCTACGCAGCACATGGAGGTGGGTGCTGCCTGCCATGGGACAGACACATGGCCACAGGGCTGGTTATGACAATCCTTCTCAAGTAGCACCATATCATGCTTTGGTGTTGTTTAAAGGCAGCTAAAACACCAAGGAAGAAATTACCATCCTCGAAACAAAGCAAGAGGCTGCAAGGGTCCCACGCTGGCTGGGTGTAGGCAGCTGGCTTGGGAGCAGTCACAGCATCCCACTGCCTGAAGGAGAAGTTTCTGTATCCTACCATGAGCCTATAAAAGAACAAAGTTGCAACGAATTCTCCAGTTAGGAAATAAAAAGAGGGAAAGCACAAGAAAAAACCCTGACAGTGCAAAACTGGAGTCCTCTGCAGCATCGCAAGAGGCGTGAGACTCAGCAAGGAAAGTGATGGATTATTTTGAATTCACCTTCACACTTCTCCAAACCTGATACTACAGTTTCAGCCCTTGGTGTAAGTTAGACTAACGGAATGCTAAGAAACCTGGCAGTCCAGCTATGTCAGATTTATGAAAGCGGGCATTTCCTCTCCCCTTGTGTCTCCAGCTTTTCTCAGACTTGAAACAGGCTGGTCATCATCAGAGCTGCTCAAATCTGTATTTTAGTGGGGGGCTTTGTGGAGGAAAGTCCTTTTTGAAATATAATTCCACAGAACTTGAAATTAAGCCACACCATTTTCTTAAAAAAAAAAAAAAAATCAACCAAAACTGATTTTTACTGGTGCTATCACTATTTCATGATGGTCACAAAGACATTTTTGTGTACTAGTAGTAAAAAAGTTCAGCCAGCTGCAATCGTGATACTTGTTGCTCCCATTAGAGATGAAGTCCTGAACAGATGTATCCCACATACTCACTGAATATGCAGGAAAGCAAACACTGGCATTAAAAACAGGTGACTGGGGGCTTTTATTCTGAGAAAGCATTCAACTCTCCAGCCTGTCCTCCACAGCTTTATATTGTTCCATTTTTTGCTCCGCCGAGTTTATTTCCTTGGGACATCATTTTCCTCTCCCTGTAGTGATAACTCTTTGCAATAACATTTGCTTTCAGCCGGGCTCCACAGTGTTGCAGCTTGCCATAAACTAATGAACTCTCCCATAGATTGTCGTGTTTTCAAGGAAGCGCAACATCTGATCTTTTTATTAAAAAGAAAAAAAAAAAAAAACAAACCAAAACAGTCCCACCAAGGAGACAAAATCAGCAGCTCCCACACAGTTTGCTCTTTTCACATCCAGTGTTCAGCGCTGTGTGCCAAGTGAAAGCCTCGCGCTGGAAGGGGCCTCCATCCAGAGGGGAGATAACGCCACCGATGGCTGCCGGCCTTATCAAACCTGTGGATTACAGCTACATTATCTCTGTGCCGGACCCCAACTGTGGGATAACGTTTCCTTAGGGATCTTCAGGGGGAAACGAAGGGGTGGCTGGAAGCTGTCTTGGCCCTGCTCGCGTGCACATCCCTGAATTCAGAGACGACAGTTGTGATCCTGACTCCGGAAGGGATCTGTAAGGTCCGTCAGAGTCATATTTCTTATTCCTCAGTTGGTTCATCTTTTTGTTACAGCCCATGTAGGGCTGAAGCTCTCCTGCCAGCTGCTGGTAGCTGTCAAGCTTTTTAGGAGAAGTGGGAGAGCCTGCTTATCGTGCAGTCCCCTCTGCGGACCGTGCTCCTACCAATTACGCCGCCCCAGGACTTACCCTTTCACGGAGCCGTCCCACCGCAGTGTTTTGCTTCCCATTGATAAGCCAGGAACACGCCTGACAAACAACAGCTGATTTATACCACAGCGAATGCGTCTCGGCGTTGGGGCAATTAATGTGTCCAGCTGTCCACCACGGCCTGCCGGTCTGCACCAGACGGAGGGCTATCACCCACGTGGATTCCAGCAGCTCCGAGGGTATGCCTCAACCCAAGCCGTACCCTTGACTAGACAGGATAATTTACAGCTGGACTCAAGATTAAAATCATCATAATTGCTTTAAAAAAAGACATTTTCTACATTCCCGCTGTGCAACTTGCAGCTATCAGCAGGAGCAAGCTGTAATGGGGAGCTGATGTGTGGCTCCGGTGGTGGCAGCTGCTGGGTGTCACTTTGCAGAGTCCCACGCTCCAGTGCTACCCACACCCTGGCCATGGCTCTGGAAGTGGTTGAAGCAGCATCGTACTGGACATGCTCTGCCTGCAGCAAGACTTCTCACCTTGCCACACTGTGGATGAAGATGTTCCCCCTTTAGCTCCATGTCATTTGCTCTGCGCTGGATCCAAAACTCCAGGTCTTCTGGGTGAGCAGAGGTCCAAAGAAAGCCATCTCCAGCAGCTTCCATCCCATCTCTAGAGTCAGTGCTGATGAGGCCTGAGGGTATCTGAAGGAAACTCCTGCCCACCTTCACTCAGCATGCGAAGAGCTGTTGTCCTCACAGTGCAGAATGTGATGGCAAGTCCTCTGATCATGTGTGGAAGCTGGAGAGTCTGTGCCTCCAGGACCATCACACCCTAATGCATGTCCTGCATGTATTAACCAGTGCTGAGGAGCTTGTGCCATCAACTGGAACCAGGGCAACCACAGCAGTCAGCAAAGAGGGCTGGCTTATTGCCCTGGTCTGCAGTCCAGGTGGGGCTGAGCACTGAAGCTGTCACTTGAGGTGACACCAGCTGATGCGATCCAATCATTGATAAGGCATCATCTTGTCCCAATATCTGAGCACCTACTAATCTTTTCAGTTCCCCCAACACCCCTGTGAAGAGGTTCCCTCTGGGAAAAATACACTTTTCTTATATCTTTGCTTCTGGGGGGCCTAGAGACATCTGCTGAAGTTCCTGGCCTGCTGGTTGTTACACCACAAAGAGGGGCCTTTTCCTTAGATCAACGATGCAAAATCCGGAGATTTTGATACTGATCCCTTCCCACTTCAGCCATTTCAAACCAGGTGGCTTGACTGTGTCCTGCATTGCCTTGGGACACCGTGCACCCTATCAGAAAGATGATACTGCCAATGTGAATTCATACTGTGCCTGGCACTGGAAATCCAGAGAAGAATTTCTACTCTTTTCCTGAAAAATCAGGAACTCAGCCCCCTTCCGAGGAACGGTTCTTGAGAGTGCCATCACTACAAGCGCTTCTAGGGTCTTTACAATTACTACTGGTATAGATATTTCTTTTGAAAGGTCCATTGCTGTTTTCAGGTGGATCGGTTAATAAAATGCCACGCGTGCAGAATGAATGCCCGTGTCCCCTGACAAGTGCTTGACAGAGCAGGTCACCAGTCAACACAGCTGGGACACAATGAGGAACATCTGTCTGATGTTGCTTGATGAAACTGCCTGCCTGGGAGACTCTAAACACCAGCATCCAGCATGGAAGAAACTGAATCAGCCGCTGTCTTGCTGCGTAAAGCATTTTTTCCATGCTAGATCTATCCCAAAATTAGCCCCAACCAGTCAACGATAGCAAATAAGACCCTTCTTCTTACAATGGGAAGTGACACACAGAGCCATAAGCAAGGAGCAGTTGAATGAATCATCCTTCTTCAAATAGACCCAGGGTACAAGCGTCCACAGAAATAAGACCAATGGATCCCCTGGGATCTCAGTTCCTGCCATGTCTTTAATATGTCAAAAGGCACTCGGTGGTGGTAGAAAATGGTCGCAGACGTTCCCACCAGAGGCACAGGCTATTTGCCCGGGGGTGAGACCTCCCTGGCACATGTTTACTCTCATTTTGTATATTTGGCCCGGGCTCACCTGTTTGTAAAAGGGCGGCACAAGCTTTTCTCTCACCCTCGCCGGGGCGAATTCCTCTGCAACGGGCTGCGGCTTGGGAGGCAGCTCTCGGGCAGAAGTATTGCTCAGTGATGTTCAGACAGCAGCACGTTCCAGGAGGGGTCCTAGGGCAGGTCGGTGGGTTGAAAAGGTGACGCGCTACTGCAAAATGATGAGATCTCAGAGTGGGAGATGGCAAACGGAGAACATTCCCCTCTTTGTTCCTCCACACTTTGCCCCCTGCACCTCGTCCCCTCCAGCCATGCAGGCTCCCTGGAGCCGTGCTGCAGCTTTCTGCCCAGGGGCTGGGACCTGTGAGAACCCTCTTCTTCTCCTGCAAGAGGGGTCTCTGGAGAGGCATCACGCAGACACACAAGATCCTGTTACTTTCATGTGAGGAGAAAAAACACTTCAGGCCCTGTCAACAGGACTCTTGGTCCCATCCTTGCAAAAATTCCTTTCCAAAAAACCTGTCCCCTCTGCCCTCCTGCCATAGCGCTTGCCTGCTTTAGAAAAATAGAAAACCTTCAAGCAGAATTCAACCCTATTGGGCAGTGCCTTTTTGGTAGGTTACAACACAAGCTCCTTAAAAAATACTTTTTTTAAGAGATTGAGAAAGAAATGGAAGAGAAGAACACACCATCTATTTATGCGCTAAATGTGGGCTGCTTTAGGAAAAGCAAGAAAGTTTTTCGCATCTGTAATCTGGGCTAGCCTCAAGTTCAAGTTCCCTCTGACAGCACAAATTGCTTAATTGCTGTTAGATCTGCTCTAAATGAGGACAAAACTCAACTCTACGTAATAATTTTAGCAGACATAAAGAACAGGCAGTGCTGGAACAACTTGATGACAGCACATTGACGGAGAATTAACAGAGCATCTCTGCCCCGGCAGTTCGTCACACCGTCCCTTGCAAGCCCCGCTTCTCCTCAAGGAATCAAAGCAATGCAAACACGATAAAATAAAAACTAGCCAATCACTAAAAGTCCACCCGAGATATGAGGAGCAGCTCTGGTCTAATGTCTCTTTGTGGGCTCATCAAAGTCCTTCTAGCAGATGGTAAATCGAACGTGTGCCAGGAATTTCAAACACTCCTCAGGAAGTTCATCTAAATCATCAGTAAAACCATTTGCACTTAAAACAGAGTGAACCCTGTTGCCCAAATGTGACCCAGATAATGTTTCTGATGTGTTTACCTATTTGGACGATATCTTTAAATTTCACTTCCATCTATTCACAGAGATCCAGGGTTCCTGCAGAGCCTGAAAAATATACATAAAACTGAATTCCAGAGTATAATATGATGATAATAGTAAAAAAGAAGAAAAAAAAAAAAAAAAAAGCCTGCTGTGCAGTAGTTTTGCTTGAATCGCAGGAGTCAAGACAGAGCAACGTCTGCAACCAACTTGCAGCTCACGTTCTTTTGCTGTTAGGTTCTGGCTCTAGAGAAACAAGACCAGCAAAAACGATGGCGATGGTATTATGGAGTCGGTTGACTCTTACCTTCTGTCGCTCAGCTCCCAGGCCTGCGAGGGCTGTTAAATCCTCAGCAGTTACTGCAACAACTTGCGACAAGATGAGCTCAAACCACCCGTACGTGGCCAGGCTGTGACTCCTTCTCCCAACCAGCGTGGGAGGTGGGAAGAAGGGACTCATTTTTAAGACCGGGATTTAGTCAAAACCAGATCACTGCAAAGCGCTCTTCAAAGGGCTGAAATGTCAGAGACATCTGAAAACACGGCGTGTGAATCCCCAGTCATCGGGAGGCACTTTCCACGGAGGATGTGTCAGCTTAGCCCTCTGCAAACCCCACCAGCAGCCTACACACACCACACCGTGGTGTTTGCTAATGCTTTGCTTTGCCCTGCAAAGCCCCAGATAAGCAGAGGCACCAACAGAGCTGCTAAAATTGCTTATGAACATTGTCCTCAGCAGTTTTCCCCCTCCTCAGACCTTGGATAAATTGCTCTGCTCTCCATCCGCCGGGAGAAACGGCACCTTCCCCTCATGCGCCGTCTGGGCTGGTGGGAGTTGCTGTGGTGGTGTGGTGCTGGTGGAGGTTACCACATGGGGGGACTGGGGGACTGGATGTATATATGGTTTTTCCTTGGGCTGACCCCCAGCTGTGGGGTTTTTTTCTCCTCCCAGACCCCAAACTTGTTGTTCAGGCTGTGCTGCTGGCATGGCTTGCTCTCTCAGGGCTTTTCCAATGTCACACATGGGTGGGAAGGACAGAAAAAGATAAGACAGAGAAAAGAAAGGCAAGAGGTGCAGTGAAAGGGAATTATTGCACCTTTAGACACAGGGTGACCCTGAGCCTTGGTTTGCATCGTGGCTCCACACATTTGACTTTCATAGCCCAGTACTTACCCAGCTGCTGCTGAATGCCTAATGGGATAAGTACAGTTATTACCAGGCAAACTCACAACTGCTTTTGCCTGCCAGGGCAGTTTTTGTCTGGTGTGGTAACGGTTCTGGAGGTACCAGCTGTAATTACACAGCAACTTGTAACAGCCAGCACACACAGGGCACTCCGGGAATGAAAAAACCCTGTTTTAAGCTGCTGTCCTGTACGGCTTGAAGGTCTCTTGTGCTAAACTTCAACCTTCCCTTGGGCCACGTTTTTGATGAAGGCTGTGGAGCATCAAGCACTCCTGAAGAACCCGTCCCTGCTCGTCACCCGAGGGGATAAGTGAGCCTCCAGAACGGTGGACAAACCCCTAACTTGTGGGTTCCCTCCTGTTTTTAGGACAACTTCATCAGCCATTGATCCATCAGCCCAGCCAGGCCTCATTGAGCAGCTCAGCTTAACTTGGACTTAGCTACTTGCCCGGGTGAAGCAGGTGCTTGGGTGCCTGAGGGCCTTACTGAAAAATAATGCAAATAACATGCAAGGGGGTGTCTCCCAGCCACCAACTTTGCTGATGTTTCTGTGAAATGCATCAGCAAAATGGATTCAGAAATACACGCAACATTTTCAGACGTTGCTGAATGTTTCAGATGCACTGAGAAAAACAAAGAAAATGGTATGGGTCCACCAGGTCTGTGTTTTGTCCAATCCACGTTCCTCCGTCCTCAGCTCAATGTCTCGGGGTGCAAACTGGTGTTAATGGGAAGTACGCTGTCTGTAACACCAGAAAGACGAGTGCTCCTGAAAGAGCTTGATTTCAGAGTCTAAAGGGGGTATGGTTTTTGTCTCACCTGGTACTTACAGTCCTTCCAAAGCTAAGCAAGGGCAGAACATCCTCCCCATCGCGTTGGGTCAGGTCCTGCTGGGCTTCAGGACCTCAGGACAGCAGGGCTGGCTTGCTTTGTTTTTCAAATTTTGATGCCAAACTTCATCGGTGAGTAACTTTCACGTTTGAAGGAGTTTTCCAGCTAAAAGACAAAGAATATGCCAACGTAACACATTTCAAGGAGCAGCAGAAATCCACAAAGATGCTTAAAAATGATTAAGTAAAATAAACTTCATCTTAATTGTTGCATGCAGGGAGTAAACAGAGAGGATGTGCTTGTAATGCCCTGTCATGTACAACATGCAACGATTTTTTCTGTAGTTCTTTTCTAATGGGTTACATGCGAGCCTGGATGCAAAGTAGCTGCGTGGAGATGGGGAAGATCCTCCAGGAATTGCTTTGCATGTGGAAATGAATTTCAGTTCAGCCACTTCAGAACAGTCTTTTGGGGTTTTTTTTTTTTTTGTTTACTTTCCACTGACATGAAATCAGCCGCGATTGCGTCGCATGCGGGATTGGTTAGCCGGTTACATAATGCTTAATAAATCCAAGAGAAATAATATAAAACACATCACCCAGTCTGGGAAGAGTAACAGCATCTCAGCCGCTGTCACTAACCCGCCCGGGCCAGGCATCGGGGAAGCATCTGAACCGATGCTGGGGGGGATGCAGGGCCGTGCCGCTGCGTGATGGATGCGATTAGGAAAAATGCTTGTGGCGTGTGTGTAAGCCTTGAAGACAGACAGATTGCCTGGGCAGAGGGAGTGTAACGGTAAGGGTATATCGAACAGCAGAGCTGCTGCTCCCGCGGGGAGGGCAGCTCACCCGTCCCGCAGGGCAAGGCAGGCACGTGCTCGCACACCCAGCGCCAGCTGTATCGGCTGCTCGTGTAAGGTATTACTTCACCCTATTAATTCTCCTCTGAGTGCTTCGTAGAATCATAACGGCCCTGTCAACAGAAAGAGCAAGATTTGTTGATTAAATTATTTACCGCAGATTATTTCCACAGCGGCGGTGGGGAGGAGAGAGGACATTTCGCTGAGATGCCAGGGCTGGTGGTCCCTGGAGACCGAGAAGGCAGGGAGGCGACCCAGGAGGGGGTTGCCAGGCTAAATGGAAGACAGTGATGCTGAATTGCACCCAAAAAATGGGGTGTGCAGGAAGAGTGCAGGTACCTCTGGCTCTGCAGTGCCAGCGCCCTGGATCTCACAGGAAAGCTGTCCGACCCACAGGTGTCTTGACCCGAGCGCCCTCCACTGCTCCATTGCATAGAGGATCAGCTCTTCTCCTTTTCCACATTCTCCTGCCCACTTTTTTTCTAGTCCCAGGGGAGACCTGCTGCCTCCTTCATCCCATGGGCATGGCACCGAGAGATGCTCCGGCTGGCCCTACCTCTGCCATGCTGTGGTTAAATACCAACAGAGGAAAAGCCGGGGACGAAGGGGTTAATTACTACAGGCTCAGCACAAGCCAAGCCTGTAAGTGACTCCCTATTGCTATTTCGAAAAGAGGCTGCCTGGAAAGGGAAAGGAAAAAAAAAAAAATAGAGGTTTACTTTACAACCATCATTATTTCATCTGCAGAGGATGGAAATGGAAAATAAAAGCCGGGGTATGCGAAGTCAAATCATTTCTGTTTCATTAATGGTATGGAAATCGTTTTGTTTTTATAGGGGAAAAACAAATGTGAACTTGATGTGTGTGTGTGTGTGCGCGCACATGCAACTCCCTTCATTGCAAAGGGCAGAGCAGTGAAATCCAGAAATAAAAAATGACTCAGAGGCCGTAGGATCTATGAGTCAGTTGCGCTGTTGTTGTTTTTAAACACAAGCGAGAGCACAATATGGCAGATAATTGCCCGTGCAGCCCTCCCATCCCTGCCAGCCCCACTGTCCTGCGGTGGCATCACGCCTGCTCCCTGCCACCCCCACAGACCCCGCACCAGCACACACACCTTGGGACAAACCAGGGTCCAGAGAATGGAGAGCGGGTTATCCCAGGAGGAGCAGCTTCGGGGGAGAGAAAGTGAAATCTGGGGCAGGAAACTTGAGATCTCCCAGAGGGGAAGCGTCTCCCTGCGGGTGGAGGAAAGGGGTCCCACGCGTTGCCTGGTTTCAGTGCCTTGGGCACGAGCAAGATGGGCTGTCGTGGTGGATGGAGGAGACGAGCGGCTCCCAGGGCAGACGGAGGAGCGTGGGGGGTCAGTCCTCACCCGTGGGCACAGACATCAACTGACCGAAATGAAAGAGAAACCGCTCCGGCCAAATCCTCCCCGCCGAGCACCAGGCATCGCCTCGCTGGCCCCCGGCGCTCCAGCCCGCCCAGACGGTGCCAGCTTTGTTGGGGCATGACCCTGGGGTACCTCTGCGTGAAACATCCCAGCGCCCCAACAGCGGAGTCATTGCGCCGACGTGCAGACAACGTGCGAAAGGTACCTGAGAAATACCGGAGATTACCAAAGCAGAAGGACGGACTACATTCTGCAGAGCTCGTCTCTCCCTGGGGTCAAGTTAGATCATGATGTAATTTAAGCATCTGAAAGAGATTGGAGAAGTCTGCTGGTACCATCCATACCCAATTTACTTTGTAATGGGACTAAGCAGTATTTGCTAAACACTTAATTTAAAGGGATATTTTCACAAAGGAAAAATAAGTGGTGGAATAAGTTGGTTACCAGCCTGTTTGAAGAAGGTCCAACCAAACCAGAAATGTATACTGCAAGTCTTTCTGGCACCAGGAAGCACTGGTGTCTAACGCAATCAATATCAGTCCTTTTTTATTCACCAGGAAACATTATTGGCTCATTCCTTGCTCTATACTGTACTCTGCCAAGTACAGTATTTATTATGCAGGACGATGTGGGACCACATACCTGAGGGCAGAGCCTGGTCCTCTGAGCGGAATGCAGCATGAGCGCTGCTGGGTTTCCGGGGGGAGCTGGGGGCTTGTGCCTCACAGGAGCAAAAAAAAAAAAAAAAAAAAAGGATAATAGGTTTTTTTCTGCTCCATTTGGTCTGCTCTACCTCTCCTACAAAGATGAAGATACGATGTTTGTAAACACATGGATGGAGAAGAGTGGCCCGATATTAAAAACTCTGGTTCAGCAGCTGAAAGTAGCACCAGATTCCACCAGTGGAGAACAGAACTGAGCTGGAAGAAGCTGAGCTCCATCCAAAATAAAAGAACAGCACTGGGGAGATCCTGCAAAATCTGGAGAGATGCCACAGTGACAGTGGGGGCTTTCTGACAGATCGGATCTAGCTCAAGCTGGAGCTGACTGCGGGAAATGTGGGATCCCTGTTACACAGGTCATGCTGGACAACTGCAATGGGGAGTTCTGACCTTGCGTAGGATCTCCTGGAAATCAGGGACATAGGAATTACCCTGACGTAGCCTGCCCATGGCACTGGTGGTTGCTTCGTGGAGGAGGCAGCTCGGGAGTAACCTGCCAATGAAGAGCACGAAGGTCCTGGTGTTCTCCCATGGGTCAGCGAGAGAGCAGAGCCTGTCAGCCCGGCTGTTGTTTTAATCTTAAAAACAAGTACTGTATATAATAGGGAAGGAATTTGTTTGTTCTCATAATAATTTTATGAGAGGCTCTGCTATGGTGTAGTCATGTCATTAGCCGTGGATCAAAGCCCAAGGCAAAGCCTAATCCTGAACTCGGCAGTGGATGAAAGACTCACCGCCGAGCTCGGGCTCACCCAGGTGGTAAAGCAGGTCTCAGCACAGGTTGAGTTTCCATCAGGGCACCTACCAGGGGCTTTCCAGGAGCAACGTGGCTGCAGGGTTGAGATACAGGTGCTCCCCAGTCCTGCATTTAAGCCTGCTGCCGGTCAGAGACAGCCGCAGAGCACAGCAGCCGATCTCCCAGGCCTTAGTTCCTCCCAGTGCAAAGCCCGGGGATTACAGGTTGACTGACCTGCCTGGAAAAGATGCTGCAGAGACCTCCCGGAGCTGCTGCAGTGACAGCAAGCTGGGAAACCCTCTGCAATTCCTGAGGTAGCATCAGCCCCATCCTGAGGTTCTTAGAGATACACAGAAAAGAGGGGACGGGAGCCTCACTGTAAAGCATTTCTGACCTAAAAATGATCCATTTTTCTTTGTCCTTGAAAAATAAAAGCAATTCAAGGGCAAATTGCCTTTAAATGGTGGAAGGTGCCCTTCCACGTTGGGAGGGGCAGAGCTGGAGGGGTGCAAGGGCCTTAAACATCTCACAGCAAGCACTTTTCCTTGAGCCCATCTGGTGTTTAGTTGTCACAAAACAGCACGCCAGAGAGAATATTTGAGAACTAAAACTGCTCATTCTGCCCCGCAGCGAAAACGCATTACAAGCACATGCCATCGCTTTGGCTACGAAATGCCTTCTCCTTCCCTGTACCGAATGCACCCTGCCACCACCTCCGGGCACCCCGGGCTTGCTCCTTACTCATCCTCCCTGGAGACCGCAGCGTGTGGAAAGCTGGAGCCAAAGTCAGGTGGTGGAGGACCTACCTGCTCTCTGGGGCTGCATTGGTAGAGACGAGCTAATTAGAGCCCTATTTATCCCACTGGGTTCTTGCAGCTGCAGTCACCGTTGGCAGCTGAGCACCTGGCAAGCCAGCAAAAAGCTCATCTGTTGGGAGCTGACTGCTTCCGTGGCTGCAAGGACAGGACTGGTATGAAATTCTCTTGGAGAGCTGTTTTAGATGACTTTTACGGGGGAAAGAGGATGGGTTATTGACTACGGTGGTGGTGCTTCAATAGGCCTTGCAGGTGGCCAAGCAGAAAGCACGCATGCCCTGTGGGCAACGACAGGCTGGAGAGCTGCCCCCAACACACGTGGAAAAATATCCCGATGTCCTCGGGTGGTGGTAACACCCCTGCTGCTCTTGCAGGAGAGACTCGGACACTTTTGGCATAGTTTTTTTACTTTATTCCTCTACTTGAAAATCGGCTCATATTCTTTCAGTAACCTCTCTGGGGTCTTGATTATAGATACCAGAAGACTTGACCCTGTTCTCGTGTAGAAGAGAACAAGCCTTCCTATTGATAGGAAGCCAAGCTCACTGGGAGCCCACCTATCGGTGACTTCAAACCATCTTTCCAACTGTCGTTCCACAATAACTTTGACTAACTGTACTATTTATTGGCTCACATCACATCCTTATGGCTTCAATTTATTTTTGGAAAACTCAACCCACATTTAATTAGTTTATAGTTTGTTCCAAGTTTTGCTTATCCAGCTTTTTTGGGGTTTTTTTTTTTTTTTTTTGAAGTTTGTATTTTGATGTTTAGCATTTGCCTTGGCAACATCTGGAACCCCTTTATGGGAGTGTATTGTTACTTTTACTGCTCGTGCAGCTTTATTAAATCATCTGAGTATTAATATTGAAAGTGTTCATCTGGGTCTAATCAGGGCCAAGATGAGTGATGTGGCAGTTAAATTGTACCTACGAGCTAATGGTTCAAGGACACAAAGTCCTGAAGAAACTTGCAGTGGGCTTTGTGCTCTTCTTTTTAGCTTCCTAGGAGGAGGAGGAGGGAGGAAAAAGAGATATTCCTGGTCTGACCTTTCTTGCAGAGCAGATAACAGAATCGCAGCCTGAGCTAGTTTAGAACAATTTGTCTCCAAAGAATTTTGTCCGGTTACCACTATATTTCTGGATCTCGTTTCCATATTTAACTCTTTCATCTGCCTGGGCTTCTCCGCTCAGCAGTGCAAATGACTGGCAAGTCAAGATCCCCACCACGTGTGCCAGTACAAAACTGCCAGGGCTGACGTTTTGCTCTGAGACCTCAAGCAAACCCTTGATATAAATAAGTAAATAACATACCCCGTGGGTATAAATACATAAATAACAAACTCCATCGCTCTTCTGCATCAGCGACATCTACAACCTGGATTTGTTCATTTGCTTCTCCTCCCTAGGGCCCCCAAATATCCCTGGGATGATGGTGCTAAGCCTGCGGTCCTGCAGGAGCATGCTGCGAGCACAGCATGATCCAGGGCATGGATGGGTTGAGCAGAAGGGCTGGAAGAAGAAATAGGGCAGTGACACCACCAGAGCACAGCCCTGGCTGTGGCAGGGCTGGCTGTTGGGGGGAGAAACCAATTTACCTTTGATTCTCTGTTCCCATGTAACAACGCCAATGGAGTTTGTAGAGCATTGTAGAGAGTTCGTGGCTGTTTCTGTAGATCAAGAGCCCCAAGCAAAGGCTGGGCTTAATTAGTGAGCCACCTCCAAAACTCTTGTCCTCGAGTGCAGTTTTGCCCAGGATCCTGCAAGTCCTGCCCTGACAGAGTGAGGCGGGGAGACGAGGGTGGCTTGTGCTGGCTGCAGGTGCTTCAAATCCCATCTGGAATCACAATTTCAGTAGCTTACCCTTGGATGGATGTGGGGCTGTTAAGGTCACCCACAAAATCCCCAGGTCCTTCAGCAAGGCCAGAGCAGCCTCATGGACGAGGCGGATGCTGAGCAAGAGGTTGTGATCATCATCTTCACCCGCTCCGCTCCCAGCTCCCCTGCCACCTTGCAGGACACCATCCCTGTTGAGTCGCATTTTAAGCCTCGCATGGGTCATTTAACCAAAATTTCCTCCTTCCAGCCTTCAGATGCAACAGGCATTTCTTCTGCAGCCAGGTTTCCCCTCCACCGTTAACTTTGGCCCTACGTATGAGGCCATGGGAGCTTGTAAACGGTTTATTTCTGTGTGGGAGCCTTCCAGCAGCTCTTTTATGGCCATCTCGTGGAGGGGGGTCTGAGCCAGCGAGGGAAGCGGAGCAGGCACACGAGATGCTGTGGGAGCAGGCTGTGTGCCCCAGATTTGGGAAGCAGAGAAGTTAAAAATCCCTTTTTTGCTGTTGGGACAATAGATGCGTTAAAAAGGAAAGGGACTGTAGGCTCATGTGTTGGACACGGGCAGGTCACACATGTGACCACCAAGAATGCAAGAGGTCCTGCAGGTTGCCCACTGACCCAGGGTGCCCGTGGGTATGCTCCTGTATCAGCAGTGCCTTGCTCGCAGGGACTGAGGCTTTCTGAGCCGCAGTCGGGGATTTTGCAGTTTGTTTCTTGTTCGAACTAACGGCTGGTGATGGAAAACCCTCGTGGTGGCGGTGGCAGCACAGTGAGCCACCACCGCCCTTTCCGTAGGAGCTGGGAGCACCCAGCGCTGCCGGGCGGCTCGGGGAGGTGGCTGCTGGCGAAGCACAGACGACCCAAACCTTCAAAGAATGAGCTGCTGTAGTTCAAGTTCCTACCTGAACACTCTTGAGTTTATTTATTTAGTTAAAATTTATAAATATATATTTCTACATAAGCCACTTAAGTGGCTTCTTTTTCTTTTTTTTAAAAAAATGGACATTTAGCAGCCTTAAAACAGGAAACTTAAATTTAGCTGGGATTTATCCCTTTACTGAGCATAGTTCCTTCACCCTTTGTATAAAAATAGAGATAATTTGATGCCACCGAGATACAGGCAGAGCAGTTCCACACAGGCAGCAGTTATTCCTGCCCCTGGGGCTGGATCCGGCACTCCGGAGCAGAGCGGGCAGTGGAGCTGGGGCAGGAGCAGCCCAGAGCTCAGGAAGTCTCAGCCCATCCTTTATTTCATTGCTGGGGAGCGGGTGGCAAACACATTCCCTGGCTTGGGCTTGTTGAACAGAGGGCAGAGGGAGGATGAGGAGGCAGCAGGAGAGGAGGGAGCTGCCCCAACCTGGCCGTGTGTCCCTCCCCAGCAACAAATAAAGTCTTCAAGCATGCAGAGACCCGGAGATGTCCCTTTTTGGATATTGCGTGCACTCAGGATGAGGAGAGATGCTGATTTGAGCCTAGGTTGCAGAGGAAGAAGTAAACTTCCCCTTGATGATAACCAGTATGGGAAACACAGAGGAAAAACACAGTTTTTTGCAGCTTCCCAGGCTCTGCAAAGCATCCCTCCATCTCCTCTAGGCTTTGGGATAATCTAAAGCACATTTCACCAAGCAATGGAGCAAAATGAAAGCTATCAACAAATGCATGGAGAAACAGGGACGATTTGGGCTCCTTCTCCACCGGGTTGTGCGAATCGCTGGAAATAGTTGGAGGTTGTTTTTCCTCACCCCCGCCACCTCTCTGCCCCGCAGCCTGCTGTGCCAGCGCCCGCCGCAGCCTGAAGACCAACCTGTGCAAGTGGTGCGACTCCACGCCGCCGGCCTGCGAGGAGAAGGTCTGCTACAGCAACTGCAACCTCAACTCCTACTGCGAGGACCCCTACGAGATCTGCGTGGCCATATGGTAAGCAGCAATCCCCTCGGAGGGGGGACGCAGTGGAAAAAGGGGTTCGTGGGGCAGCAGCTCACGGGAACACATACGTATCTGTCCCTGCACTTGAATTATTGCCCATTAAAATAATTCAGGACTTTCTCTTCCTTCCCCTTTGATTCCATCATAATCAAAATTACAGTTTGGAGTAAAAAATTATCTGGTCTGCCCTATGATTAGTAGCAGTTCATTTTCTAAATGAATTGAACATGGAAGTGCCCAACACGTGGTTTGGCAAGTTTGCTGCAGGACCTCTAAACCCCCATAACTCCCTGAATTTAACTTTATAGGCTGGAACCACTGGGCAACACCAGCAGCCCTGACCTCCAAACCCACGATCTCCTCCTGCCTCAGGCTGGTGAAGCCCCGGTTCACGTGCAGGGGTGCAGCTGAGGTCAGTCCCCATCTGGCGCACGGACGTCTGACCTGGTACTGAACTGGGGCTTAACCCTCTGGGTTTAACCCACCTCCTTCCCATCCCTAGGAAAAGTCCTTTTCTGCTTCTCCTGGAGATGCCTGTAAGGGAAACACTATCTTGCACTTCAGGCCAAGCACACACTGCATCATTTGCCCGGAAGAGTGCCTCCCCCAGCATTTTGGTCCCCATGAGTAAAACTAAAAAAACACCCATTTTGGGTCTGCCCAGAGTGATTTTCTCTTCTTTCCCTTTTAATTTGGCTGCCAAAGTGAAAGCCAGCCAAGCACTTATCGCTAGGCTTTATCTCAACCTGCTAATTAGCGTGAATGCTGTACGCCCCACTTTCTGTAGGAGTTTGCCTCAACATAATTGTTGCATTATGGACTTGAAAAAAAGGCAAAACAGAAAAACAATAAGAAACCTAAACAAACAAACAAAATCCACCCCCTTCCCCAAATTCCCCTACACGCAGATGGAGAAGCCACCTTAAATCCTGGGTAGGCAATCCAGCATCTCGCTGGGTTTTCCCATTGACAGCCTACACGTACAGGAAAAAGCAAGACCCCCAGAGCATAAATCCCCACGCCAGGAAAGCAACCCCATGGCATGGGATGGGACTGTACCTCGCACCACGTATCGGATAGGGTGAGGCAGCTGTGGGGTCACAAATAACCTACCAGCCTTCCAGCCTCCTCCCAGCGTCTCCCACCCCATCCTAAAACCTATCTTGAGATTGAGATCCCTGCAGGCAGGCCTCACCTCCAAGCCAGCCTCCCTGCCCGTTGCTCCCTTGCAGAGGCATATTTGGGTCATCTGAACTTGTCTCACGTGGGTGTCACAGTCACAGCAGCAGCTTTGGCCCCATGCTCATGAGCAACGTATCGCCTTCGCGTTATAATTTGGCAGCTCCAAAGGTCAAGCCGTTTCTAGAAATAGCCCTGACCAGCGACTGAAGGGCTCTGCTCCCGCAGGTGGTTTGAGCAAATGGTCCTGCAAGGATGGGGCACAACAACCAGCAATTAGCCCAGAGAGCGCCCAGGAGATGAGATGGCACTTATGGGCTCCACCTGCACACATGGGCTGAGAGGAGCAGGAGGAAAGCATGAGCCAAGCGGTCGCTGGCGGGTGGCCACCATGTCTCCCACCTCTCACCTTTTCACCCTCCACAGGTGAAATTTGGGCAGCAGAGACGCCTCTGCCCCTCCTGAGGCAGAGATGTTATGACTTGTATTGTAGCAGTAGAGGTGACATACGAGGCAGGACCCCCATTTTGAAGGGTTTCCTTAGGTCCATATAGCCCCAAAACCAGCTGGCCTAGCAGCTGGTACTGGTAAAGGATGGGTTTTGTCCCCAGATCCTGCACAGGACACTCAGTCTTACGGTTGGCACTACCTGATTCCAGGCGTGATTATGAACTGGTGAATTATCTACTGGAAAAAGTAGAGTCTCGGGCTCACATCCTAGTATTGGCATGTGCTAAACATTTCTCTTTTCACCATTTGGGAGAGATAAGGGGCTTTAACAAAGCCCCACCAAAGCAGGTATAATTAGAATTATACCAGAGCCACTGCAAACAAGTCATTTCCTACACAGCTTAAAATGAATGATCTTAAAAACCAGGTTTAAGATGTCACGCAGGTGACACAAAGGCTGAGCCGTGAGACTAACGCTTTGTCGCTTCGTTTGGCACGTGCAGGAGGCAGGACAACGAGAGCATCAGGATCAGCACGCTCTGCCACAACCCTCACCGCCCCATCGAAAACCTCATGGTCCCCAACTACAACACCTCGCGCTGCATCATGACCCATCAGCCCAGCGAGGAGGGGATCATCTACATCTGTGGTTGTGTGGACGAGCAGGAGTGCAACGATAAACTTATCTTTGAAAACCACACCAACGGTGAGCACTTTTGTTAATGTTATTTACGGCAGGGAGAAGCACCCGACACTAATGGTCAATGACTTGTATTTGCAATAGAATCATAGAATCGTCTAGGTTGGAAGGGACCTTTAAAATCATCGAGTCCAACCATTAACCTAACACTGCCAAAACCACCACTAAACCATGTCCCTCAGCACCACGCCTACCTGTCTTTTAAATACCTCCAGGGATGGTGATTCAACCACTTCCATGGGCAGCCTGTTCCAATGTTCGGTAACTCTGAAGAAATTTTTCCTAATATCCATCCTAAACCTCTCCTGGCGCACTTGAGGCCATTTCCTCTTGTCCTATCACTTGTTACTTGGGAGAAGAGACCGGCCCCCACTTCGCTACAACTTCCTTTCAGGTAGTTGTAGAGAGCGATAAGGTCTCCCCTCAGCCTCCTTTTCTCCAGGCTGAACAACCCCAGCTCCCTCAGCCTCTCCTCATAAGATTTGGGCTCCAGACCCCTCACCAGCTTTGTTGCCCTTCTCTGGACCTGCTCCAGCACCTCAATGTCCCTCCTGTAGTGAGGAGCCCAAAACTGGACACAGCACTTGAGGTGGGGCCTCACCAGGGCCAAGTACAGGGGGATAATCACTTCCCTACTCCTGCTGGCCACACTATTCCTGATACAGACCAGGATGCTGTTGACCTTCTTGGCCACCTGGGCACACTGCCGGCTCATATTCAGCCAGCTGTCGACCAACACCTCCAGGTCCTTTTCTGCCGGGCAGCTCTCCAGCTACTCTTCCCCAAGCCTGTAGCGCTGCCTGGGGTTGTTGTGACCCAAGTGCAGGACCCGGCTATTAAACCTCATGCCATTGGCCTCGGCCCATTGATCCAGCCTGTCCAGATCCCTCTGTAGAGCCACCCTCAAGCAGGTAACACTCCCGCCCAACTTGTTGTGATCTGCAAACTTACTGAGGGTGCTCTTTGTCCCCTCATCCAGGTCGTTGATAAAGATATTAAAGAGAACAGGCCCCAGTACTGACCCCTGGGGAACACCACTTGTAGAGTAGGAGATGCAATGCCAGAAGGAGCTCTTTCAGCACCTTCTTCGACCTTCCTATGTAAAAGCTAGGTAAAATTTGTACCCTGTTACTGAGCCCAGTATTTTATCTGTGGCTAAGCTATCCCTCCAGCCTTCGTCTGGAAACATCAGGCAATGGAAAATCCACCGTATCTCTCGGTAGGTTGTACCCTTCAGCGACTCAGGGCGAATCAACCAGGGAACCCAAAGGCTGACGTAACCCAGCGTGAGTCAATACTCTGAAAGCTTTAAATAAATTGTGCCAGAGCAAATCCTGCCCCGGCACACCCATGGGAACCGCTGGCGTCCGCCACAGCTCCAACCCAAAAAGGTGGTGGTGCTGGGGCGTGGGACTCGGCGCTCGGCTGTGCCTCCCCTGCCACTCTCCTGGGGGTTTCTGCAGCAGCATTTCCCCCCGGCAGGGACAGCCAGAGCCACCCTGCTGCTGTACACAGACATGAGCACGGCTTGGCACGCCTGTGGATGCTTCAGCAGATGGCTACAGGTCCAACAGGAGCTATAAAGCCACAGGAGGGAAAACTAAGAGGCAGCTCATTTCTGAACCTTGCGAGGGTCGTGTATTTTGGAAGTGCTTCCAGCTAGATCCCGAGCCTTTGGGGGCTTGTCCAAACCTCCCTAATTCCAAATGGCCCAGGTTTATCCAAATGCCCATCGAGAATCTGACCCATAACAAAAGCAAAATGAAACCCGTCTGATTTTCTGTAATCACAGAGCAATGAGATGCTGAAAATGAACCTAAAGCACAACCTGCAAGTGGGAGGCATAGCTTCTCCCGCAACGCAAAGAAAAATAAAAAAAAAAAAAAAAAAGAAATCACATAAAATGCAAATTCTCAGAACAAACAAGCCACTTTTAATGAAGGCAAATGATGCTAAATTTGGCAGTTCTTTGCTGCTTCCTGAGCCAAACATAACAGGTACGCGCACTTCTAGGGAGAGATAGTCAAATCCCAAAGCCGATGCTGGGATATGTAATTTCACACAAAAATGACAACTGGCTCATTGGAAATGCCACCCCCACCGAAGGCTTCCACAAACAGCCTCCTCCTGCCAGCCGGCACCTAAAGTGCAGAAACTCAGAGTGAGAGTAGCTCGAGCCTTGAACAATCATTGTCCTCTTTGATTTGGTTCGTGGGACCACTTGGGAAGCCCCAGACTCAGAGACCCCATTGTTTACATCCTTTTCTTCTCCTTTAAAGGATCATTTGCATTTTAAACATTAATTTATGATCACCTTCAATGGTATAGACAAATACTGAGCAGAGAAGTACCTACTAGAGATGAGCGTTTCTCCAGCAGCTGAAGTAGGCAGATTTTTTCCAGTTTCTTGATTTCTTAAGCCCGACTTTCAGGTCTGGGCTGCTGGGTGGCACTGCCCTAGCACCAAGGCTGCAAGGAACTCCATCAGAGTTGAGAGATGACCCTAAAAAACACATAGCAGCATCATTTCCTAAAGTCGTGCAAGCAGGAGCTCAGCAGACACCTTGGGAAGACACTGGGTAGGGTTGAGCACACGAAGTCCTCTCCACCTCGGTGCCAGCTGAGCCTGGTCCTGGAGGTCCACCTCCCCCCGACAGGGACAGAAAGCCCCACACAGCGATGCTTAACAAGGTGTGGGTTTACAGACCCACAGTTACCACCAGAGCAGCCACATTTGGTCTCCATGGAAGGGGTCTAAGCCGTATCCAAGGTCTTGCATCGGGAAGGGGCATCCTCATGAAGGAATTTGCTGGAGTTGCATTAACTTCCCCTTTTCAGATCTCGTGCGTGCAACTCCCTTAAAAATATCTCCTCTTTCTTCAGAGTTTCAAAGATGGGGTCTTAAGCATCGGGTAAATCCATTAAAGCAGTAGGTGATATCCAGGCCTAGCACTTTCCAAAATAAACATATTCCTGAGTTAGTTATTGATTTATATCAGTTTAGGTTGATCTTGTGGTTTGAACCTGATGCCTATTTTAGAAACGCTTTCACAGCCTTGCAGAAATTAGCTGCAGCACATTTTTTTGAAATTTGCCAAGGAAAATAGCTAAACGCTCTGTTTTTCCAGAACCTGAATTATGATCTGCACACACTGAGGTCAAGCAGCGAGAGTTTTGCTTATGGAATGATTCTTATCCCTCTTCCCCTGGGTTATTATACTTGGCAGAAAAACCTCTGAGTAAGATTTTACTTGAATATCTCTACTGAAGTCAGCATGTTTATTCCAGGAATCGCGAACATCAAAGGATCAGACAATTATATGTTGTGTGAGGGTCAGGGCTTTTTGCGTGCTCCCCCCCCTCCCCGTGATGATCTGAAGGCTGACAGGGGTTTAAAAGAAATAAAACAAAAGCAGCCATGCCTGCTCGGCTGACGGGGGTCAGCGCTGTAACGTGGCGAGGAAGGAGATGCCAACACCGGCAGACAGCGCTGAAACGATGTTCCTTTACGCTAATTATTGTGCAAAGCATCCCGGTGTTCCCCCAGGGATGCACAGTCCTGCACCCTGCCCACCCCCTCCCCGCCAGCATCCCTCCCGGATCTCCCTGCACCGCAGGGGGCCGGCAAAGCCCCGGCCTCAAATTTGCTCCATTCAAGCCTTGCCTCAGCTTTTATCCCTCTTTTTTCCGCCCCGGCTCCCCTCGCCGGGCACAAGCGGCACTTGGGAGATGCCGAAAGGACGGCTGAGCCATTTTGGTGGCAGCGGCCAGGTCTCACCCGACACACCGCCCGGCCCCCGACCCCTCGCTTGATAAATGGAGGTAAATTTGAGAGCTAACCCGAGCAGCCCCCTTAGTAGCTGCCGACATCTGGGTTCTCCGCCGGGACGGGGCTTGTGCGCAGCCTGCCTTGCAGCCCCCACAAAGGGCTGCGCTTCATTAACGGCTTCGCGTTATTTTCCTCCTCGGCGCGATGAGAACGAGCTGTCGCAGACCCTCGCCTTTGCTTTCCCCCCCACAAGGCTACTCCATGCTGCAGAGCAAAGAGGTGATCCCGGTGGCCGCCATCAGCCTCCTGCCCCCGCTGCTGGTGGCGGTGATGATCACGGTGACATTCTACCTCTGCCGCACGCAGAAGCGGCGCAAGAGAGCCAAGGCGTGGGGCGGGAAAGCCGGGCAGCCCCCGGCCCTGCCGGAGCCGGGGAGGTCGGCCGAGCGGGAGGAGAAGTTGTCTGTGCTGATGGACGAGAGCCCGGCCGGCGCCATCCCCACCAGCCGTCCTGCTGAGCTGCTCCCCATCGAGCTGGACGAGATGGTGGGCAAAGGGCAGTTCGCGGAGGTGTGGAGGGCCAAGCTGAGCCACAGCCGCTCGGGGCAGTATGAGACAGTGGCTGTGAAGATCTTCCCCTGCGAGGAGTACTCCTCCTGGAAGAACGAGAGCCAGATCTTCACCGACGCCAGCCTGAAGCACGACAGCGTCCTGCGGTTCCTCACCGCCGAGGACCGGGGTGCGGGGCCGCGCCGGGAGTACTGGCTCATCACCGCCTACCACAGCCGGGGCAACCTCAAGGACTACCTCTCCCGCCACATCCTGAGCTGGATGGACCTGCAGAAGATGGCAGGCTCCCTGGTGAGCGGGGTGGCCCACCTCCACAGCGACTACACCACCTGCGGCAGGCCCAAAATCCCCATCGCCCACCGAGACATCAAGAGCACCAACGTCCTGGTGAAGAACGAGCAGGAGTGCGTGCTCTGCGACTTCGGCATCGCCATACGCCTCGACCCTTCCCTGACGGTGGACGACTTTGCCAATAGCGGGCAGGCAAGTATGACCCACTGGCTCTCCCCAGAGGGGATCCTTTGCAAACCACCCCTGGTCACCCCATGGCCAAGGTCCTCGCCCACACCTACTAACACCTCTCTCTTCTTTGCGGGCAGGTGGGCACCGCCAGGTACATGGCCCCAGAGGTCCTGGAGTCCAGGGTGAACCTGGAAGACCTGGAGTCTTTCAAGCAGATGGATGTCTACTCCATGGCCCTCGTTTTGTGGGAAATGGCCTCCAGATGTGAAGTGGTAGGAGGTAGGAGCATCACACTGGGGTTGCCACATGTCTTTTTGCTCCCTTCCTCCCCGTACAGGGACGTGGCCCACCCTCGTGTCCCTGGCGGTGGCACAGGACCTGATTTGGGGTGGCTCGGGTCTCTGCAGGGCTGCTAAGAACTGGCAGCAGATCCTGCCCTGTGTGCTGCGGCTCAAGGGGGCCGGCTCAGTGGCCGAGGAGCAGGACGGGACCCCAGGGGGTCATCTGGTCCAGCCCCCGCTCAAAGCCAGCCAAGTCACATCCGAGTCAGCGCTGGCGATGCAAAGCAAACCGAGCAGGAAGAGCCAAAGCTGCCTCCCCCTCCCTGGCCACAAGTGCCTTTTTTTTTTTTTTTTTTTTTTTTTTTTTTTTTCTTTTCAGACAACAGCAGAGGGTTTATGTTGCAACGGGGACTCGCAAACTCCAGCCTCCAACAGAGCCATGTCCCCCCTCACTTCCCAGAGCCACATCCTGGCATCTGTAATTGCGTGTAGCAAAACGTTTAATTAACTGCCCGGCTGTTAGCCCCGGCCTGCCCTTCTGCCTGCTCCCCTCTCTTCCCTTTTTAGCTCCCTCCGGTTCCTTCCCTATCCCACCTACTTGCAATACCAGCCCCTGGAGCCGCAAGAAGCTCCAATCCGTGGCAAGAGAGCTGCCCCAACCGTCCCCATGTGCCCCCTGCTCGGCAGTGGGAGAACCTTGCCTGGCTCAGATGCCCTGTGCACCCTTTGCTCCTGAGCCAGCATCCCAGGCCATCCCTCCCCACTCGTATCTCACCTGCATTCGCATCCGGGCAGGAGCTGGTGGCCTCTCACCTCTCCAACAGGGAGTTTCTCCTTGGCCTCCCACAACATGAGGTTGCTCTTCTGGAAGGGCCATTTCTCCTCTAAGCCGATCCATGCCCGCAGCAGGAGTCTGGATGCTGGTACCATAGTTGCTTCTCCCGTCTTTCACCAGCGCAACACATTTTACCTGCTCAAAATATGTCTCACCCAAAGTCCTTTGTAGTGCATCTCTTGGGTTCAGGAAGGTGGTCAGATGGTTCCTTGGTCTTATCTCTGGAAAAAAAAAAAAAAAAAAAAAAACCACCTCTATATGAAAACCCAGCGCTATATTTCTGTGTTCAAATTCTAAATTGTTTCCAGACCCGTTTATTTTTGCCGACTGATAAAAACAAATTTATTCTCCTCCAGTGGACCATACCAAAGCAAAGCAGTGAATGCATGAAAAACATCCTGTAGACACTGCTGTTGCTTCTTCCTTGCAGAGGTGAAGAATTATGAGCTGCCTTTTGGGTCAAAAGTCCAGGAGCAGCCCTGCGTGGATACCATGAGGGACATCGTGCTGCATGGCAGAGGACGCCCCGAGATCCCCAGCAGCTGGCTGGTGCATCAGGTAAAACTGGGGGTAGCTGGTTCAGGAAAGAGCAACCCATAAAATCGTTACAGCTGTAATCAAATCACAAGGAGGCAGAACTCCTAGAGCCTACTTGCAGCTCCTTCTTGGCTGGCTGAGCCCACGTAAGCCCCACAAGGCCCAGTCCCCCGGTGTTTAAAAGCCATCAGCCAGGGGTACAGCAAAATTTAACGACGCATAAATTGTCCTGATCGGGAAGCGTTACGAATGCCAAGCGATGGTATTCAGTTATCTTGCAGATAACAGCAAACCGGAGCATTTTAGTGCAAGCTATTCTCATGAAACAGTAAATTATTTGAGTCCACCCCCTTTCTCCCATAACCACCCACATCCAGAAACCTCGGGCTCAGGAAACACGCAGTCCCTCGCACGCAGCCATCTCACAGCAGGGACCGGGGAGAAAGGTGCATCCAGCCTCCTGCCCGCAGGATTGTGGAGGTTTCAAGCTCAAAATTACCTCCAACACGAGAGGTCAGGGCTTGGCACGCGAGAAGGAGGACTTCTGCAAGGAAAGCATCTCCCTGGAGTGAAACGACCAGGAAACACGCGTGAAGCTGAAAGCAGGGAACCTGCTGGGCTCAAGCCTTCTCAAGGGGAAGTCTTTCAGCAGCTCAGAGGGTCTGACAGCACAGCGCTTCAGCACAGAAAGCATAACCCAGAGCTCTAGAATAGAAATACTTCGGCAGTCACGAGATGTGCTCGTTGAAGACATCCCCCAAGCACACCCAGACCAACCAGCTCCAGAAACACAGCTACCTCCTGGCCCTGACGTGGTCCTCTCTCCCCCAGCTCCAGTGCTTTCTTCCATGCTTTGAGGACACAGGGGTAACACTGGCACGCTGACTACGATTCTTAAATCTTGCCTGACTTCCGTACTTCTTAAATTTCACATGTCTTGGGGAAAACCACCACCCGCTGATCAACAATTCAGTTCATCTGAAAAACAAGCTGGGACATTGAGCCCGTCGGCTCAGGAAGCCTTGCAGGGTTCAGTGCATCATTGTGCAGAACCCACCCATAAAACACACGGCTCCCGCTTCCGCTCCACCTGGATGCTGCATAAAAGCCAGGCTTTTCAAAAAGAGAGAGAGAATTCCACGATCTCGGTAGGCCGTGTGCTCCCTACAATATCTCCTCTCAAAACCATGTTTGCCCAAAGACTCACAACCGACCCGACCCACCGAAGCTGCCAACAGCATCCAATCAGCCTGTGGTTTCTGCTGGACCATCGGTGAGCTCATCAGTCGGCAAGGCCATTTCTGAAGCTCACCACCCAGCCTTTTTCCTGGATGGGGGCAAATACAGGGACTCCAATCAACGCTGCTGCGTATTTGAAGCCTTTGAGGTATTCATCACAGACATTCAACCTCCCAGGGCCTCTGATAAACTTGGAAACCACAGGGGAAAACATACAGAGGCTTGGGTTATGGAAAAAATCCCGCTCCGATAGAGCCGGACCGTACCTGCGCTGTTGGCTGAGCTGACGAAGGGCTGACTGCAATCACCTCCGAGATACAGCGCTGCTGCAGTTGGGTTGGTCGAGGACGTAAACAGAGCGAGGCTTGTAAGGTTGTAACTTTTATGAGACCACCTGATATCCACCAGGGAAGAGGAACAGAAAAGCCACGTTTTGTTCCTGAAAGTTTTCCTCCAACTAATCTCAGCTGATCTAATGAACATCTCCTCACGAGCCTGGCCGTACACGGTTTTCCCGGCATTTTGCAAGCAGTCTCCTCAGGATGCGGCATAGGGCAGCACCATCTGCTGGGAAGCAGCAGAAAGCCACCGTCTTGTGCCAAGGGCTTCCTTGGGAGTCACAGAATCACAGAATGGTTGGGGTTGGAAGGGACCTCTGGAGATCATCTAGTCCAACCCCCTGCCAAAGCAGGTTCACCTAGAGCAGGCTGGACAGGAACACATCCAGGCAGGTTCTGAATGTCTCCAGAAAAGGAGACTCCACAACTTCTCCAGGCAGCCTGTTCCAGTTACCCTCAAAGTAAAGAAGTTTTTCCTCATGTTCAGCCGGAATTTCCTCTGTTCCAGCTTGTGTCCATTGCCCCATTTCCTGTCACTGGGCACCACTGAAAAGAGTCTGACCCCATCTTCTTGACACCCGCCCTTTAGGTATCTGTAGGCATTGATGAGGTCCCCTCTCAGTCTTCTCTTCTCCAGGCTAAACAGACCCAGATCTCTCAGCCTTTCCTCAGATGAGTCAAGGGCTTCCTGCAGGTGACAAAATTGCTCACCTGAACGGGAAGCCCCCATAGATGTTCCCACCAACGAAAATAAGTTTGACACTGAGCTCCAAATGCTACTTCCATGTTTCAACCGCCAGGATCCCTTCTCAGTCAAGCGAGGGCCTACATTGTTGGCCACGGTTTAAGATTCTCAGCAGACGTAAGCACCGATTTCCCTGGCAGAGCTGACTCACCCAGCAGGCTGCCCATCAGCAGCTCCATGGCCGCTGTCCCCAGTGGCTGCACAGTAAAGCCCACTGAAGAAACTTATCGCCAAAGTTTCCCCAGATAGCTTACAAACACTTTGCTTCCACCTCGCTTCACACCCCACCACATTTTTTAAAAAATAAAAGGCCAGGTAAATTCCTGGATCTGGTTCCCGAAGCAGCTGAACAGACTGTTGTACTGGCACAACCGAAGAGCTGGTGCAGAACAGGAAAAAGAGCAGTGGGAGCTTAAGTCAATATTGCCACTAAAAATATACTTGTAAAACTCAGCATCCTTTGGAAACCCGAGACATCAAATATAAAATCCAAACCGAGTCCATTTTGTGAGCGCAGCAAGATGTCCCAGTTGTAGCGTTCAAAAGAGCATCGTCGCTACTTAGAAGGCAAATTGCAAATAAATGTCGTGATTTCAGGGCAAAATTAAGCACAGAAAAATCTAACAACGGAAGCCATACGACACTGCCACGTTCTGTTTGAGAAAAGGCTTATTTTAAAAGCTTCGGCTAAGCTAGCTCATTTTCGCATGTTAATCAATTATCCTCAAATCCTTTCAACCAGGCTAATAAACGGGTGACGTAAGAGGTTCTGAAACGCACCATCTGTCAGTCTCCCTGCACAGGCCTGTTCTCTCTAATCTGCGTCCATTACGGAAGATTTCGTTCGAGGAGCCTTAGGGACGAGCAGCGAGTTCAGAGAAAGGTGCAGAAGGACAGGTGACACCGGCGGTACCTCTGTGCAGGACTTGGCATTTTCCTCTTGTGTGGGTCTACGCGAGACTTTTGTGTTACTCTTAATTGCAAATTAAGAAATCCACAAAACCCACTGAAAGACATGAAGCTTTATTTAGAATAACGATTTTTCCACTGTGTTGCAACCTGGGTCGACCATGCAGAAAGCAATAGCACATGATGGGAATTATATACGCAAAGGAAGGTTCAGCATAGCTCCCGGTGCTAGCGGTGTTGCTAACTTAAGAGGGAGAAGAAAAAATAACAGCTAAATACTGCCAGTTTGTTTCTAAGCCCAAAATTTTGGGACTCTTTTCAGAGCACTAAACAGTTGGGGGGGAAAAAAAAAATTCTATTACCAGTAGGGATGACCACTGTAACTGGGAGGAACTGAGCACGCTGAGAGGTGCCCAATCCTAACCTAAACCAAGACACTACTTTGTGGCGAGAAAAGAAAGCTCAGCTGCCCACTGCAGCGGCCATTTGGCACGGCGCACCCTGCCAGAAAGCTGCTAGAACAATAGGTCACGTTTAAGAAGTTTCATTCCAAACTTGCCTTTGAACCACCTCCCACCACCACCACCATCCAGGTCTAGCAGCCAGGGCACGGGCTCGAAACCCAGAGACCTGGGCTCGGCTGCCAGGCTGTGGGACACCATCTCCTGCCCCTCCTCATGTTAGGATGCTCTGATGGGAACGGGCACGGCTGAGATGGGAGATGGAGGCGGGGGGAGAAGCAAATTCCCTTGGGCCCTTATTTAAGTCCCACAGTCGACACACACCAATTTCCAGGGAGCATGGGAAATGGGATGGGATCCCAGGTGAGCAGAGGCTGCTGCTCTAACACCAGCAGCACCAGAAAGGTGCAAGCGTCGGCACCTGCCACAACTTACCAGGGCTCCTCCTCTGCTTAAGCATGGCCAAAAAAAAAAAAAAAAAAGAGGCATTTCTGCAGTAAGATGTGAAGAATTTCACTGAATTTTTTAGAGTTGGAAGGGACCATAGAGATCATCTAGTCCAACTCCCCTGCTGAAGCAGGATTGCCTAGAGCATGTACGATTGCTTTAGACCAGCTTCTAGCTCCTCTTCCTCCTGCCTTCATATCCTAATCTCAGCCCTTCTGCCTCGCAGGGAATGCGCTTTCTGTGTGACACCATCACGGAGTGCTGGGACCACGACCCCGAGGCCCGTCTCACCGCCCACTGCGTGGCCGAGCGCTTCAACCTGATGGCGCAGATGGACTGCGACGACATCCTCAACAACAACACGGACAACGAGGCCAGCAAAACGGCTTCTCCAGGCGGGGAGCCCCAGGACAGCGACGAGAGCAGAAATACGCAGTGACACAGCAGGCAAAAGGCCTGGTCATGAGAGATGAGAAGATGATAAGCGAGAAGCATTTGGCTCACCGGGGAAAAAAAAAACCCTGCTTCGTTTTTCCAAATGGAACTGAGATCCAGTACATAACTTATTTATAAGATCTGTTTCCTCCCACAGACACAGTGAACTGTGGAATCAATACTTTGGTTAAAGTGCAACATTATATATGAACTGATTTTGTACTTACTTTAAATGTATAATGATGCAAAGCATTCCTTTTATTATTTTTTAAAATAATAATGTTTAATCTTTTATTAATAAGCACCTGAATTCCATGCCTATTTTTGAAGTCCTTCCACATTGCCATCACGAGTTTCTCTTCTGACTGCTTATTCTGCAGAGATCAAGACAATTTTTGATTTTTCTTCTTTAATGGCCTACACACACAGAAAAATAAATTCTGTTGTAGCAGGAGGGAAAAAAAGACCTGTAACACATGTAACACATCCTCAGTAGAAAAAATGCTGGCAGCCAAGAAAATTGCTCATTGATCAGACAGTCCTTAATACACTGCAAAGATACCTGATAATCCGGTTTGCAAAAGCCTGATTTGCTGAAACTCCAACGCACCTTTTTTCACTGGGGAACTCCTGGGTGTACTTCATAGTTCAGGTGGTGCGTGAAGTTTCTTCAATAGAATGAAAATAGACACCAGAGCAGACTCTGCTGTTTCACTCCAAAAAGTCTCCATAAAGGGCATCCAGACAACTCCTTCCCCATACCAGTCCAGTTTCCAGCCACCTCGGGCGAACAGACTTGTGCCACAGTCATACCATCAACACAAACATGTTCACTGATTACAGAATCACAGAATGATATGGGGTTGGAAGGGACCTCTAGAGATCATCTAGTCCAACTCCCTTGCCAAAGCAGGTCCACCTAGAGCAGGTTGCACAGGAACGTGTCCAGGTGGGTTTTGAATGTCTCCAGAGACGGAGACTCCACCACCTCTCTGGGCAGCCTGTTCCAGTGCTCTGCCACCCTCAAAGTAAAGAAGTTCCTCCTCCTCAGGTTTAGATGGAACTTCTTATGACCAAGTTTGTGCCCATTTCCTCTTGTCCTGTCACTGGGCACCACTGAAAAAAGACTGGCCCCATCCTCCTGACACCCACCCTTTAAGTATCTACAGGTGTTGATCAGATCCCCCCCTCAGTCTTCTCTTCTCCAGACTAAAAAGACCCAAGTCCCTCAGCCTTTCCTCATCAGAGAGAGGTTCTAGTCCCCTAATCATCTTCATAGCCCTTTGCTGTACCCTCTCCAGCAGCAATTCTCCCGGCAACTCTTTCGCATCCCTCTGCTGTGTTGCTCTACCTGAAGAAACACGATCAGACAGAACCGGGACCTTTACTCCCGTAACCACCAGCCCATGCCAGGCTGCCCAGGGAGTGGGAAGGCAATTAAGGAAAGGTTGAGTCATACCTCACTCTGAACCCTGGCACTCTGCAAATCTTAATCCCTCCACCCATGGGAGCAAAAGGTAATAAAAGCCTTAGCTGCTGCCAAGAAGCCCTGCAAGCCCATACCTGACACTCACCTACACGGAGGTGTATCTTTCAGGATGGCATCGGAGAGTAAACCTTTGCCCACCAGCACACGGCTTCGTGGGTCAGCCCCTACAGGAGAAGGGAAGGGAAGGGAGAAAACCATACAACAACCACAAGCTTTCTGAGGCCAAGGCTCCCCAACGTGGAGCAGGGAAGTAGATCTGCAGGGCTGGTTTGGTTTTCTAAAACACACAGCTCTGACAGCACCAGCACGTACAAAAACCTTTTCTTGTCTCGCTGTTGTTTCCACAGCTCCCAAATTAAAACCATAGAATAAAATTGTCTCTAATTCCTTCGAAGAAGGACAGAAGGGGAATGAATTAGGTCACATAAAATCTAAATAATAAAAACTAACTTTGGCCAAGTGTAAGTCTCCACCTGCGACTCTGACCATACCTTTCATTGTCACCAATCCCCTACCTGGCTCCTACCTCCTTGTCACCTTATGATTTTTTTTTTTTTTTCAAGCCAACCCCCTTCTCTCCAAGCATATCCTCCCCAGTTCACCAGAAATACACTCTTTCCACCCACCTGACTTCAGCCTCATTTCTTTAATAGATTAACCACTGGCTCTACTCTATATATACCCAGAATGAACAGAGAGCCTGGGGCAGCTTTTCTGACATGGAGATAAGGAGCTACAGGAACACACCGAACTCCCCCCAGGGCTATCCAATTTTTCCCTCTCATAATATTCAGGGCAGAATTTCCCCTACCAAGTTCTGCACCAAATTGTCTGGATATAACACTGATGGATAAATTTACTTGTTCTTCTAAGTTCAGCTCAAGAGGCTTTAAAAGACACCCTGACCTGTTCTTCCACAGGTGACCGGGACAGAGCGGGAGGATCAGCCCGTGCAAACTAGACATCGAAGGTTGCATCTCTGATTCCAACAGCTGAAATCCAAATTCTCCTGGGGAGTCAGAGACTTAATCCTAGGGTTGACAGTTTATACTGGAAATATGCTGAAAAACTTCTCAAGCTATTCCCCTCCCCATGCCTAAAATCTTGAGCACTCCAATTTACATATTGCATTTTTTTTCCCCCATGAAAACCAAGTCCAGAATCAACCTTTCAGAATTATACGCTTGAATGCCTGCGTTAAATAGGAGTGGCTCTGTTTTAAATAGGAGTCTCTGTTTTCCACGAGCAGCAGGGCACACAGCACCTCTGAAGAGAGCCACTTATTTAACCTCCCAAGATCTGTTTATAACCCAGGGAGCCTAAAACCACTGAGATCAGTAAGAATTTTGCTCTTCGCTTCAGTGGAGCCCAATCAAGCCAAAAAGACAGAAGGGAAGGCAAGACGAAATCCTACATTTTGCCACATGCCCCATTGAACACGCTGTGGTTCTAGCCAATACCTACATAGGAAGCATCAGCGATGCCCTTCCCTTCACTCCAGAAGGTATAAGATGGAAACAACAGCAGTTACGCAAGAGAATTCAAATCTGGTCAGAGTTAAAAATACATACATTAGTCCATAGGGTGCTTGTAACTCTCAGAAGAATCACATAAATATCTTACGATTTAAGCTGGATATTCAGTGGCTAGAATTTTTTTTTTTTTTTAAACTGTTTTCTACTATGTCCTTTATTCCTAGAAGCATCTAGAAACTCGCATCATAACTGAATCCACATCACGAAGCCATTCCAGTCCTTGTGATCACCCGAGCAAAGGAAGGCTTTTTACCTTCTTTTTTTTTTCCCTAGCAGCACCCCCAAGTTAAAAGAAATCGTTTCATGTATTTTAAAAGACTACTTCTTCAGCCTTAGGTCTATCTTTACACAACAAAATTAGTAACAGCTTTTTCAGTGTGAAACCACAAGCACACCAGATGAGGGTGGAAGAGAAATAACCGGACTAATAATATTATATAAGGAACACAAATGGGTTTACGGTCAGCATGGGAGCTTTTCAGTCCGTTTTACAGCCATCACCTTGACAAATTCCCCAATCAAAATTTTAAGCAGAGCTCAGTGACTGAGTCATAGGTCTATATTTTAATAAGCACAAGTTGATCCCTGGAGTACGTTCAGCTGGCAAAGGTTTGTTTTCTGCTCTGATCACAGCAATATTAAACGCTGGACCTCGCACCGCAGCCCTTGCTGTTTGTTTAAAGCAAATCTGCCACGTGACACAGATAGAACGACTATGAAACGCATACAGCTTTGTCAGCTTAGTTTCTGTCCCTCTACCACCTCCCAGTTTGGTGCAGGTACTGATGAACCATGGAAGTTTACACGTCGCCACCATAATGCCTACCCCCAATCCTGGAATTGGCCAAGGAGCACACCCCAAATGTGCCGCAAACCCAGAAACAAGGAGGAACTAATCCCATTGTTTTCATTTTTATTTTTATTCCTGGTTAAACATGAAAATGCCCAATGGATATCCAAAACTAACACAACAGGATGGTTGTATAGAATACCACAAACAAGACAGCAGGGCCTAAAACATTCTTCGGCTGGAGAGCATAGTTACTACTCAAGTGCACAGTGCCAACATATCCTGCTTTAAGGGCCAAGGAAAGCCCAGACAGACAGATCTCCAGCATAAAAGATAACAGCCTAGTCTTCCCGGTCACCTGATCTCTAGGAAACCACACAGAGCAGATGAATCATTTTGTAGTTTTATTATCCCCACCCCCACTTCTCACAAACGGACTAGGACTCGCATTGAGATCTCAGTGCATTTCACAGCAAAAAAAAAAAAAAAAAAAAAATGTACAAGAGGATCAAAATAGTTGTGCATAAACCCAACTCTTTTTTTTTTTTTTTTTTTGCACGATTTACAGTTGTGTTGAAAGTTAAGATGGTTATTTAAACCTTCTGATGCATTCTTACACTTGTATCTTCTCCGTGGAAAGCATCTTACCGGATCACACAGTTGTGAGTTCTCATAATGCTGGATCAGGTGCAGCCATTGCCATGGCTGGGAGGTGGCAGATAATGTTATATACACTGGTTGGAAGACTACATCAGAAGAAAAAACAGAGTAAGGCACCACTGTTGGAAAAAATTAAGGTAGCTTGTAGTTACAACAATAACGAAAGCCATAATAAGTACTATTCTTAATTGCCAGCAATTCTTAGACTTCAATAAAATAGTTATAAAAAAAAACCAAAACAACAACAAAGGATGTTTGTACCTGAATACAGTTTCCTGATATCTGATTGTGTTTCAAATCAATACCAAGTCCTCAGCATAATCAGCTTTTTTTTTTTATGGTAAGATGAAAAACCAGGACCTACAGTCGATGTATTCACAGGTCACATTTCACCGCTTTGTTCTGAATAACACCACAGGGAAAAAACCAAAACAATCCAAAGGACAGTTTGTAACACTGATACTTCCCCCTCTTAGATGATTAGATGGGCAGAGAAATTTAAATACAAAATTGTACGTTTTCTGTTCATTTTGAAAGCCTTAGTCCTCAGGAAGGGATGGTGAAGGAAGGAAAAAAGGCCAAACCTCATTACATTATAACATGAGAAAAATCAAAGTCACTCAAAGAGATTTAATAAAATTAGGAGTTGAAAAGTGTTCAAATTACTTCTCCAATTCAAGTCAATTATTTCAAGTATATTAAAACGTTTCAGAGGAAAAATTTCTCCATGGTTACAATTCTAATTGCTTTTATAAATCCATAAAAAAGAAAGGTAGTCTCTACACATATCCCATATTCCTCCGATGCATGCACGTGTTCTCTCTGAAGAAAAAAAAGTCATCACGATCCAGTTGTTTCTTAACACTGATTTCAGGCACATCTTCCAAACATCCCTCCAGTTTTCGCCAGAAAGGTTAATCACTGGGCATAAAAGCAGCAATTTTTGGTTGCTGTTGTCTACATGGGTACTGAGCAGGTTTCAGTTATTAAAGAGCTAGACGCAGATTCTGAAAAAAAGTTCCCACGTCACTCCAAAATCCAACGGTTCCTTCTCCTCTTAGGCAGCTTTTGCAATCAGATCTACTTAGAAGAATCTTACACAATTCAGATAAAATCTCTTGGATCATACAAAAAACAAGTTGGTTGAATGTACCTGGCAAGTTTGTCTCTACAACTTTTTTTTTTTTAATAGCTTTAAAGTGCCCTAGTATACTTATTTCTTTATGCTTATTTAAACTTTCACAATTACATAAAAAGGGGACACTTGGTGTGATTACTGTGTTTTGAGAGACAGGGGAAAAGGAGAGGAAAATCAGAAAACTCATCTCAAAGCAGTTTTTCTAGTTAGTGTCCGTTTGCTGAGTTTGCACAGCAGAGACCGTTTTCCAGAGGGGTTTATGGTAAACCCAGCCATCTCCCTGCAATTGTAAGAGAAAATACTGTTACAATAAAGACACTGCCCCAGGAGAATTCCCTTCACACAGCTATTAGACCAATAGCTGTGAAAACCAAGAGGGACATAGCTTATACATTTAACTCCCACAGATTATGACACAGAGATCAATGCTGCAGGCTCTGAGACTACTCCAGAACACATACAGACTCGTGCCGAGCCACAGCGCGCTCTGGGAATCGACTGCACTTCTAATTAACCCAGATGGAAAGCCACTCTCCTCAGCTCCCTGATCCAGATTACTTTAAAAAGCCAACCAAGAAGCCAGCAGAGAGGCAGCCATCCAAGATTA
Organism: Numenius arquata; assembly: GCF_964106895.1. NCBI lineage: Eukaryota > Metazoa > Chordata > Aves > Charadriiformes > Scolopacidae > Numenius > Numenius arquata. Next base: position 11,179,656 of record NC_133578.1, on the reverse strand, counting down.
TCAGCTCTAACACAGCCCGACCGCTAACCCGGAAATGAAGGAGCTCAGAATTATATTTAACCGTTTTCCGAGTAGATCTGTCTCTTGGATCAGCAACAGAATTTCACCTCTTCTAAATCTAGATACTAACAATAGAAATATCTACATCTGAGCCAGTCGTGCTAACATAGTTTTAGAGAACAAAAAGCTTTATTGGAGCTAACAGATAGTCCTGAACTTTAAAAAACAAAACTAGAAAGATAAGCAATAAAAAATTTTAGCCTGTTTTAAACCCTTGCTAGACCACATACATGGCAAAAAGATGAAGGGGGAGTTAGATTACTGCAGTTTCACAGATAATGTTTTCACTACAAGGAGAATTTAAACTACTGCAGCATAAATTTTCATTGAGTCCTCCCCTCTTGCATGGGGCTCAGCAAAGCTCTCTGCACAAGCAGGGTCTCATTGTCTGGGTCACAAGGAAAGGCTATTTCAAAGTTATCATACTGGTAGCCACCAGGCTTCCTGAGCAGGCTGCAGGTCACCTTGTTAAAGTCTTACTATATTATTATTATTACTACCATTATTGAAACACAGGTTAAGCCACTGAACAAATAAGCTCCATCCAAAACACAATGTACAAGGACACAAGAAGTTCTAAGATGAGAATTAACTCATATTCCTTCTTGCTAACGGTAATATCTGGGGTTCATATGTGCACACAATAAGCAACATTAGTACTACTGATTATTTTCTTTGGGTATTTACTGTTACAGTCTACATACACGTGTCCATGTAAAGCTGTTTTCTATGTACCACAAGGAAGTGCTTGGTAAAAGAAACTGAACCACAAACCAGGCAATTTGTTGCAAGGAAATTGCCAAAGTGTTTGGGAAGTGAAGGGTAAAGTGACACGTTTAAATGTTTGAGCATGTTTATGTTAACTTACTCCTATGGACCCCATGGAGGTAAACTATAAGATCCAAGGCTAAACACCCTATTCTGACAGGACACAGACCCTTATGTGCACCCGCTTTCATTGTAGCTCTGCCTTCATCAACAGCTAACTGCTTGAGAACTTACTTCTTTAAGGAAGTATTTAGTACACCAAGGTGTTTCTGTTTCAGCACGAAGCCTCTCTTCATTCCTCTGTCGTTCTTCAAGGGCTCGCTTGTGCTCCGTAGCCTTATCGATGTCTCCATCCCGCAGAGACTCTGTTACATGCTGCCACAGCCTCCTACAAAACAAATTGTTAACTTCAGTTTTCAAAGCCTGGAACTTCCAGGATCACCACATGTAGTCCTTTTGGAACAGGAGCACTCCCTGCACTTAGACATGACAAGCCAACCCAGGTGGGAGCACGACAGTGCAGGGCAGGTGGAAGGGCTCACAGCCAAGTCGCAGAGCTACACCAGCAATTAGGAGCAGATAGGAAGGCCTCTGAGGTTCTGGCTGTGCCAATTTGGTGTCTGTTTGTACACTCGTTGGAGTTGCCATGGGAGTGTTACTCAATGAACAGTTTCTTGTGGGGACCTCCCCTGTCAGGAGCTGCCCCGCTGTGTAGCTGATGATTAAAACCAAAACAAATAAGGAGGCTCTGTTCTAGCAGGCACTTTATGAACACTTAAGACAACTCTGTCCATGAATAAAAGAGACAGGATAAACAACCATGCGCCTGCACTTGGTTTTTGCACTTTTTATTATGCACTTGGTTTTGATTTTTTTTTTTTTTTTTTTTTAAAAGTCACTGCTGCTAAGCATTATCCACAAATAACATCTATATTTGCAGGTTTTCCTAAGGCATCCACGTTAGGAAATGGGTCAGACAACAGTAAACACATACTCTACCTAGACTCAAAAGGTCCTTGTTTCTCAAGGGGCCGGACTCGTTTTCTTGTCACAGACAGCTTTGTCAAGTCCACGTATTTTGTCTCCCCGTTGCTGTAGGTGAACTCCAGCACGCTGTTCCACTCTCCTTGCACCCTGCACACCACTGTGTTTGTTGTGTTCTGCTTGACTTCACCCGTGACTCTAGGAAAGCAATTTATTTTTAAAAGGCATGGCTGAAGACACCTGAGTACTATTCCTTGCATAACCACTCAACTAAATTCTGTGATTCTGTAATTCTGAATGAGTTTGCGAACTTGTCACGCTGTCTTGAAAAATGTTAGTTACTTCAATTGTATTTGCGTGGAGAAGCTCAAAGAGCGAAGTGACTTTCACTGGTTGTTCTAGTTCTCTTTATGTTACCCAGGAAACTCCGCTTTTGGCTTCAGCTTAAACCATTTTCAAACCTTTTAATGGAATTGAAAATGAAAAAGAAACTAACAGAGGCTGGTTCACGTGTAGCAAGCAGCTGATCATTTCCACTTGAAACATCACATCAGATATGTAGTTCAGACTTAAAAAATAAAAATTGAACTTTCTAGCAAGAATGTATCTCACTACCTGCTGGCACTTTATCTCACATCTTTACATCCCAATGTACCCCATACGTAGGCGATCTCATTTTTATGTTGCTCACATAAGCAGCAGTCACACACAGGCAGAAAGCAAGCTAGGAAACTAGGAATCAGGAAAACTGCTTTTCTTCCCCATCTCTTCCACAGAAATCTCTGCCAATAACAAGATATTAAGAATGTCTTTCTAGTATGCAGTATTTAATTCCAAGTGTTGCACAGATGCTCAAGTATCACCATAATTACACACACATGCATATTTTTCTTCTCAACATCAAGACTTGTCTGAAGACCTCCCAACACTCACTTCATCCAGAATGAAGGAATGGAAGCTTAGGGAGCATTGCTAGGCACGCTCAATTACCACCCTCAAACACAACTTTTCTCCCAGGAAAAAGAAACAAAAGGGTCAGCGCACGATGCAAACAAGACTTGAGACGTTCTCATTGAAAGGTGCTGCAGGATTCACAAAGGATTCACTGTCTCCAGCTCCAATTAAACTGCAATTACCTGTACACAAGCTCTCTACAACACACCACTCTCCAGCTCCCCTTCCTGCATTTCATCAGCGCTCACACAAACCCCACATTACATCTCCTTTCACACTTACATTCTGTGCAGCTGATAGAGCTAATTTGCAATCCGCTGCTTTGCTGCTATTTCCTTTGAACACACAGAGGAGCAGAAAGCAGCCCCCTACTTGTGCTCCCACTTTGCCCACACTGGCTGCGTGGTGCCATACTCAGAAGGGAGCACAGGACACATAGATGCCACTCTCCCTCTTCTGCATCCACTGGTCACTTCCAGCTGTGTCTGCACCTACCTGTTCCCCCCAAACCCAGCATCAAAACAGAGAAATTAATTTCTCAGGCAACGAAAGGAGCATCACAGGTCAGACCTTGCAGCCCAGAGACACACGATGCCAGTGCAATCAGACCTGTGGGGAAGCCAGGGCAAGCGTGGCAAGCTCACAGCCGGCTCAGAGCAGGAGGAAACAGCCAAGGCTTCTGCCACATCCTGCACATGCAAGAGGCAGCTGGAGCCACATCACAGTCCAGCAGCTCCAACCCGATTTAACTTCACTAGAAAGATCTTCCAAAAAACCAGACTGATAAGTACAGGCTACCCAGGCACAGTTCTCTATTACAAAAATTTAAGATTCATTCCAGAAAAGAGGCCAGAGATGGAGCAACACAAGCTCCATGTTTACATCGCATGTTTACATTAAACTATTAAGCTTTTTTTGGTGGACGTTAACAAGCACTAACAGTTTCTGAAAAAGTAGGTGACAAGCAAACAGCCTTGATTTTGTGCTGCTTTTTTATCCTGTGACTTCCACACCTCACCAAAGCTATTACAAGTGGTGGAGTCCCTGCCCTCCTCCCAAGGGATCTCTGAACAGACTGATTCTGACAAGATGCCAGAGACCAGCCCATTCAGACTTTGCAGTTACATCTCCACAACCTTAAGAGCTTAATTTTTCCAAGCACCATGTGGTTACAACACAACACTGACATCCAGTATTTAATATCAATCACAAAATTACTGTCTCCACTCAGCTTAAAGTAAACAAAGTTATATCACTCACTACTACAGCGCAGTATCGAGCCGCTATATCATACAACCATTCCCAGCACTGCAGATCATAATATCTGTCTGAACTAATATTAGTGATAAAAATCTGCTAGTACTTATTTGTAAGCTTGGCACGATTGGTATATGCCTAGCTGTTCGTAACGAACATCCTCTGTTTCATCAAACTAAAGAGGTACAGGACCAAGGAGCAAATATCCAGCTGAGGTCTAACAACAAGGGTCACTCTGCAAAAAAAAGAAAAAAATCTATAACATTGCCATAGCAACTCACTTGCGCTCTGCGTAACCATGACAACATTGCTGCTTCCCCACCAAGAGAGTCTTTTGGCAATGTCCAATCATCACCATGTCAAATTTTCAACAGCTACAGTACCTTGAACAGATCTGTCTTTGAAATGCCTCTACATCTGTGACTAATTTCAGAGAGACAAACAACAAAAACAGTTTCCAAAATTAAGTCATTGAAGTAAAATTGCATCCTATTGCTTCTTTTTTATGGCACAACAGGAGTTATTGCAAGGTGGAAGATACATTGTAAGCACCGGGAACAAAAATCCCAAACCACGCATCATTTTACAATTGTTGCCAGTGAAAGAGAGCTATGTGTAAGCTTCAGTTCTCCAGGTGCCACTGGGACATGAGACATGGTCCCAAGTTAAATTCCAAGCATGCATGGGAATTTGTGGGGCAAAGTGCTTCGAGATGGAGGCTTTGGTGGGAATTTTTGTTTTCCTTTAAATGATAAATACAGCTTTACCCTACTGTTTCAGAAAAAAAGGGATTTATAGAAGACTGATGATTTTTTGCAACCTGTGAGAGCAACCCACTTTTAAGAAGTTCTGATGTTCTAGGCTGTTACATATTTCATTATTATCTCTTACACATTTAATTTGAGAAAGGTTTAAACAAAAACACTGTCCAGCAAGATGCTCTGCAACCAGAAATTCTTTGTGTGACTATTATTTAATTTTCTCCTTCCTTAATTAGCCTCGTGCTAATATATAGGCAATTAATCTGCAGCAGTCTTACTACACAATCTCTAAAAACATCAGTGTTACTGAGTTCTAAAAGCTTTTGCACAAGTAACCCCAAGCAAACTTTCTCTGGATCTTCTTTGTCTGTTATCTTCTTTAACTGTGCATAAACATGAAGAATTACCACCACAACAATTTTTGTCTTTAAAAAAAGGTATTTTTACTTAGAGATTTTCTAGTTGCTTAAACTTGACAGTCTTATGCTTATTATTCAGAAATCCTAAGACAAATAAGTAACAGAAGACTATTTACTAATGTTCCCTGCAGTGCAACTGCAGTGAATGTTGCATACAACATGCAACCCTTTAGGGCAGCAAGTTCAACCTCATTTCAAACAGAGGAAATAAAAAAAATAGGAAACACTAACCAACTTCTAACAGAACTAAGAGAATCTGTGGCAGCCAGGAATAAAAGCCAGGAGCTCTGTTTTCCCAGTGGTTTGAAAACAGTCAGACAAACGTGGAAGTTCCTTACCATCTTTAAAGGCAGCCTGATTTTTTCCTTGAGGATCACGTAGGATGCAGTTGTTTAGTTATGATATTGTTTAAGAACACAGTAATACCTTCAAGCATTTATGAACAGGAAAAACTACATTTTCTCAGACTTTCAATGAGTATTATTCAGCACGCAGAACAGGGGAGATACGCAGCTACTGCCGTTCTAGAGTGTGGATTATGTGGAAAAATAGAAAAGTGTTCTCACCGATGCAACTTGCCACCGTAGAAGGGCTTGGTGTGAAAGTTAATACTCGCAGAATACCCAGTCTTCACACAGTTAATGTTGACTTTTCCTCCCAGTTCTACCCAGGGAACAGTTAAAATTGACCGAGCGTATGCACAGGGCAGAGAGAAGGTGTATTCTTCCCCATGTTCCAAGAGGCTTAAGACACCTGTGTGAAGAAATACAAGAATCCCTAAATCAGGACCATTTCAGAAAAGACCAAACATGTTATTGAAACAGATGTAGTCAGATCGGATATCTGACTACTTTTCCTCATAACCCCTCACACCAAAAAGAAAAAAAAAATCTCACACCCCACGAAAGTGACACTTATTACAGATTCTAGATATAAATACTTTCCTGAATAACACACATTTATGTTTCTTTTGGGAGAAGACATTCATCCTAATAATATTGCTCCATAAAGCATAATATTGTGCTGGGCAACATACTTTTCAGTAACACATCAAAGGGCTGGTCACTCTCTTATTGATGGTTCTGGAGCACGGCAACGCAAGACTTGCACTTCCAAAAGCAAATAACAAATGAATACCCTGAACTGTAGATCCTGAGGAAGGCCAGTATTCCTGTCATGGTTTCTCTCTCTCCATGATACACCCTACCCTATCTGAAGGCAGGTAGGGGAGACAATCCTCCTTACCCCACCTCTCTGCCAAGATAAGCCCAACTCTTTCCTAGCACTGGCTTTTGCAATAAATGTCAAGGATCTCCTAAAAACTAGATTTTTTCTTTGAGTTTTAAGATGTGTGCCCACATTTTTTTTTTCTATAATAATGTGCCCACATTATTTGATTCCTACAAAAAAAAAACAACCACGCCAAACACAAGATCTACCTCTTGCCATTACAGGAGCACAGCATGACCCTTGACTGGTGCCTGCATCAACCCATGCTTCTATAGTATATTATCACTGTGCGTCTGAGGTTACTTTTCAGATACTCTCATGGCTTTCACACTCACGATACGATTTGAGAAATGCCCTAAGTGAGATGTTAATTTCAGAAATCACCTGGTGCAGGCAAAGCATCAAGATGTGCTTCCCCTGCCATGCTCATTCCCCTGTCAGACATGCATTTTACATGCGAGTGCCTGGAATGCCCAGACGCTGAGCAATACACAGGGGACACAGAACAGGAGATGCTGTCTCACCTCTTGCAGTAAAGACTAGTACTAAAGGGAAATGACAGTTTAAGGGAAGATAACCTTCTCTGTCCCTAAAGGATCCGATTTCTCCAGTTAAAGAAAATTACAGCTTGCACAGTAACATACCTAAGTGCAATATATGCAAATGCAACAACGCTTCTATTTAGTAAATGTCTGGATGCAAATTAGTTTGTCCAATGCTTTAGAAACATTCACAAATACCAGTTTACAATACAGTAACTGTCCTTTGGTTTAAAAGTAAGAATTTTATTTCCAAATATAATCCAAATCTATTTTTTTCCACGTATGGAAGTTTGCTGTTTATAATGAGGACTTGCAGTATCTTCTGTACTTTGTAAACTGTAAAAATAAAGTAAGAGATCACCGAATGACTGCACATTAAGGCTTGCAGATCCTAAAGATTAGAGGAAAAATAAAAGTGCATAAAAAACTGAAAACACACAATAGTAGCTGGCATCTTTGCAAGCAAATTTCTTTGAAAAGTCTTTGAAAGAAAGCTAGTGACCAGTAATCATCTGTATTTCTGCCAGAGGCATACAACATCAAACTTCCTTTCAAAGAAATATTTTACTAGCTTTATAAAATTAATAATGGACAGAAGTTACACTTACCTTCACCAACCATTGTCACTCCTATTGACATTCCTAAGAATTTACTTTTTGTCCAGACATGGGCATTGACGCACATCTTTCTCTCTACACATTCAGCGTAGAACCCTGAGACAGGAGGATGGTGGGATACTTGCTCGGCTACAAATTTTACTGTATAGTAGTCCAGCTCTTTTTGGCCTTCCAGATCTTTAGAAAGAGTTACTTGCTCTGAGGTGGTGTGAGCAGAGGAGTTACTGCCAGCATCAGTGGCTACGTGGCTCTTCGGCATCCTCCAGGAGCAGTGGAAGGTTTCCCCAATGATTGGATTGTATGGTTTCTTTGCAATAGCTCCTTTGCGACCTTCGTGAAATGAAGTGAGATAATACTCAACAAAGCGGATCATCCTCTCCTCAGGGGTAGTGCCATTCGTGATTGCAATGAAGAGATCTGGGTGGGACATGAAGTCTGCGTACATCTCCAACAATGATCGCTTCTCTAAAATAAAAGTGGGAAGAACCACCTGAAATAAAAGAAAACCCAGAAAGTCAGTAAAACAAAGAAACAGGCATAAGGAAGTTCTCCAGTGGAGGATTCTGTGCTGTTTTGGACACCACACTTTCAGACTGAACTTTCAGACTTGTCCCTCTTCTAAGATGTGAGCAAAATACAGGTCCCAGAAAAGCAATTCAAAAGGAGGAAAAGAGCCCAGTAAGTACTATTAGGATAAAGAGGTTGTAAGGGACTGACCTCAAAAAACATGAAAGAGCTGTAAAGAGATAATGTGTTCCGCATGTCTGTGGAGGAGAAAACAAGCAGGAAGGAGCTCAAACTATAGCAAGAAAGGTTCAGAGCAGAGGTTTGGAAAGGTTTTGTCTAATGGAGAGAAAAGCAGGCAAGCTATGCCAGTGCTCTTGAGAACCTGCACTCTCTCTTGCCACAGCAACTAGGACAAGCATCTATGAGAAATAACACAGTACTGGTTTATCCTGTACCTCTGAGCAGAGGACCTTATGCTTTCCCAGTTATATTTACCACTATAAAAACAGCAGTCCTGGTCTTTGCTGGGCCCAGAGCAATACCGTAGAGTAAGAGTCTGCAGGCATCGTGTCTTTTCCTTCCCTATAGCGGCAACTAACCTCATGTGAGTAACTGTTGTAAAGAGCAACACAGGGTGTCTCAACAATGAGATCAAGACAGTCCATTTAAATCAGCTGCATTCACAGAGGTGGAACACAGACAAGAGACTCTTAATAGATACACAAGTTAGGCTGAATACACTTGCCACTTTGTTTCAACATCAACCTGGAATATTAAAGTTGCTTTTCATTTCAGTACCCTGATATTTAGGTTAAATGTTATCCTAACAGCCTCACCACCTGTTTTGAAGTCAGGCTTGCTGCATTTCAATGCTCCGCCTGCTCTGAACTAAAGACAATTCTACACACACAGACAAAAGTCACAACTGGGAGGCTGACTTGACAATTTTTTCCATCTAAGAGAAAAAGATAGACCAAATCCAATATTCAGTATAAGTGAAATAATGTCTTACTGAATTCCTGACTAAGCAGCGGCAGTGTTAGTTTGGCTCACAGGCAGCAGGACCTGTTCATACCACCTTTTTTTCCAACTTGTGACGTGTACGCTTCACAATACAAGTGGCCAAGTAGCTAGTGGTCAAAAAATATAGCTAGAAAAAAATAACTATAATCCATAATTCCAATAATTATGTGGATTGCTTTCCTTATTCCATGCCACTGTAAAATCCATTTTTGCTTTAAAAGTGTCTACTGCTTATGATAAGAAGTCTTTACAAGAGTTAATTGAACATAAGCTGGTAGCAGCCCGATTTTCCCAGAATTGCTGCCCAAATTGTCTAGTTGCAACTGAGTGTTAATTTTTCAAAGTTGCTTGCTTTTGAGAGCTGCACTGAAGCGTCAAACCCACTTCCCTCCAGCGTAACTTGTTCCTGCTTGCTATAGCTGTGAGCAAACACAGAAATGCGAATAGGACAGAGAGGGATAAACAGACATCTGATGATAGATAATGGGGAACCAAAAGAAAGCTTCCTTTCAGAAGCACCATGAATACAGGTGTAAGGTTATGCGACTTGCATGTAAAAGCATAATCAAGTGAGAAAGTGGAAGGAAAGCAGAAAGACAAAAACATGAGAAGGCTGTAGAAAACAGCATGGAAAGACTACGGTGCAAACACAGGAAGAAAACAGGCCATTATAGGAAAGCCAACAAAAACATTGTAGAAAACACAAAGAGAATCCAATAGAAAAGATATGGCCAGCTGCATTAAAGAAAATCCAGTCCCTCAGTGCGTTCCACTTAAAACCTGCAATGTCCTGGGACATTGGCTCTTGAGACCTCAAGTTGCTACAGGTCACAAACTCAATATTGTTCAATACAGAAGTTGAGTTTAAAATGGCATTTCACTTCTTCTGCAGCCAGTCTTCACACTTCAGTTACTTACTCTTGTTAAGTCCATGCCAAGTTTCAGCTGAGACAAGAGATGCAAGATAACACTGCGCTGTTCTTCCACTGCTCCTAGGTCATCTTCTTTATCATCACAGATATCCTCCAGCTCCTCATCTGGATTTATTTCTTCAGGTTCCTAAGATAAGAGCCATAAACATCACGTCAAAGATGTGACTGGCCAGACAATATCCAAAAAAAGGACTTCTTGTTGAATTTAACTGTCCATGTATGAAAAAAAGACCAAAAAAAACTCCTGCAGAGAGCTACACAATGGAATCTACCCCCAAGATAAACAGCAGCTGAAGTATTTAAAGGGACATTAAAATAACTCAATGCGGATTTCGTCTAGAGGATTCAGGTTATGATTTCTCACCATCTCTCACATGGCAGGAGGGGGGGAAAGCTTAAAAGCAAATATGACCTGTTTTCCTGAAAGTTTGTGAGCTAACAGAAAGGCAAGCATCTAGCACATACACAAAGATAGCAAAACAAATGCTAGCAGAAATTCCAACCACCTCAATAACACCCTTCCACCTCCACACTACTTCAGGCTTTCCAGTGTTGCCATCATTACTGCAAAGGCAACTGGTAGTTCCTAGTTACTTGCTTACTGCCAGGCCCGATGACAGGCAATTAACATATCTCCAAGGTTGTTTTCACAAGCATCATCAACATTGCTGCTAGTTCCAATAGGTAACAGTAAAGTGAAACAGAAAAGTAAATTGGAGTAGTTTTATAAAAACAACAACAAAAAACCACACATAGACACCAAGTGTGTGTGGGGGGTGTGTTATTATAACTGAAATGCCCAGTCAGACCATCAGAAATGATATTAGCACTGTTTTAACAGCTGCTATCCCTCAAGCACTGTTTTAACCACCATCACCCCGCAAGCAGAAAGCCAAACGCTTCAGGTGGGAGGGAAGGTGGCATTCCTCGGGCTCTGAGCAGCATCCTCCTGGGGCAAACAGCTGGAGGGAGGGAGAGGGGAGAGGCACTGAAAGCCACAGGAGGGCAGCAATATCCATCTGCCTGAGCAAAGCCCTTTGTCCTGGACCCGCTGCCCCAGCTCAAGGCAAACTTGTGAACGCTCAGCCACCAAACACAAGGGGCCAACCCCTCACGCAGAGCTCGAACCCTGATGAAAACGGAAGTATCACACAGGTGACTCCTTTCTAAGGATGCTACGCTGTTCTGCTATCATAAATAAGGGAGCTGAAAATATCTAAGGGGAGTGATAAAACTACCCATATCCCATATACACTAAGCACTTGAACTGTAACTCAATTATTAGAAGAAGTAAGGAATTAAGTTATTTATTTGAAAGCTCCTGGTTTGTTTCATTTTTCCTTTTTTTAAACTTAGTAGCAACTACTCAGATCCATTTAAAAAAAAAAAATCTGTCAACTATAGCAACTAAAAAAATCTTTGCTGTTTCAATTTTGCTGTAAGACAGCACAGTGCTGTTACTAAGACATACAACAGCATATTATCTCTTCACAATGATAAAGTCTCATCCAAACAACCGTGTGAAAACAACTAGCATAAAGAGAATGTAATTATGATTTTCTAGCTTAGTTAGGAAAACATGCTCTTTATCATAATCCCTGCTGGTTTTCTACTTTAGTATTTTGTGCTTCAAATCAATTTTGACAGTTATAATGATACAGACTGTAGCTGTATTTCAAATACATTAAGGCATCCTGAAGTCAAGTGATGAGAGTTGCTCAGATTAAGAAAAACAGACACAGCAAGAGCTAGAAAAGAAAGACAGAGAGATTTAATAGCTGGAGACAAGCAATTTTTTCTCTCATCTACTTAGGCAGCACTTCTTGGGCCCATTTTGGGAGTGTCTTGAATTCCGGTTAGGTTTTTTACACTTCAATTTCCAGTTGTTTTAGATCAAAATGCAAGGGAATACTGCACATTACCATCCCAATTAGTTCCCTCCACTTGACAGCTAGTTACGGAAAGCAGCAAAAATTTATTGAAAAAGCCAGGTAGAAAGTTTCATTTACTGCAACTGCACTCGCTCTTCCTCCAAAACAACTAATCAAAAAGTGTGAGAAGAATTGTCATTAAATCATTTTCAAATAGTATGATTGAAACATTTAGAGATATTCCTCAAAATAATTCCCCACAGAAACGGGATGTTCACATTACCTTACCCTTGTTAGCTGGCAGGGCTCTGCAACAGACTGCTCCTCTCTGACAGATGCTGGCTTGTTTATCTCTGCTGGGAAATTCTGAGCTGCTCCATTTTTGAAGTGGTTTGCCAGAGATATCTTCGGTTCCAACCAATTGATCGTCGTTCCTGAAGCAAAAGAAAGTTTGCGCTGAAACTTGCTCATCCTCTGGAAGGTCAATAAATCGCAATTTTCACAAAACAGCTATTTATTTTTTTTTAAGGGATAAGCTGAGAGCAGCCAATTCCTCCTGCAGCCAATCCCTTCAGCAGCCACTAAACAAAGGTGGTGCAATGAGACACCACCTTCAGTGATCATTAGCACAAACACTGCGATTGGCGAGCTGTAATACATGCAACTTGGACTGGAGAAACTAGTTGGTGTCATGAAAGGTGTAATCAGACCCTATAGGAAGAACCCAGTATCACGGGAATGTTAAGTAACCCTTACAATTTTCTTTTAACTGTTAAAAAAAAAAAAAAAAAAGCCCAGGACTTATCAGCTTCTCAAACCCAGCTGAGTTCTAGACTAAAAAGAGCTAAAGCGGAAAAAGTTTTGTTGCCAGTGTTTTCTCTGGAGGGGGCACTTGTCTTTTCTCCGCTGCAAAGAAGGCAGGCACACGCTGCTGAATAAATAATAGTTGCTCAAAAGAAAAAAAAAAAACGCTGCAGGGCTTGGAAAGCTATTACCCACTCAATGATTCCAGCATCTCTAGTTACTCCCAGCTAATTTATCAGGATGGATCGGGTTCCTCATTAATAATACAAATGTTCCATTCTTTTTCAAAGGCTAATAAATGTACAGGTGACTACAATCAGTTTTTACTGAAGAATACACAAACTGACAAACCATCTTGGCTGGGTTGCAAGCACAGAAGTTATTAGGAAGTCTGAATTTCTCCCACCACACAGCAGTTTCCTGTGCCTAGGTACCTACACCAAGGCAGCTCTTGCCTCTTCCTATATTGTACCATATAGGAATCCTTTATTTCCAGACATCTGTTACCTGGAACTAGGTCACATCCTCAACCACAACAGGCAGAGTAAGTTTAATTCAGATAAACAGCAGCATTTCCACTGGGAAAATACAAGGGCAGGAAAAAAATTCCAGCTTCAGTAATGGGACCAGACACCTTTTTACCCAGCAAGACAATGTCTCCTGCAGCATTTCAAGTAAGCCACAACCCTTTTCCTTTCTATATCAGCTTCTGAAGCCTACCAAAAAGACTCCACCAGTTGAACTAGAAGGATAAGTATCCCTCCTGAATGGGGCAGGGGAGGGGGAATCTAAGCTAAATAGTCTCTAAAAAAAAAAAAAACCAATTCTTCGCAATCCTTAAAAGGAACAAATGTATTACAGTGTCTCTAGAAAGGCCACGCCAGCTGGAAAGTGGAAAGCTGCAGAAAGGCACACGCTCTCTTTTAACAGTCTATTTTTTAATTCTGGCCCCAGTAATGCATCATCCAATCTGCTGCTCCCCCCCTCGCCATCCTTTTCTCTAGGACACCACCAGAAACCTCCAAGATTTGGACATCTTCAAGCAGTGTTTTTAGCTTTGGCCACTAACAGGCAGATACCAACTGAATAGCAGTCAGATGAATTGAGCTTTTCCCTGCATAGCTTAAACGTTTAAACAACAAAAGCACTCATTAAAAAAAAAAAATAAAAAACACTATCTTTTTTGTAAGTTATTACAATGGTGCTCATTAGGCCTTACTTATTTCCCCAGTATTTCCCCAGACAAAGTAATGGGTCAAAAAATCCACCTTAGTAGCACACAGGTGAAAATGCCAAAACAAAAAGACTTCTGATGTGCACCTCCCACAGTTATACATCAATACTTAAAAAAATTCCCAGGGAATAGGAGGAGTTTTTTCAGTGTGAGTAACTTTGGAGTTCAAAGATTTGGAGAGATGCCATCCAGTTTTTCATTTTTAAAATGAAATTTTGAACTGAAATACAGCAAAAAAAAGTTAATTCATGTAAAATATTCACATATTTTCTTTAAATATCTGTGGTGATTAAAAAAAAAATTCACAAAATATTTTTGTATAGTTTTAATACTTTCATACAAGGTCTTTTTTCATCTTAGAAGCTAAATTCCAGCTCTGAAATAACATACACTGGCAAAGCAAGTACCACAAATATGATAGGAATATGGGAAAGATAAGGTAAGAGACAATTTAGGAGTGTACTTTGTTACATACTTACCGTATCTACCATATCTGTTGCATAAAGAAAGCATTTAAGAACACTCAAAAGCCTTTTGCTCACAGAAAGCCACAAAGTAAACATATGAAAAAAAAACCACAATAAGATGGAAAGGAATTTACAAACAGGAAAGCACACATTCAGTTCCATACATTGCACACAAACTATGTGGAATGATACTGGTAAGCACCTACTTCCATGGAAGCAATCAATTGTGCAGACATAGCAACGTTATTTGTCTGCTGCCTGTGAATGCATGTTATTCCACATCCATCAGCAGTGGGGTTTGTGGGGTTTTTGGTTTGTTTCTTGGGGGGTTGATTTGTTATGAAAAGAGATTTTTAAATTTTTTTTTTATTTTTACCGTTAACCAATTTGCATTTGCTTCAAGTCTGTTCCGGCCTCAGAATGGAATGCAACACAGATTAGGATGTTAACTCAAAATAAGGATACTAAAACATAGGCTGATATATAAACAGTATTAATAACAACCTGCACAAATGTAAAGCTTTGCATTTTAACGCTTAACAAGACACATGTAAATGCTTATAATGGGTATTTAGTGTGTGAAAAAAAAAAACCCCAAACACAACATTTGACAGAGCTGTATTGGACATCACATATCCTAGAATCTCCAATCCCCTAAGAGTTCCCTTCCACTATTACTGTTCCCGAGTAGCCAGTTTCATCCCAAAGGCAGCCTTCTTGTTGCGGTGCCTTATGTACTTTATTCCGTTGTGAGATGCTCCCAACAACTACATGTTACATTTATACAGCTGCTGCCAGAGACTTCTTGATAGAGTAGAGAAAACAATGAATAAATAATAAAAAAAAAGCATGGGAGTTCTACCCAACACCAGCAAGTCAGACTCTGGAAAACCTCACAAGAAACCAGGCAGCCAGCAGTTTTCTCTACCCAAATGAAACTGGATTTACTGCAACAAATATCTTTGCAAGAAGGAAAGGATTTGTACTTGTTATAGGGCTCTGCTCTTTGTGAGCATCTATACCCACCTGCTGGTAAGGATCCCTTTTGTTGAGAAGCATGTTGTAACTGGAGAATATGGAAACAGTCGTTTAAGCAGTTCATGGTTGCCATGGAAGTTGCTTTCAGCATTAATAGGTCTTGATCCAAGGATGTAAGGTGACCGGAGACAGGAAGGCATTCTATGCTCCTGATCAAGTCTTTCTGCTGGCCCTCAGCCTGAGACATCATCTGTCAAACAAAACAGTCAGGGCATGGAAGTGCGTTGTGTGGTCTGTGTTTAGCTGTGCACACAGAGGATCCCAAATTATTTTATGACGATAATAAAACTAAAAGGTAATAGATTATATACAGTTAACTGTACTCTTGTTTTTCTTGATGCAGCTACTAAAGAGTCACTGAATGCGTGATGAAAATTCCCACGGCAATACATGGCACCTTATTAACAAGCAAGAGAATATCAAAGTGACTTCAAAAAAAAAGCAAAGAGGAAATCGAATATGATACTTGCTGCAGTAAATATCAAACACTTTCATGTTTGCTTGATGGGGGGGCGGGGGGGAACACCCCCCATGCTGTCTGTGAGAAGTAATTAAGCTCTGTGCTCTGCACAGCCTGGAAAAGGATCTATGAGGTGCTCTCCGTGGGTATGAAGATCTTTTCACTCCCGACAAAAGATACAGCACTTTAAATGAGAAGACCTGTATCACTCAGTATAGCTCAAACTATACAGGATTCACATTTATTGTCTACACTGCCACCACACTTAGGATCAGTATCTCACTGTTTACTTTGCGGGGCGGGGGGGGGGAAAGCAGGATTATCCACTTCAAATTACAGCTTTCCTGGTATCATTGTTCCCCTTCTCCCCCAAGCTCTTTTCCTCCTTCCTCCTGACACAGTACACCCCTACATCACTGCATCTGCAACAGCACATTTGCCCACAAGAGGTACAGTGCCGAAGCACACCAGCCGCCAAGCAGCACACTGTGGTCTTCAAAAACCCACATTCTTTTCTCCTTGTACTCACAGAAGTAAAATATTGTCTAATTTTGAATCAGCAGGATGAAGGCAAACCTTCTACACAGGCCAGTGTCCCTTTTCCGGGGAGGTACAACAAACAGCACTAATTAACTCGATAGAGTTACTCTGAACAGATTGATTTAGCAGAGCAGAAGAATAATTTCTTTAAAGAATTTGAGATGCATTCATGCATTTGACTGCTTAGCTTTTTAAATCACCAATCCTAGCAGTATCTTACTGATTTTTTTATTATAAGTACCTTTCCCTGCAATCCCTTCCAGGAACTGCTTTTAAGGTTTTATGCAGTAAATACTTAGGCAATATGTATTCATCCAAGTTCACAGTATGTGGTATTTGGAACATTTTAGGGCTTGGCTACATAGCATACTATGGTGTGAATTTACAGAGCGTTGGCTCTTTGGAAGTGGTATTAACTGTGCACAGTCAGCCTTAGCACGTCCCAAGAGTGACAGGGCAGAAAGCTATAAGACACCTAGTTATACAGCCTTGCCTACACAAACCCATCAGTTGCTACCAGAACGTGTCCTTTTTTCAGTCATGAATATGATACGAGTCTTTGCGTGCAAGTTTTTTTTTCCAATACTTTGAAAAACTCTGCTGGATTAAAAGAAAAAACCCATAAAGACAACAAAGATAATTAGCTGACAAATCACTGCAACGCTTCGGGTGATCCTCACTCTTAGTAATTTACTATGTGGTAGCACCCAAGCACCTCGTTCCAGGATCAGGCCAGACAAGAGGACAAATCATGTTAGACTGAGCACTGAAGTTCAAACAGGCACATCTCCCCTTTCAAAAAAGTTACTTTGAACAGTCCTGTTTTTCCTGCTTATACACTTGGATTTGTTAAAAAAAAAAAAAAAAAAGAAGAAATACTGTGATTAAAAACTCAAAATCTCATCAGAAATACACAGGCTGCAGTTTTCACTTTGCAAACACACACACCTGCAGCATAAAGATCCTCTTAGATCTCCTGCTTAGCAAGGGATCCAAGTCAGCGTCGTGACATGTACTCAGCCAAGAACAAGGGTAAGTAGAAGGGAAAGGGACTGACAGAAGAACCAGCTACAGTGCAATTCACAGGAAAATTAAAAAAGATCACCGTGCAGCAGATCCTTTGAAAGAGCAGCTGTTCTTGCCACAGCTTCTCAAAGTGAATTTGTAAGTATTCGAGCTGTATCATGTTTAACAAGCATGCACCTGCCTCTTAAGTATTTTAACTATATCTCAAAAAATAAAAAAGAAAAAGTAGGCATTGTCTCTAACAAGCATTTTAGCTTCAAAAAGGTAAGTAAACCAACTCTGACATTCAGAAAAGCTACCATTACTGAGGAGTCTTCATCTGCACAGGTCAAAACATTCTAAGCTGATAAGTAACCATGCTGTGTCACCAAACGGTCAAAAGGGAACACAAATAGTTTTCCATGCTCTTTGCAATGCTAAGAAAAATCATTCCACTTTACCTCCCACCCAGTGAGAATCCCAATTAGAAGATGCAAGTCACTGCTTCAGTGCTCCAGCTCACACACTCCCTGCTTTCCTCCCTCAAATTTTTAATGCCATATTGCCATTTGAAAAGGCAAAAAGTTAAAAAGTCATTTCTGAAACGTTACCTCACTTAAACAGGATAGCTTCTCAAACACCAAGATACAACTACAGATAAAAGAAAGAAAACCTGCTAAGAGCTATAAGTATGAATTCTGTAAATATTAATGGCATGTTCTGTATTGTTGCTATTTTCATGCAATAGGTAGGAAAGTTCAAATACTATTTAAGTTTATCATATGTTGCAATTGTACCACACTAGTAAGAAGGTTAATCACAAGTAAGACGTAACTTGATGAATCAAACTGAAAGGCAACTACCTGTATAGTTTTGGTTTTAGAACGAATTTGGAAGAAAACCTTCTCTTTCAGAGGATAAAGCAGATGAACCAGCTCATAAAAAACAGAAACCACTGGATATAGTTTTCCTGGGTACCTGACAGGGCTTCACGTGTCTTTGCATTAGCACTACAGGAGACTTTACTGTTATTAGAGGACATAAACAGGATGGCAGCACTTACCCTTTTGCAAGCCATCTGCAAGAACAGTCTGCTGCAGATTCTAAGGTGAAAGAGGCAGCCACCTCATCTAGTTTACTGAATAATTACACCACAGGACTTGATTTAAATCAAGGAACAATGACGACGGCAGCATACCATACCATACCACACCACACCAGGGAAAGTATTTTCAATACCCATTTACAGCTTCCCACTGCTGAATTTACCACAGTGCTCAGCCACATATTTTAAGGTTAATGATGCTCACAATACAGAGCACTCTTCTGTCCCAGTTTGTCCATGTTCTATTTCTAACTATACACACTTCCTAGATTAAAAAGTTCTCCATTAGAAACTTATTTTTGCCAAGAAATGTGTCACACAACAGTAATTACACAGCTAGCATTACAATACTCATTAATACCAATACTACTACTAAGTAACACAAGTTTGTAATTCAGCAGTTAATTTTCCTTTAGTATTAGCTTCAGATTTGCATGATCTACACTGTAAATATTCACAAGTTAAATCAACCACTCGTCGGTCCATTCTGTCTGTCAAGATGAGAAAGTAATTATTTCTGGTTTTTTTTCCAAAATGCACTACACTTGAATGCACAGCAAAAAAAAAAAAAGCATAGTTCCAAATTGCTCATGTTATTTTGCTCTCTTCTAAATCACATCCATCCCTACACAATTTGGCCACATGAATTAGCATACTAGAAAGCGCTATTAGTGTTCTTCGGCATCAGTCACAACCAATGTCTTCTTAGTCATAGGAGATACAAGTACCGCTTAGTCAATTCTTCTATAGCTTGACACAGGAAGAAAACAGTTTATGATATAAAAGTGTCATAGTATGTGATATTGCACTTCATAGAATCATAGAATGGCTAGAGTTGGAAAGGACCTTAAAGATCATCTAGTTCCAACCCCCCTGCCATGGGCAGGGACACCTCTCAAGAGCAGGTTGCTCAAAGCCCCATCCAGCCTGGCCTTGGATATTCCCTTCCTTAAGGATATTCCCTTGTCACTCCTAGTGCTTGGACTTACAAGGATGAGAACATGCAAAATTCTACAAAAGTCATCGAATATACATCACATACTTCTACAATTAGCCAAGGCAAGTTACTTACCCTCACACAGCTATGCAGTAACAGCTTAGGACATGGTATTGACAATATATTCAACTAAGAATAGCAGGTTTCTCTACAATCCTACAAATAATAGGACAGCTTTTTCAAAAGATTATGAAATAATTCAAGGCATACAAACCTCTCTAACATCTACAAGGTGATCTGGCTGCATAATAGGAACTCTTTTTCCAGTTGACAATCTGTGATGTCCAACATTGAAAAAGGAAACTGTATTTTGACTGGGTCTTCTTTGCACACCAGGAGAGTTGGCACTTCCTTGGGATGCAAGAGAGAAGCTGCGAGATTTCAGAGGAGGGTTGTTCTAGTGAATAAATAAGCATATTGAGAAACATTTACAATTAATTCCTAATAGCCAGCAAATACTCTAATTTGAAAGATACAGTAGAATAATTTAATCCTTGATATTTTATAGAGCAAAGAGATGACAATGCTACTAATGTTATTAGGGCCACTGCTAAATAAATATTTTGCACTGTTTTATAGTCTAATTATGAACAAACCGTGAAATGAGATCGATCAATATTTATCACTTCTGAATTGAAACTTAGTCCTTGATCTGCAACACTACCAGAAACTGACTCCTAACAGATCCTGCAAGGATAAAGCTCACATTTAAGAGAATGGGATTTTATTTAGAACCATTCATTGAACTTACTTCTTACAACAAAGCCAGTTACAAGATGTTAACCTTATCTTAAAAGCAAGGTTTTATTCAGGTATCAGAATAAATGTTATGGTAATCAGGAGGTTCTATCAAATGCAGTATATTTGCAACCAATACATGGTTAGCAAATAGAATCAACAACCCTCAGATACAGTGTTGAGGACTTGCTTCTCAGACATGGAAATTCATCCTAAATGTATTTGTGGGCTGTTGAGTGGTTTTAAGAAAAGGTTAAAATAAAATGAAAGCTCCCAAACTAGAAGGGCTTCAATAACACTGAAGACCTGTTTCCTCACCTATTAAAAAAAAAATAAAATAAAAATGCAAAACCACTGGAAAGGAAGATAATTCAGCTGTTCAGCAGCTAACTGGCTTCACTTTGTGTCATTCCTAAAGCATATTTCTATTACAAGTCTATTATTCAGAAAAATGTTTCTTAACGTAAGCGTCAAGCTCAACCACAGGCCCTTTTGTAGTATTTCTCTTAGATGTAGTTGTATTTGGAACTACTTCTACCACCAGCCTAAATTACTTTTGCCCATAAAAGTGTCAGTCGTACGATACCTTTCCGATAGCTTCCGTGTGATGCTGTGTGCATATCTGTAGCCTGCTAACCCAGTGTTGCCGTTCTTTAGCATCAGTAGCTAATAAAAGCAAACCAAAATGATTACGATATTTTGAAGTATTGGCAAAAGTCTGCATAATTCTTTAAAACAGACAGAAGACTTTAACAGTACAAAGCATCTTTTATCTAAAATTTGCTCAGCTCACCAGTAATTAGCTATAACATTAAATAAAGTTGAAAATAAATGACATGTACTTTTTTTTTTTTAAATTTTGTAACACAGAAATAGCTTCCACAAACAATAACTCCCCTCTCACACATTTTAATTCTTACAACATGACACATTTTCCTGGAATTAGAGTAATGACATAAGTCATGAGGACATTAGAGTAATATCCAGAATTAGATAATGACAGCAAGTCTTCAGGGGAAGAAATGCTATAAGACATTAGCCCAGATTTCCATAGCCTGCAAAATCAGAGAATGGGCTTCTATAACCATCCCAAGAAGGCCAATGTATTGAACATTAGGAATAACGTAGTTCTGTGTAAGCATCAACACAGTACTGTTATCTACAATGATTTAGAAAATGCTGAATCGGTACAGTTTAAGGACACTATACATGCAGGTTAAACCCCATTCTACACATCTTAACTTCATGGTCTTCTGAAAGTCAACCCCAAAGTACGGAATCATTCATAAAGAAGGATAGTTCTTAAGTGAAGACTGGAATGAAAGTTTCACATATAAGTCTCATTGCAGCAGTCTGCCAAACAATTTCTCTTGCTTTGGACCTGCTGCCAAACCCAGCAGAGCAGCCACAGGTGAGAGCCAGGAGTGTCCTCTAGTGGAAGAATCCCCTGCCCAAGAATCTAGGTCCTACCTCTTAGTTTATACTGCTCCCCACTGGCAGCATTGACTGTAAAGGTGTGAGAGTCTTCATCACTGGGTGAAATCACAGCTCCCGCTAGCTGCAGGGTACCTCTGGGCTTCATGTGTCTAGACTGCTCATTAACAAAGTACTCCAGCAGACCAGCATCATTGTTTAAAACAAAAAATCTGCAATGACAACAAAGCAAACACACTAAATAAAAACAGCTCACTTTCCTTTTTTTTTCCTTTCTCCTTTTTTTGGCAGGGAGGAGGGCAGGCATGGGGAGAAGTCAAGTCTTTCATTACAAGTTGGCACAGATGGGGTTGGGACTTGAGTCAGTACAACCCCAAACATACAAATTATGTTCCCAACAAGACTCCACAAAAATTAAGTTCTTACCAATTTGTTTTCTCAGAGACCAGGGATGCTATTGCACAACAGAACAGCTGTGCCCACAGAAGAGTGCTATTGCAAGATTTTGGGAATTAAAAAAAAAATTATCCTGAATCTCCAAGGCTTATTACATCCTTAAACTACATAAATTAAGGGTAAAACAGCCCCAGCTACAAAACAGTCAAGATACAAAACTGTGAAACTGAAGCAATTCCAGATTTAAAAAAAAATTAAAGTGGATAGCATGCTTCATCTATTCAACCAAGTTTAACAAGAAGTTTAACAATTACTAAAAAGCATCATAACAGACTTACCGATATTGCCAACCGGTGACGAGATTGGTATATTTCATTAAATAGCCACAAATATTTTCCATGTGATCACTATTATTAAAAAAAAAAAAAAAAAAAAAAAAGAGAGACAAGTATTCAGACCAAACAAACTTTAGATCTTATCAGCTTTTGATCATCATTATCTACTCTCAGAAAACGAATTTTCACCTTCATTTTTAGAATAGCACTACCATTTTAGTAAAACTATCAACACTTAAACTTTTTCAGATTAATTTCTAAAGTTTTCTCTTAAGACAATTTAACCAGGCTTACCGAATTCCAAATAATTTCAAAACATAATTAGTTTCACCAATACTTGAGTTTTACTTAGAAGGCACTTCTGGACAGGTCTGTACTAGCTTTGAGTAATTAAAAACATAGTATCCATGTTTCTTCTGTTTCCTGCTCCCTCTTCTAAGCAAGCTTCCTATTTTTGGACTCCTGAACAAAATTAACTTTCACTAGCTTATTAACAGAAACTGTTTTTAGTTAATCACCATGACCAAGTCTGTAGCTACTCCTACACCAGTGTGGTTTTATTTATTTTTGATGTCCAGAACCCTTCCCAACTACATGAACAATCACGCTCTTGAACAGATGTTCTACAGAACCCAACACGCGGGTGCACGTCACATCAAGATATTCTGAAACGTAAAACAAGACCCGAAACATCTCCTCCTCTGGCCTGGCAGGAAAATCAGGTAGTTTCTCTTCCGAAGCCTCAACTTGTAACAACCACCAAAACCAAAAACCCATCGAGAGCATTCGGCACGGAGGCTTCATATCACTACAGGCAAAAGCAGTTCTCCTAAATAAGGCTTACAAGTCTTATGGCTACAAACTAATCATCTTAAAATGAGTTTAAAGACCTATTTTATACTGTAGATCCCCATAATTCTAGAAACGCCACCTCAATGCCCTCGCCTCTTACAGTAGGCCACAATTTTACATTGAAGAACACACTCTTGACAGACAAATCAGGTCCAGCATAAGAAAAATTCCTATTATTCCAATGAAGAATGGACACAATCTCCCAAATATCAGATACTGACTACTTGCTTTTTAAAAGAAGCTTATATTTAAGCCATCTTGTTTAGATTTTAAATTAAAAGTTCTGTAGCTCATAGTATGTTGAAGATCATATGAAAACTATTTAGAGTTCATTGAAGCAGCAGCCTGACACGGTCATTTTCAGTAGTGTCTTGGTCATTTTCTCGGTCTTTTTTCAGTGGTGCCCAGTGACAGGACAAGAGGAAATGGGCACAAACTTGGTCATAATTAGTTCCACCTAAACAAGAGGAGGAACTTCTTTACTTTGAGGGTGGCAGAGCACTGGAACAGGCTGCCCAGGGAGGTGGCGGAGTCTCCTTCTCTGCAGACATTCAAAACCCGCCTGGACACGTTCCTGTGCAACCTGCTCTAGGTGGACCTGCTTTGGCAGGGGGGTTGGACTAGATGATCTCCAGAGGTCCCTTCCAACCCCATATCATTCTGTGATTCTTTGTTAAGAAGTCAAAGTCATGTCAGCAGAAGTGGAAAGGGGCAGAGAAATAGGACTACTAGAGCCAAGGGATCACCTTCATTAGTGGATTTCAGTTGCAAACACAGCCAGATGAACTATTGGGGTAAATTTCAAATAACGGCTGAAGCTGCTGTCTACACTTAATTTCTAAACAGTGTCAGTATCATCAGATTAGTTAGACACCTGACAATTCAATAAATAAAACATAGTAAGTCTCATCCTAAAGGAAGCTATTTAGGATGCGGATAATGAAGACAACCTCAGAGTAAAACACTGCCACATGAATCAATGCCATATCACTGCCATTCAGTAACGCTATTCAAAGAAGAGATTGAAGTACGTACATTTTTGAAGAAAAAGAAGTTGCTGACTTTAAATGTAACATTTCAAAACAAAAATATGTGTTCTAGCTATTTCTGCAGCAATCAGTATTGCAGTAATATCCTGCAATGGAGAGCAGCCAGCAGGACTGTCTAGGAATTTAATTTCTAATAGCTCGTTAAGTGGTACTACAGATAAAAATAAAACCGAGGAGAGCAGAGGGTATTCAGGATATCATATATTTTAAGTGTACAAAAATGCTACAGGAGACACAGCCAAACTCATCCTCTGCAGACGCCTCTCATTTGTTATTATTGGCATACAAGGGAAGTACAGTTTAGACTTGCTCGCTGCCTTAATTTAGCTGAAAATTATGACATTGCCTAGCCATAAAAATGTATGAGCTTGGTTTTAATTGCCTGAAAATTGTCCCTAGTCACAGCTAATTGTTTTTCAGTTTTAGTGAATGCAAGCTTCACCTTTGCTTTTCAGTTAGGCATTGTACATAGCCCTGTGCACTTGGGCAAGAGCTGCTGTACTCTCCCATTAACGACCGTGCCCAAATCACAGGTATTTTATGTTTAGCAGAATCCAAGAAAAATCAGAACAGTAACTTCAGACTGCAACGAATACATAAGGACTGTATGTATGGCCTTGGAAGTCCATTCATCTGGCATGGGTAAATTAAACAGTCTTTGATTAAAATCATTTGGGTTGGTTTTTTTGTTTGGTTTTCTTTTTTTGTTTGTGGTTTTTTTTGGGTGTGTTTTTTTGGGTTTTTTTGTTTTGGGTTTTTTGTTTTTTTGTTGTTTTTTTTTTTTGAGTGTGACAGATGAGAGAGCTGATTCTGTCAGTCTTTAGAGGGGAATGCAGCTCTTTTGGTGATGTACTTCCACATAAAATGAGCACCTGAATACATTTTGTCTTCATCCGCACATCCCCCTCCATGTGAATTTTCACTTTGACTAGACCCAAACTTCTCTAAATGCCTCCTCTTCAATAATTCCTATCTCTAGCCTCCACAGTCCCAGAAGTTGATGGTTTAACCGAAAAACTTCAAAAACAGCCCCCTTGAGAAGCCTGAGAAAGTGACTAAGGACAAGCAAGCCAGTCACCTCCAGCATCATGGGCGCTGCCAACCTGGAAGGAGCATGTTGCAGCAAGCACCAGTTCATGAGCAACCTGGTCTAGTAGCAGGTGTCCCTACCCAGGGCTGGGGGGTTGGAACTTGATGATCTTTAAGGTCCCTTCCAACCCGAACCATTCTATGATTCTATGACGTTAAACACACTGACCAGCCGAGTTTCAGAATCCCTACCTTTGCACTCATGGAGACCCAAACCCCGTATCTCACACAAAAGAACTATAACTCAATGTAAAAGGTAAAGCTGAGATTACATTTAGCAGGTATCTCCCATTCACAAGCAAAAAGACCTCATCCACCTGCCCAAGATCATGGAAAGTAACCTCTGCAGCATGGGAAGAGAGACTGAGCTGTGGCTTGCTTTTTGGGAGGCCAGAGAACATTAGAAGAGCCAAAGTCCAAAGAGATGGAGCACAAAGGTCCCTGCTAAATGAGCCGCCTCTTGGACAATATTGATTATTTTCCTTCTTAATTGTGTTCATGTATCTGCAATAGAACTGCACAACCCCAAAAGACTGTTATTTAGTTTTTACCCTGTGAAAGGCTGGGCAAACTTTTAGTGCCCAGGCAAGTAACTGCCTGAAGGGAATGAAAAATGAGGTTCATTTTTAAAACATTTCCCTTGACAGTATAAGGGCCTAGAGGCAAACAAATAAGCAAACAGAAGAGTAAAAGCACAGACCTTACAGGCACTGATCATACTCTCCCAGCACAGATTCCCACACCACGTGGGCCAGGGAATTCTCAACATTTGAACTAAGGCTTATTTTTTAAAAATTAGCAATTTTATACAGTAAAAAAGAGATTTAAATCCAGTCTGCAAATTACAATTCACAAAAGGTAGATCCTATTACTGTACACAAACCTGGTACAGAACTACAGTCAACCTCCTACTCTTCTTCTGGGTAAGCACTAGTATTTTTCTATGAATACAGAAAAACATTCTCAGTATTATTTATGAACAACAAGGCCATGGAATCTTAACTAGCGCATTTCTTCAGTGATTCTAAGATTAGTGTCTCCACAGCAAGACTTAAACTACAATATTTGTTGTTACTAAAATGGCGTTGTAAGGCAGTTAACATTGTAGAAAAAAAGAACACCAAACAAACCCAAACCCCCAGTAATATCTCACTAGTATGGAATTAACAGCAAAGCTCCTCAGAGCACTACAGAAAGCTTTTAAGATAATAGACTTTGCGAACAAGAAGTTGAGGTTCAGGCACTGGCTCTGCTCACAGATAACCATAGTTTGTAAAATAGGAGCGAGATCTTTCTTAAAGCTCTTACCAGCATGTTTCTAATGGAACAACAGCAAAACCTGTTTCAAAGTCACCTGTGTACCTCGGAAGCCTCCACAATTTCCCACACTGAGGTTTCTGACTTCTAGAAAACAGATTTCAGAAGTGCACTCAAAACACTCAGCACTGACAGTGAGACTTGGCTGCCCTGAGATCCTGCCCAACTTTAAGAATACCTTTGCATTCACGCCGCTGCCTACATCCATGCGCATGTATCTAGGGGTACGTGTATCTTTTCATAACCAAGTTGTTGTTGCTCTTCAAAATGCTCACAGCAGTCTCACATTGTCAAAGGAATGGCAACAGCTCAGTAACAATGAGTCAACAACCCCTAAAGTCCATATTCTGTAGAAATTCACATGTCCTTCTGTCAAAGGATGACAAAAAACATCCTTGTGTTGCAGCAGACCTGTCACAGCCTTAAAGATGTAAAAAGAATTTCATTTTCACTTTTGCTGGACTACTTTAAGTAAGGATACCGTACAAATCACAATCCAGGAAAAAATTATGCAGGAGCTCATGGTATAACATCTGAACTCCAGCCCAGCACATTTACCACCCCCGAAAAATCCGTGGGTTTTTTTTTTTCCCAAAGGCTGAACACCACTGAGCTTGGCTGCCCATTTATCACACTTATTTAGTTTATAAATATCGTGAGATGGACTGAAATTCTCCTTGTAAACAAATGACTGAAGTGTACGAAAAATTAGAAATCAGTTCATAATCTTTCCAGAAAACTATCCCTCCCCATCTTCAAAGATGTTTACCACAAGCCAGAGTTCTATATAAAATACTATAAGAATAAAACATTCACAAAGGCTTATTGTTAGTTTCTTTATTCTTTTCTAGTTTTATTTATCCTTTTCTAGTACACTTCTTAAGTTGCAGCAGCTGTCAGTGCCTTACAGGCTGGTCTCCTGTCCTGGAGGAGAATTAAGACAGTAATAGTCAGGCCAAATTCCCCCCGTATCCTGTTTACGTGCAGCATCCGAGTCTTGAACGCAGATGCTGAGGAACAGCAGTCTCAGAATGACGTCTTTCAGGAGCTTCAGCCAAGACACCCGGGCTCACACCTGATGAGTGCTGGGCCAACATTTTCTCCAAGAAGAAACAGTGATGCAGAAGGCCTCTCCGCCCTTTTTTCCAACCCCTCCTGGTGCAGCTCTCCCCAAAAGCCCCACAGAAACAAACCACTCCTAGCAGTGGCACAAAATTACACCCATCGGGAAAGCGATTACAGAAAACTTCCAAGGCTGCCCTTCCGATGATTTTAATTTTGCTAGGACCCAGATAGCACTGGGCAGGATACTTCAAGCAGCCAGGTCTCTAAAGACCCAACAGCTGTTTGAAGAGCAACCGCAGAGGCCAAAGTTTCCCCACAGACTAGCATAACGCGTGGGTTCAAATGGCAGCTGACTATGCGTGGATTTCCTTCCAGCAGGAAGGATGACCAGGAGCCTGGGGCTCATGCAGATGTTGGGAAGGGGTCCTGAAGGGGGGAGGTCCAGCCTCCATAGCTGCCACCACCACTGTTATGACCGTGCCTTCAGGACATGGCCAAGGGCTTTTTTGCTAAAAGCTAGCAAAGCACAAAGGGAAGGGAAGAAAGAAATCAGGATTTTAAGAGTGCCAACTAATGAGTAGTTTTTGACCACATAGTTTGAAAAAAGCAGTAACCATTTCCATGGAACTTGTTCATCTCTATCTGCCTACAGGATCACCCTCTGTAACAGCTCGCTTTCTCCTCACTGATCATTGCGGAGGGTTTATCTCAAGCCACTGATTCCCCTTTTTGCTACATGGAAGGGAAGGGCGGGGGAGAAGAGAATTAAAAAAAAAAAAAACCTGTGTCAACAACAGAAACTTTGGGCTTATCTTCTGCAACTGCAAAGATCACTTGCTCCCCAAAAACCACCACCACGTTAAGCACACGGCTTGTTGATGCAAGCGTGGGTTGCCCAGTACACCCAGCAAGGTAAGGCAGAAGCCTCCATGTTGCTTACCTACATCAATAAATCAGCTCTGCTTTTCCAAACCTCTTTTGGAGAAACAAATGAACCAACCTTGCTGTGGAATTCACCAGCAGTGCCCCACAGTCAACTGTAAATTGGCAGCAAAGCTCCTGCTCTTCAGCTCATGTGGTTTTGACTATTCAATTATGAGTTTAGAAACCAACAAGTGCAAAGAGAAAACGTTCAACGATATGACAAGTACATTGACAGCAGACCCTGGGGATCCTTCAGAATACCCACCGCTCGGCCACAAGTGTGCTAGCAACACGCACATCCTC
This sequence comes from Numenius arquata, assembly GCF_964106895.1. Lineage (NCBI taxonomy): Eukaryota > Metazoa > Chordata > Aves > Charadriiformes > Scolopacidae > Numenius > Numenius arquata. The sequence goes on along the minus strand of NC_133578.1, from coordinate 11,150,579 downwards.
ATTAGATATAAAAACTTCTCTTAATATGCACTCTTATAAACCCTTGAGAGCACAGACATGCGTTGGAAGAGAAGACTGCCAAGAAGGAAGAGTGCTGCAGAGCCAAAATGAGCTGTTGGCTGTCCCTGACCCCACCGGGGCTCTCCCACCGCCCAGCTCCCCCAGCCCCAGCTCCGGGCACCGCTGTTGCCTTTGTACCTACAGTTTCTGTCAATACTAGTGCTCGAGGGGAATGATAAATCAAGCTTACAGTTTGGGGTTTTTTTAAAACCATCCTAATTAAACTTGCATCCAATTCTCCTCTTTTGTCCATTAATGACACAGGTCAATTATACACAAATGAAACTGTATTGTGGTGCTTTTGCAGGGTAGCAAGTGAAAAAAGAGAAAGATAATATTTAATTAATAAGTAGCAAAACACTGCTCTCGCTGGGCTACTGCAAAGCTGATTATTTAACTACTTTATCACTTAGAGAGCTCTTTAGCTCTCCCAAATACATCTGGAAAAAAACTGCAGCAAGTTTCAGCTAAGCAATTTCTCTTTGCACGTACACAAACACCTCAAGTCAGCAAGAACTCCACTCACACGCAATTTATTTGTGGATTTGCGGCAGCATAACACAACTGAAGCTGGACCCGAGAGTCAGTAGCCAGCCCTGCAGGTTTTTCCGCAATGATAACTACTACTCAAACTATCACTGGAAAAATAACTGTAGATTTAGCCAATAACATTTTAGGGCGGGAGCATACAAGAACCAGGCACCTCAAAAAGTCTGAGCTCTCTGCTTGATATCTCCAGAGAATGATTGTTGCCTGCAGGTTTGCTACTATGTATGTTACCAGCTTACATTAGCACAACATAATGCAGTTTCACTTATTGTTACCAACCCCAAAACTTTCCCCTGAAGTCTAGTTTCAGAAAGCTCAAGCAGTCAAATGAAAGCTACTCTGCGCAGTGAATGGTACTGGCATAACAAAAGCAAGGCAAACTCACTGATGGATGAGAATCCTCACAATTTGGGACTATCTGCCACCCTACACCACCTCAGAAAGCAGTGGACCCCGGTAAGCACTATTCTCGGAAACTGCTGGAGCAAACCTCTGCATGGCTTAGTTACTCTAAGCACAGTCCAACAGGGTTTAGCTTACTACACATTCACTTACTACACATTCCAGCCCAAGGCATTTTGGTCCGTTTCTAGTCTCGTAGCAATTATCCTATCGGAAATATAAAGCCATGCCCTCCCAGTTTTTGTGACTTTAAAATTACTGTATTGACAGTTACCCACGGCCATCGTGGACTTTGCAGCAATAAAACACTGGCTATTAAATGGAAGGTAAATACACTGATCAGCTACTCCAGACAAGCTTCTTGCCTTCTTAATGATTTTGAACCACTTTTGAGACATTTCAGATTAAATACAAAGGATAGTAATTATTACCACCTTCCAAGCAAGCAAGAAGACGCTTAATTGATTACGTTATCTAAATATCCAGAAAGACCATAAGCCTGGAGTACAACACAAGCAAAAAATTGTGTAGACTACCAGACTCAAGAAGCAATGGCCAATAGTTTGAAGTCTAACTAGCAAACAGTTACAAGTGGTGCACCTCGGGGATCATTACCAGTAAACACCTCCAAGCTGGCTGATGGACCAGCACACGCTCTCTGCAACCTCTCAGGTGAGACCAAACCTAGGGGAGCAGTCAGGATGCAGGAGGGTGGGCTGCCTTTCCAAAGGGTCCCGACTGTCCAGAGGAACAGGCTGACCAAGACCACCAAACTTTGATAAAAACAATGCGAAGCCTTTTGCCTGGGATGGACTAACCCATGGACCAGTGCAAGTGAGGTATGCCGTACCTGGGTCTGTTCAGTCACCTTCAGAAGCAGCGAAGGCTTAACGGGGATCTCACTACTGGCTCCCCTATATACAGATCAGATGGAGTCAAACTCTTTTCAGAGATGCACAGCAGCAGGGCAATGGTCTTAAGTTGTAGGAAAAAAAAAATTCCTCATGTGACACAAGGAAAAATTCATTCAAAATGGGGGGGGGTTTAAACTCTGGGCCACGAACCCAGAAAGGCCATGGCATCTCCATCCTTGGAGATGCCCAAACTCAACCTGCAGCCCCAAATGACCTCTTCTACCTTTGAAGCTGGCCCTGCTTTCAGCAGGAGGCTGGACTAGAGATTTCCCAGAGGTTGCTCTCAACCTAAATTATTCTATAATTCCTAGATATAGAAAAATTAAACAAAAATATTCTTGCAATAAAATTGAGGTAGAAGGTTAAACTTTAATTAAGAAAGCACATGTGCTAACTTAACCACCTATGATTATGACAATACATAAAAAGAGTAGGACTGGTTTCTTGTTCAGTGTTTTAAGAGGACAACAATTCCCAGATAAGGAATTATTCAAAACTGCTCCTTTTCATTGTGCAAAAAGCATCAGGTATTCTTTAAGTGGCACTGATGTGCTAATAAAGAGTTTCCTTATGGTTTTCTTCCCTCGCGCTTGTCATTGACATTTATGAAGGACTGTCATGTACCAAACAATAAAAGGACAGGACATTATCATCCCATTTTACATACAGGGAACTGAGGCACAATGAATTTTCCGCCTCTCTAACTTTGATATAGTCGTAGCCCCATTTTACTCAAGACATTCAAATCACAGCTTCTGCTGATTTCAGCTGCAGCTGTGACCCTGCAAAAGTTTTGCAAAATCAGAGCCAACTGTTCCAAACTAGGCCTCTGAGGAAAAAAAGAGGAACATACAATTAGTGATTACAGAGGAAAACTAGTTTAAACAATACGACTGTTGCCACAGAGGAAGTCAGAGCCAGGGTCAGAAGCCAGCTCCTTAATATAGCATCCAGCAGTGCTCACGCTTTCTGTTACACCGTCACTGCAATGAATGAAATCGATTTCCCAATGCAAACTGAGCTCTTCAGGAAACTTATCTGCCAATGCTTAAACGTTAATCAAGATTTTCAAGATTTCCAGCCTCATCAAAAACTCAGGAATTTACACCTGGAAGGAAAAAGAAAAAAAAATGCATACCCATAGCAAAAAGCCTTCTCCCTGACACTCCTGCTCCAAAGCAGGTTATTAAATATAAGATTGTCAGCTAAATACACAGGAAGAAACTGCATTTCTCCTACCCACTTCAGCTGGTCCTCCCCTCTCATTTTGATCTTAGACACACAATACAGAACATCTGAAATGCTACAAGCTTTGCAAGCACCCTAAAAAGAAAGTTGCCTGGCAGCATTACAAGCAGGCAGTGACCTCCTACAAAAAGAATTCATCAACACTGGCAGGTGATCAGAGTGCATGTCAAGGCAACATCCTTAAGTAAACAGAGGTCCTTGCACAGATGCCTTCATTTTCATGGTACGATGAATACAGTGCAAGAACCCACCTGGGATAACCTACCAGCAGCAGCTGGCACTTTCTGCTCCTGCATTAAGCAATGCAATGTCACTAGGTCAGCCACATCCAGTTTGTTTTTCTTCTTCTCTCTGGGGATGGAATGTGTGTGGCAGAGCAGGACGTTAATGTTGTAGGTGCTTTTAATTAACTTGCTGATACATAATTACATTAGAAAAGGTGAAGTTGGAAAATACCCGTTGCGCTTAGAGAAGGATAGACTTTTGTAAAGGCCATTAACTCCTGCAGAAATCTATTCCGTGGAAAGCACAAATTATTTTATATTTAGAAGCTATTCAAAAGTTTGTGATTCTTCAGTTTAGCTTAATTTGAACTCTAAATTAATATCTCAGTATTAAACACAAGTATGCTGCTATGCCAGAACCAACTCCCACATTTGTCAGCCCTGCCCCAGTGAGTTTTACCACCTGCCCATTCAACACAGGGATGCTCCAGGAAGGGAGAGTGGGACACAAGGCTGGACAAGGGAACCCAGGCCCTGCCGACCTGGTTCAGGAATTGGGTTCAGATTTCCTACTAGAGCATCAGCCATCATGAAGCTCCTGTTTAAATTACCCAAACCTGTCTCCCCAACTCTATCCACCCCTCACACACTGATTTACTTCTCTTAATTTATAACACATCTAAGCTTCCATCTGCTCCAACCCCATTCTTCCAGGTCGTAAATACATGTGTGAACACGAATGGCTCACCTGCCTTCTCAGAAATGCCCAGGGCTTCAGCAAGTGGAAAAATCAACTTGATAAAAGATGACCTTAACATTTTAGTCACACAGAATGGATCCTGAGGTGGATATAACCAGCTGACCATCTTAAATATGGGCTTCTTATCTATACTAATGAGCAAATTATGGTGAGTGCTGCATTTCTAAATTAGCGTTATGAATGTGGTATACTCTTTAAGCAAAGATTCAAATCAGTATAAAGAAATTCAGGCACTAGGTTTTTCAACCTTTTCTCTCCAGCATATCAAACAAATGTGACAGCCATCCTAACCTGATTTTTAGCAATGAAAAGGAATACAACACACAAAATTGCAAAAATAAATTCTGTCACAGCAACCACTTGAGAAACTCTTCTTTTCAGCACCCAGTTCATCACATCCCAAAGGTCAGCATCAAGTCAGAAAACGAGCAGCAAGGGCTTTCTGAAGGCCACCCAGCGGTGAGGTATCTCCCCAGATCACCAGGAGCAAGGATGACCAGGGCTCACTTTGACACAAGCTTGACATCAGCACCACCAGCCAGTCTGAAAGCCGCTGGCAGATGTGTAACAGTAGGAGCAACGGAAACCTCAACCCCATTGGTGGCCAGTGCCTTGATGTCACAATGCCAGCAGGAAACGGAGGAAGCGGGGTGGGCTGTACGAGCAGGGGAAAGTCAAAGCAGGAGTGGTCCTCGCCAGACCTCCCAAGGTAAGACCACAAAATTACAGCCTCTCTCCGCCTTTGAGGTTGCACGCAAAGAAGGGGGCATCCATTACTTGGAATATACAAAAATTCCACATAGGATCCCAAAGAATTTTCTTTCAAGCAGTGCAGAGAGCAACCCCAGAACAAGGGAGATGGGTATTAAAGAGGAAGTCCAAGGAGTACCAGCATTAGAGGGAACTGTCCTAGGATGACACTAACGGTTACATGAAGGTTTGGGAAGTTTCTTTTCTTCTACTTAACAAGTGCTGGGGACTTTAACTTAAATTCTGGCCTGCTCTCAAGAGTCCAGAGTTAATTAGGTCAGCTAACACACTCTGCTGCAGCCTAAGCAAGAATTTGATGCTTACATTAATAATATGATGAGAAATGTTAAGTTCAGAGACAAGAAAGGAGGACCAGCAAGGGAGAGGTTGGCAACATGAAGCGTTGTTATGCCATTACCTCCTGTATCTGTTTCTAAAGCTGAAAACAGCTTGGTAAAGGCCAAACAGATGAAATTTATCCTCCCGAGATCAAACATTCTTGGAGTGTGACTAGAAACGCATAGAAACTAGAAAAACTCTCTACATTTTTTGTGCAATCAAGACTGACATCAACGTCACCCTCAATAAAAAAAAGATTCTTATCAACATCTCAGGAAGACTGTACCAGTTTCAAGACACTTCCCTTTATTACTACTAATTAGATCCTTTTGGCAAGATAGCATGAATAAAAGTCATCAACACTTCCGCAGTCTCTCTCAGCCTCACACGTTTTGCTTCCACGTGTTTGAAGTACAAAGGATTGTCGGTCACTCTCCAAAGACAACTGGGATCGAACTCAGAAACAAGCGTTTTCTTTACATTTGCTATGGGATCACTTTATGAAGAAAAGTTCACGATCGTCTCAAAATGCAGAATTAAAATATATTCACGTGTTTCGGATAGCAGTTCTTCTGTTACGTTATCGCATGCTGACTTGCTCAAAAACAGAAGATTAAATTAAGGTCAGTGATTGTTTACTCCTTTTTTTTACTATTTATGAAGAGTGCTTACACAAAATGAAAAAAGCCCTTATAACAAGACTGGTGACCCTCCCACTTGTTTTAAATTTGTTATCCTTTCGCATTTGATACCAAAAAAATTACAATGTTACTCTTTTTACCAAAAGCCTCTCTTAATCCAGCCCAAGGCACATGGAGTAATTCTGCAAGAGAATCTGTCTTAAATTGATAACTAAAGACAAGCAGAAGCCACACAGCATGAACCCTCTTACCTGCCATTGTCATCCCTAGCAAAAAAAGAAAAAAAAAATTAAAAATAAAAAAAAAGTAATTTTAGTCTAGCAAGTTGATTCATTTCCTTAGAAGCTACTTTCATCCAAATGTCTTTCCATACTAATTCACAACTGTGAATACCCCTGCAGCACTTAAGTAAACTTTCACGAACAGCTAACAGTTAACTTTTTTCCTTTAAAAAAGGTGCAAAATACATGATCCGTAGCATTTTATAAATATATATAGCTAAAACCATAGCGAGCTGATGCTAAAACCATTTCAGAAATGAGGAACAAAGGCAAATACCTACAAAAATACACACAGAACCGAAAAGGAAATAGGTTTTGAAATATAACTTGTAAGCTTAAAAATCAGCAAGAACTTGGGAAATTCATGAACATTTTACATGTGCTTCTACCGGCAAGGGAAGAAATGCTGGGAGTCCTTTCAATAGCAGCTGAATTGATTTATGTATTTGAGAGCAGAACCACTAAGAAAAACATAAAATGACAGCACATTAGCATGCCTCCAACTGGGAAAGACAATCTTGTTTCTCTAGTCAACCACAGCGCTTTGAACTTTTAATTTTGTAGATAAATGAGAACCAGTTATCGCAAGTCATTTCGCTCAAAATTATCTGGAAGCCCCTCAAGCCAAGCTGAAAGGACTTGTTAGACTTCTCGGCACACATTCTGACCAGCTCTCTGTCAAGCTCATAGACACAGAATCTGCTTTCTAGTTGTGAAATTTTTACGTTATTAGAATGACTACGACTCACATGTCACAGAAGAACCTGCCAAGGCTGTCTCCTTTCTCTCACTGCTTTGAAACTAAGCTGTTCATTTAACCTAGAGCAAGGCAAAAACCAAATGAAGATGGTCAACAGTAAAAGCAGGATTGCTGAATGCAAATAACTCTCTATACACGCAACACTGCACTTAGTTTGGTTAGCAGCTGCTTAGAAAGTGTTATAATCTTATATTACTTTATCAAGTGATCTTTTAATAATTTGAAGGTATTTGGAAGTCTCACCCTATGGTAACTATTTTTCTAAATTAAAATAGGGATAAAGAGTTTAGTGTGCAGCACAGCCTCTCCAGCTTTGTTTATCTACTTAACTGCAAATTAACATTCACACTGTTCCCAATCCCAGCCAGCAAAATGCAGCCGAGGGCTAATTACTACGCACTCTGACCCTGATCATATATTCACAAGTAAACAAGATTATTTCCTGTCAGAGGGCAAGAAAAACAGTTTCTCAAGAATTCTTAACTTTTATTAAGTCAAAAAAAAAAAAAAGGTCTCTTCCTGCGCTCTGAAAAACTGAGCCCTTACAAATTTCAACAGAGGCACTGCTGTACTGGCTGCCTAAACTCACCATACACAGGCTACTGGCAGAAAGTCTGCAGAGAGGTTCAGTCGTATCTCCGCATCACCTGAAGTGTCTGGCAGCCTCTGGTTGTCTCTTCTTCTCCACTATTACAAACATTTGGTCTAACTCTATCATAGCTATTTAAAAATCTCCCTACTATTCCCCCACAAAAATGTGAAGTTAGACTTTCTGCTTCATTTTTTATTTTCTAGACATGCACTTCACCCCAAGGGTATGTGACTTTCCACCTCTTTGAGAGGTTCAGATTTCATTATTTCAGGTTCCAGCAGTGCTGGAGGTGGTTAGTTTTTTCCATAGCCATAATTCCGTATTTGGAGCATTAAAGTATCATGTACCTGTTGTCCCATTTGTCTGACAACTACGCTACAACTGTTTTGAGAAGAAGCTTCACCAAATACAGTTACACTTCTGCACCAGACGCAGTCTCGGCTGAGCAAGTACTTCAGGACCCTACTTCTGCCAGGCTGCGTGACCACACACTGCTCACACTCCAGGCTGTAAAAGTTAAAGATCAAACTTCCACCAGAAGCTCCCAGCGAATCCGTTTCTAAATCCTATATTTTAGACATTGATTTACTATTAGGTCTTTCGTCAAATATATTTTAGAATAGAAGCAATCCAAAGTGAAAACTCAGCTACAGCATCCCATCCAGGAGAACTTCCTAGGGAAGCAGGGGGAGAAAGGTGATATTTTGTGGGTAATTAGATATAGAAACAAACATAGGAGTAAATAATTGATTCCCAACAGAGCAGAGATTGCCAGTGAGGCACCTCAAGTGTCCAGAATAATAAAATTGGTATATTAAACTTGTCCCAATGATCTAGAAAGGAAAAAACAAACAAACAAAAAAAAAGAAAACAACAAAGAAGAATAATCTGTAGTAGAGTATTAGAGCAAATCAAAGCAGATACTGATAGCTGCAGGGAGTAACACAGACAGCTCCTGCTTACAGCTGCCAAGCCACCAAACTGATTATCCCTCAGAGAGTCAGTTCAACTTTCGTCCTACAATCTACAGCACTGAGAGAAGAAACAAAACACTTGGATGGATAATTTTAGAAAGTGGTATTTCACTGCATAGCACAGACCTGCAACCACCATCTCAAAGGTACTATAGCAGAAAAGGGTCCAGGCAAATCAGGTATCTCATCCTTTCCACTGCCTCTGACGCATAAAAATATTAAGTACTTCCGTTTTGATTGCATAAACTAACTCTTGTATTTCACATGTGAAACACATAGTTGGTCACAGTACTAAGAATTTTCGTAAGAAAATTCATAGTTATACATGAATCCAGAGTTTTTTAAGAAGTTTAGAAGCAACTGGAAACAATGAATAAGACAGCCAATAGCCAAATGGGACAAGAAGCTTGCCTATTCAACACCCTGAAATATTGGCCCTAAAATCACCGCTTTTCTTTCTGGGACTAGTCACCAGGAAGGTAAATGACTCACGACTCAGGTTCTCAGCGATGACCGAGCTATTAAAATCCTCAGGCATTCAGTGCGGGCACAGCCTGGACCTGGGCACTCCTCTGCCATCCGATGGCTCTCCATCCCGCACAGCGCACACACATGTACCACGCTCTGGTTCCCCTGTCTCCGCGCGCAGGAAACAGAAAGCCAGTCCATCTGGGCTGGCAGATGACAGCTCTGGAGAGCCTCCATTTGAAGGAGAAGTGTGCAAACTTCGCCTAACAGCGGCATTTTCAACAGTAACATGGCAGAACTCCAGTCACGGACGAGACACCTAAAAGCAGAGATCCGGAAATCTCTCCAACAATGCCCGCTGTCAGTGTGTGAGTGGAAACTCTTTCAATCAGAGAGAACATCAGGGAAAAAGAGTACATGAAAACCCCCAAATCCATTTGAGGGAGAAGCGTGCAAACTTCACGTCACAGCGGTACTTTCAACAGCAACATGAGAGAACTCAAGGACGAGAGACCTAAAAGCGGAGATTTGGGAATCTCTTAAGTGACGCCTCAGAGAGCCCACCCTCGGTGTGCGAATGGAAATTCAACCAGAAAGCACATCAGGAAAAAGAAAAAAAAAGAAAGTACATGAAAATGCCCAAATCCCTCGAACGCACAGGCAGGTCGTTCAAAGGAAGCGTTTTAGTTTGAATCCATTTCAAACTCGTGCTGTGTGCACAGCTTCTCCCGCTTTCTCCGCTCTCTTCTGCTGTACCTGAGTAATCACCCCCAGTTACGCCAAGCGCAGCCATTCTTAAAATAAGCCAGATCAGACAGAAACTCCGGGCACACTCGCAGTTTCGCTATCAGCATCAATGAAATAAAAAAGGCTGCCATTAAGTTCTCCAAGGAAGACGCACCGAACTAAAAACTCGGCACAAAGTTTGGCTTTTCGGGAAAGGCTGGAAAGCGACGGGGAGCGCCTCCAGCAGCAACTTTAAGGCGGTCTCCACGTTCTGTGAGGGAAACACGAAAAGCTGGAGGGAGGGAGGGAGGGAGGGAGGGAAGACACACAACCCCCCCGGCGGCGAGGGGGCTTTGTGCCGATACACGGGCACAAAAAACACCAGGGGAGCCGGCTGACGGCCCGGCCCGCCGAAAGGGCACTGCCAGGGAGAGCCAGAGGCCGGCTTGAAGCAGCCCCGGGCCCGGAGCCCCCCGGCTCCCCTCCCCTCCCCTCCCCTCCCCTCAGCCCGCCGCCCCCGGCCCGGCCCGCCGCGCCCACCTGTACTGCCAGCCCTTAGCGCCGCGGCCGCCGCCGCTCTTGCCGCCGCTCTGTCCCGTCGCCGGCGGCTGCTGCTCCGGCTTGCCCTCGCCCTCCGGCCCCTTCATGGCCGCCGCGGGGTCGGCGCACTGCATGGCGCCTCGGCTGCCCGCCCCCTCAGAGGCGCCCCCGGCCCAGGGGAGGGGGCCCCGCCGCCGCCCCCCCCCGCTCAGGCCGCGCCGGGGCCCGGCCGCGCCCGCCCCATGTGTGTTGCGATGGCGGCGGCTGCCGGCAACCCCCCGCGCCCCGCTGGGCTGGGCTGGGCTCCCCACACGGCCGCGGCGGGCTGGGGAAACCCGCCCTCCCGCTCCCTCACCCCGCCCGGCCCGGCCGCCCCTTCCGGGTCAGCGCCGCCGCCATCTTTAGTGCGGGCAGCAGTGCCCGGGCTAGGCCGCTCCCAGGTGCTGCCGTGCTTAAAGCCACAGCAACCCTTTAAAATCATTTTAAACTTCTGGCTACAAGGGTTCTCTCCCCGGAAAGGAGAGGAATACGAAGAGTGAAGGATCGAAGCTGTGTTGTACACAGGTTCTTATGAGCAGAGGCATGAAAGCCCTTGGCTGGGATCTGACTGAGTGTTCACAGAAACCCATCAAACAGGAGCAAATTCACCAGGCCTCGAGAGGAAATACATTTTTCCTCCTTTTTTTTTCCTCCAATTACTGCATTACAAAACAGCTAGGCAGTTTTTTTTCCTTCACAGAGCTGACTAGGAGTGGTGGGTTTGGTTACGTGACATCTTTCAGGCCAGGCATGGCTTTTGGACAACCATGACTGCAGCCACCTTATTTCTTAAAATCAGGGGCAGAGGGTCCTTGTTCTGGCTTTCATCAGCCAGCACATAAATAAGAGGAGGGCAGAATTAGACATGGCCATCGTTAGCAAGGTTGTGGTTCTCCACATCCTGTCCTGCCCCAACTGCCCCCTCCTCTCTCCAGCTCCTTTATTATACTCCTGTAATATTGTGAACAACCATTATACAAAAGATGTTAAAAATGCCCTATGTGAGAATGTACATAGAAGCAAAAATGTAAAGGAGAACATACTTCAGACAAATACTTTATTTACCCAGAACATTCCCCTCCCCAGGAGCAGCTTCGGACTCCATGAAGGCTGCCCAGGCTTTCCCATCTCCTACCAGTAAATTTCCACTTTCCCAGTGACATTCAAAACATCTTTGCCTTGGCCCACCAAATGAGGATAGCATGTTATGAGCACCGTGTCTTTAAAATATATCCATAAGCTTTAATCTGTCTCTAAATTAGCCCACATCCATCCCTCCCTGCCAAGCGCAGGCACACGTAATCTCAGCTAACAGACCCCAGGTGAGGACTGCCTACACCTACACCTATCGTCTCTCTTACAGAGACATAATATATTACCACCGCACAGGCCTAAAATCCCCCGCTTCTGCCTTTTTAGAAGCACAGTTGTCACTGCAGGGAAAAAAAAAAGGAAGCTTTTTCAGCTCTTACGGAACCACAGGTGAACAGATCAGCAGAGTCATGTTGTCCATCGAAGACAATTTTGGCCAGGACTGCACTCCTCTTGCCCTCCAAACATATTAGTTCATCCCCTGCCAATCACTTGACATTTTAATTGAAAACATAATGTAATTGCATGGTATCGTAATGGAAGCCAGCACCACTGAAACCTTCCATTGAAATTTTCCTGGGAAAATTTGAAGCAAAAGCAAGTCAGGCCAGAATTCCACTTGTGTGCTTTATTTCCATCCTGCTTGTAGACAAACTGTCCCAAGAGAGACAGAGCTTCACTTTCAGAGCCATCACAGGTGGTCTGTAGGATGTTCCTCCACCTCGAACTTCTCCAATACCCAAACTTGTATTTGCTTCCCCCATGTGTTTGCTTTTTTCTCTTAAAAAAAAAAAAAAAACAGGTGTTGCACTCGCAGTACCAGAGGCTGTCGTAAGATGGCATTGACAAAATGCTTAATAGCATAGAAAGGCTAATAGCTTGGTCACATTTGCTAAGGACTTACAGTTCAAGCTGCCTTTTCTCTTTAGTTAACGGTTGCTACTAATTATCGCTTGTGTTCAGCTTCACTGCTCTCAGTCTCTTTCCCCGGTTATAATTTAGTGGGTCAAAATGATGCCCAAAATCCCTTGCAAGCCTGACAGAGGGAGAGCATTGAGGTCCCAGAGCAGTGCCCTGCCCGCAGCCTGCCTGAGCCTTGCCACCGGCTGCCATTTCTAGGTCTGGAGGAAGAACTCAGGGACAGTTGTGGATCTGGAGGAGGAAAGCGTGAAAAGGATGACATACATTTATCAACATTTGTCAGATCAAATCCCTCTAGGCTCGATTATGGCTACAAGCTGAAGTGGAGCATATTTTATTATAACTCCTGTTAAAGCAAATTTGCCCAATTTGCCATAATTTATCATTCTGTTAATTTTAGGAAACCATCCAGGATCTGATCAAAACCATGTCCTACTATTGCTGATTTGTTTCCGAAGCTTATAGTCTGGCTATACACGCTTAGCACCTCTTCAGATCAATATAATTTCTTCAGAGCAGCAAGATCTATCCATGTTCAAAGAGTAAATCTCTAAAATCCAGCATATTTTTCATCACCTGTGAGCTTAAAATAGTAACAATAATTTAAAAAAATAAATAGAAATTGTGATACAAATTTTCTACCACTCCCTTCTCAGTTGGACCGGGTTGATTTTTTTCCTGACTTAAAAAGTGTCTTTGGATGAGATTGAATTTAACATAGTTTTAAACCCGTGCCCTCCCCTGGCTGCCGGTCCACAGAAGATGAGCAGTTACTGCTCCTGTCCGATAAGGGAACTGCATCCCCTACAGGCTTGCTGAGGAAAGGCATCAATCCCGGGAAAGGACAGACGGAATTGCAGCCTGCCTTCACCGCAAGGGGTGTGCCATTTTTCACAATCATTGCCGAACTGGGAAGGCTGCTGGCTAATGAGAAAACAGACAGAAAAATAACGATGCTAATGGTGCTTCACAACTGCGTTTGTTAATTGCACAATCAAGGGTTCTTAGGTTTAGATTCTTTCTCAAGGCAACTGATACTTGAGTTTATTAATAGTGGGAAACACTTGTTTTCTGGGCTCTTCTACATAGTGAACACGAAATAACTCCCAATTCTTACTAAGAATAAAAGATACCTGCCTACTAAAACTCTAGATGCCATGACAAAAGAACAAGAAAGGAAATTTGATTAAAGGAAAAACCTGTCTCCAGCAACCTACTGAGCACATGACTGTATTCTCCTGACTATGGCCAGTAAGGCCAGGTACATACAGGTAATACAAATTATTTCAGACTCCAGAGTATTTTTCACTGCAGTGATCATTCGACAGAAGTCCTTGATTTTGGAGCTTGCAGCTATCACTGAGTCACTGGGTCTGTGGCTTTGCTGTAGCTTAACGTGCAGATGAAACGCTGCTCTGCTTGACAGGCAGGATCTCTGATGCTTGCTTCTAATGGTTATTCATCATTCCTTCTGTAGCCTCAATGAGTCAAAACCTGTTTTCATGTGAGCTTTTCAGCCACTGTCAGTCATCTCCTAATTTCCTTGCTCTTCTCTGTCAGTCCCTGTGTGTCATATTCTGCTGTAATGCAGGTCCAGCTGAAAGCACCGGACTTACAGGTGGCAGCAGCTCTTGTTGCCTACTGAGTTTCCCTCCCCATCCACAACCCATTCGCGTCCCTCACACTCACATTTGGCACCATTTCCAGTTGCACTCAGTGTGACTCTGCATTGACTCACGCTCCAGGCTCCAGCATTACATCACCCCAACATGATCCAGACCTGGAAATGTAAATTGGGGCAGCAGCAAAGGCTCAGTCTGGCTGGAAGCCCGGAGTGTAATCCAGTAACTTCCCCACTCTGAGGAAAGGACCGTGTCCTGGGAGCTCAGTGAAGAATAGGACTGAGGGGTGGTGGCTTCAAATTAGAAGAGGGTAGATTTAGATTAGATATCAGGAAGAAATTCTTCACTATGAGGGTGGTGAGACACTGGAACAGGTTGCCCAGAGAAGCTGTGGAGGCTCCATCTCTGGAAGTGTTCAAGGCCGGGCTGGATGGGGCTTTGAGCAACCTGCTCTAGTGGGAGGTGTCCCTGCCCAGGGCAGGGGGGTTGGAAGTAGATGATCTTTAAGGTCCCCTCCAACCCAAGCCATTCTATGAGTCTATGATTCTATGACCTTGCATCTGCCTCCAGAGCAGCTTCTTTGGAGCTGCTGCCCGCCTATGGCCATTTTTTCCTTAATTCTTCTGTGTGGAGGGAGGCTTGCAACAGCCTGGAGCTGTCGTCCTCATCTTGCAGCTATGGGACTGTAAAGATAGCAGAAGTGACACTGCTTTGCAGCCATTGCATGTGAGCAAAGATGAGAGCAGCCCCATTCCTCTCCACACCAATGTATTGCCATCAGCAGGCTCACATTGCCTTTTATCTTCTAGACCTCAGCAGTCTGCCCACCACCCAGCCCCACCACCTGGGAATGGTTCAAGCACTTACACTTGGCGGTGACTTCCATTTCGCTGCATAGACTAAAGCTTGTCCTGGAGAGGCAGCTCACCAGCAGCAGCAGGAGATAACCATGCTATCACCAGAGTTCGAGACATTTCCGTAGCCACAGCACCGATGAGCACTTCATCTCAATCCCTTCGCCTGCCCTTGCATGGCTGCCCAGCACGCGTGATTTTAACCCAGGAATCTTCTGGAGCTGCTGCTGACAGCTGGATGTGTGTCCTGGGTCTTCCCCGAGCGCCAGCCCTCTGCTTGCTCAAGTCAGTCAGGGACGTCCTTCCCTCTCCAGCTCCCCAGCCCAGGCAGGCAGCTCAGGGAATTGCCCCACTGCCCACTGTGGCAGAGTGCAAGCTGCTCGAGCACAAAGGGCGATGGCTGGAGCCCGTCACCTCTGTCTGGTCCTTCTACACCACGGGAGGGCTTGCCTTCTGCCTTACCTCAACAGCCCCCGGGTGACTTTGCTCCCTGAGCTCAAGGGGATCTTTTCCACCGTGTTACTCGCCCCAACAGAGAGTGAAACAGAGATTTCCTCCAGATAACTCCCTTCTCAAGACCTTTGTGTGGGGAATTCAAAACCACACATCTGTGTGCTTAAGTCCTGACTTCTTCAATAAATGTAGCCACATGTGAGTCCATCACTGAGGACTCAGCACTGTGAGACCACCCAACAGGTTCTCCGCATGGGGAAAGTGAGCAGGTACCGAACGAGCAGGGCTGGGTGCCTCCCAAGCATGGATGGACTTGCTGCAGGGAGAGAAGAGGCGGCCAAGGAGAGCACACCCCCTTACCACCAGCCTGGGTCCACTGTGTGCTCAGCAGGCACAAGGGGAGCGTGCGCTGTGGTTGCGGTTGAGGAGCTTCCCTGCTTTTTCATCCAACTCATGGCCATCTCCAGCCTTTCTCTGCCCTACCCTATGGCACACCATGGCATTGCTGCCTTCAACCGTTCTGCAGCTCACCGTTAGTACTTCCTTTCCTCCATGATTCTCAATTTCCTGAAAAGCTAATGTGTTTTTATTAATGTCTGAACTAACCTTAACAGCTGCTGAGTGAATTCAGCTCTTCAGTCGCTAGCCCCTTCTCCTAGAAGCTTTTCTGTGCCGTGCTTTACTCCTACACACTTTTCCTGCATGGTTTCTATGGCAACATGAGCATCTCTCCATCTGCTGTAGATCCCCATTATCATGTTTAGCTGCTTGTTATCTCAGTCAAATGCCATTTCCAGGTGTATCATGACAACAAGATCAGTTTGGAAACCAAGCCAAAGCACTTGGTAATTTTTTGTAGGCAAACCTGTCCTTCATAATTTGGCTGCTGTGTTTCTATCTAAGCTCTACTCGTGGGACACTGATACTGAGTTATTCTCATTCCCAGATCTCCTACTTGTATCTGCACGCTCTAACCAATTCTGCATCCGCTTCATAATTTCCAAGTGACATCCTTCCTTCTCGTCGCAGCCTGTGCTGCCTACAGAGTCGGTATATTTGGATTCTGGAAAGTCTTTGTAGACATCTATTGCCTGGGGTTTGACATCTATTTTATAGAAAATTAAGTTACCAGCACTGTTTTTCTTCTGGCAAATGCATTTTTCAGTTCTGCTGAAAAGAAGAACTGCTACAGTCCTATTGCTTCTCCTGAGAACATTCTCCGCTGGATTACAGGAAGCCCTAAAGAGTACAGATGACTTACAACTGGCCTCTCGGTCTGTTCTGCTTGAATTCCTTAAATTACTTGGAATTATGTAGATTTCTATAGGGCTAAAATCCATTCTCACTTTCTGCTAAGCACCTTTTTGGAAAACTAATTTAAGTAAAAGTGTGAGAAAAAAGTTGTTATTCCTATATAATCCAATCAGAACCTGCAGCAGAGAATTCAACTAAATAAAATGAGAGGAGTAAAAACTTCACTGTTGATTTGTTTTCTAGATCCCATGAGTCAGTAAAAGCAGACTGCAAGAAGTCCGTGTGGAAGCTGTAAAGCTGTAAGTAATTTGGACTGTCAGCTCTTAGGGACATAAACTGACATTATTTATTTGTACCTAACATCCTGGAAGAGCTGCTTTGAGACATTACATGCTACCTCAGTATAAATGGTTACTATTTACTACCCAAAATTAAAAGTAATTAAGCATACGATAATTTAGTGTTTATATATACACATTTAAAACCATGCAAATCTTCTATTTAGAATATAATTCAGGGAAAGCTTATGTGCAAAAATTTTCCAGCGGAAAACAAAGAGGCCCCTGATACACAAGTAATTTTGATGCTGATGGCGTCCACCAGGCTGCCCAGCGTAAGGTGAGGGTCAGGGGTGGCGCTTGCAGTTTGGGCAGAGTTGAAGTGGTAGGTTATTAGTGGCCTGCAGACCTCGGGAAGGCCAGGGGAAGGTTTCTGTGGACACTCACACCAGACAGGCTCCTCTCACACACTTAGCCTGAGCTTGGAAACCCTCGTTCTGAACTCCAGGCCTACCCCAGCTTTAACGTGACCCATGGCTCCACAGGTGAGAAAACTCAACGTTTGCTGTTGAGTCCTGTGGAATTCGGCCAACAAGGTGTAGCAAAAAAAAAAAAAAAGCTTGATTTTAAGCTCCTTGTTCCCTAAACTCTGAAGCCTGCATTCCTAGAGATGCCGAGGAGGGATGCTCTCTGGTCACCACCGCAGGGAGCGCAAAATTCATATTCTGCTTTGTTTTCGAGCGGTCACAAGACAGAAGAGGCTCCCTGAACCTTACTTCTCTCCAAAGAGATCAGACAAAATAAGGCAGAGAATATGACCTGTAGCTCCATATGCCCACGCAGGACGTGAACTGTGATGCAGACAGTGCGGGACATCTTAGGAATACGCAGAAAGCCTCGTGAAAAAAAGGAGAAGGAAGTGATATGCAGAGAAAACTATGCTTCAAACATCCAAAGCTAAAGGCACAGCCCAAAATCAAAACAAATCAGACCTGCACAGGGAAGGAAAACAAGAACAAAAAGGGTTTAGCTGCATGATTACAAAGACAACAAAGGAAAGGATCACCGACAATAACAGCAGGGAAGACGGCTAAAAGCTAAAGGAATATGTTGCTTCAATTTCCATGAGGAAGAAAACATAACCCCAAAGAGCAGAGGCAGCACAGTTTAATGGGCCAAAGTGCATGGATATGGAAACTACCGCATGCAACGCGCCACAAAACTCAAGAGCTCTTTACCATTCACTTCTGAAGACTAAATAATCTCCATCACTGAAATCTATAGGCTTTTTAGCACAAAATCTATAGGCTTTTTAGAGCAAATGTTAGCCATGAGTAATGAAAGGCATGGAGGGAAGCAGAAAATGGGTTAAAGTACAAGCTAGGTATGTTATAAGTAGGCTAACTCAACATCTTTGATAAGATAATTGCATTTACAGACAAAGGAAAACTAATAAATCCTATCACCCTGGACTTTGGTAAAGTATTTGATTTGGTATTACCTAGATAATTATTAGTTAAACTTGAGAAGATGAGGGTTAACGTAAACACTATAAAATGTCAAAGGAATAGTATTGGGGGTGAAAACTGCTGATGGGGCTGATAGCAAAATTATAGGACTGGAGGAACTGGGCTTACTGAATAATTTCATTAGCTGTCTTGGCGCAAAAAATGACTGGTGGGGTAATGAAATTTGCTAACGGCAAAGCTGGGAGACATTTTCAATAGAGAGGAAATCCTACAGGAAGAATTACGTTTTTGTTATGCCCTAGAAAAAGACATGGGATAAAATCTAACAGCGCAAAATGCAGGGACATGCACTGAGAAATTGATAAAATTTCTGCTGTAAATTAAAGTTTATCTGCTATGAACAACAGAAGAGGAAGAGCCATGTGCCTGATGTAGTTATTAAAAAGGTAAATGCAGTCTTATATGTAGCAAGCCACAGATTTCCAGGAACAACAAGTAAATATGTACAAGGCACTGGGTAAAGTTCTGCTGGGATTTTAGGGCATCATTGAGGTTATCAGTGTTCAGCAAGCCTGAATTCGTGCTGGAACAGGTACAGAGAAGCACCATCCGGATAATCAGAGGGAAAGAAAAGAGGAGATAAGAGAGTATGTCTTGCTGGGCTTGGCAGAACGAATGGTGAGGTGGGTGCGATTCCTCTCTGTAAATACTTTCGGGGTTTAAGGCGGGCAGAGTGGGGGAATAAGCACCAGGGGAGAAGAATCATTCACATTTATAGACAGTGCTTGTGCTAGAGCAGATAGCTATAAGTTGGATATGGCCATAAATTGGATACAAAAGGAGGAGAAGGGCTCTCACTGTGAGAGCAGTCTCAAACAGCTTCTTAGTAGGAGAAGATGGGGCAAAAAAGCCTAACCAGTTTTAAGACGGAGCATGATAAGGCTGTGAGCTGGCAGCAAGACCTGGGCAGAGAGTGTCCTTCCAGACCCACCTCGGGCTCGCCCAGGGAAGGAGAACAGAGATCTGGCCCTATCCCATACTCACCTGGTTCACCCTACTCACCCAACAGTACAGGGTGCCCAAACATCACCAAACAGTGGCCATGGAAGCAAAGCACACAATGGCTATACCTATAGCATAGGGCAGAGCATACTGCCCTTCACCTTGCCCTCAAGTCCCTCTCTCCAGAGCACCCGTCCCCACTTCTCCTCCCTGTCCATCCTCTGCCTGCCGAGTCTGACGTTTCTCAGTCACATTTTTTGGCATCGCTACCATCGGAAGAGCCACACCTGGCTTAGAAAAAAATGCCCGCCGGCTGCCCTGGCTTTGCAGCACTGACAGAGAGGTTTTTCTGTTTGCAGCAGCTGCGAGGCAGAGGAAAACCGTTCAGCTGCGTAACCTCCAGCTGCTGACACGTGCATGACCCATTAGGTGCGGAAGATCAGGTGAGCTTGGGCGGGGGTGGCCTTAAGAGGGTTGTCTTCACCCTCCCTATAAAGCGGACTGAGCTTTTATGTCTCTTATGTACTAATGACTCACACCTGAGAGGCAGAGCTTGTGGGCTCATGTGCGAAACAAACATTGTGCCTTTGTGGGAAAGAACAGATCTTTCTCCTTGCCTGATAAAACAACAGCCATCAGCATCCGCCGGTGTGTGCTGTATGGCTCCAGGGCTCTGGAACCTGACAAAGGAGCCATTTCTTGGGGCGATTCTATGTCCCCACACCACACTGCCACTGGGACAGCCTTGACATCCCAACCTGCCATGTAAAACTGCCACAGGCAGCCTGGAGCAATCCTTTGTGCGTCAACAACCTCCCATCCATCTCCACGGAGCAGTGGCTGCACAAACCCAGAGGACAGTTCAGCAGCAGCACGAGTCACCTACTTCCATGGCCAATTAGTGTCACAGATGTATAAGCTAATGCGTGCACTCGCAGTCCCAGGCTGTGTCCTCTGCTCTTCACAAGGGCTGCCATATCCATCTGTCTGCTTGTCCCCTGCCAGTCTCACCCCTGCCAGCTTCTGGGCACCGACCAAATGGTCAGAGAAGCCGGAATGTGGAGGGCACATAAATCCCATTGATCCAGAGGCCACCAAACTGATACAGCTCCCCTTTGCGATTAAAAACTTCCACATTAATTTAGATGAAATCATTACAGTTCGCAATACTTAAGTACTATTTTGACTAGGGACACCTTCTGTTGCACCCATTAGTTGCAGAAGCCGGTGCTTCAGTGAGTGTGTCCTCCTCCCCTTGGGACCTGGGCACTCACCAGGACTGAAGATCTTCCAACAAGCAGAGAAGTCTAGGGGCTGAACAGGGCAGGAAGGATGATGGCTCCTCCTCACCTCCACAGTAGGTACCTTCACAGGGGTTGAACAAGTTAAAGGGAGAAGAGCTAAGGGGCACGGAGGAGCTGTACAGCCGGGGAAAGAGTAAATCATGGTGAACAGGCAGGAGACTGGAGAAAACGCACCTGGGACCAGAGAAAGGCTCTTGTGCTTTGGCTGTGCTCAAACTGTGCGTGTGGGTAATGCCTCTTCTCGCAGAGCTCCCCATCAGGCTCCACACGTGCCCAGGGTCCCAGCTACACCTTCCTTTTCAGCAGCCTGTCCCGGTCGTTTTCTCAAGATATTACACGGCAGGATTTTGCCCTAGTTCGTTTGTTATGTCCCCAAACACTTTTACCACCATCAGGACACACCAAATAGCCGAGCGGATGAAGCCGACAGCAGGCGAGCATATGTGTACCTCCAGAAACACCCACGGGCTTCTGAGACGCTGGCAGCCACCCTCCCTCTATGAATCACGGGGGTCAAACGTCCTTGTCACAGGGAGCCAGAAACCCACTGAGACAGGCCCTGGTGCGAGGGCAGCAGACGTGGTCACCGCTGAGCCTACAGCCGCCGGTGGGGACAGGAGCCTGGACAAGAGCAGGGAAGGTAGCAAAGGCATCTCTTTGGCTCAGAAACGAGAGAGAAGGCTGCTTTGAGGAGGAGACAGGGTGTAGCGGAGGGCTGAGAGGTAAAATGTGGTCATTTGTAGGGCATTACACATGATTAGACCGTGTAGGGGAAAAGGAACGATGCTCTGTTTTGTCCTTCCTTGCAGATAACTTTTTTTGATGTCCCATATAAAGAACCGTGATATATTCCATGATTAATCATCTGAATTTGGCTCTGCCAATGCACTCATAACCTTTCCCTGGCGGTGCTCCTCACCTGTCGGGAGAATTTAAGCCACAATGCATCAGGCTGGCAGGGCAGGTGGGACCTCGGGATGTTTCCCACTGCCCCTAAGGGCCATGCTTACACACCTTCTAAACCCCCTCCCCACCTTACCCCACCCCGCAGAAACCCGGGGGGCTGCCGATGGTCCCCGCGCAGCTCCTCATCCCCGCGAATTCCGGGTGGAAGGCACCATTTTCCCCATTCCCCCTCCGGGGCACTGAGTTCCACCCCCCTCCCGGCTCTCAGCAGGGCAGGGACCGACCCGGGGCTGCAGGCGGAGCCCTGGAGCGGGGCGGGGGGGGGGGGGCGGCACTGCCACCGGGGCTCACGCCCGTCCCTCCCGCAGGCGCCGGGGGCCGGGCCGGCAGGGGCGGTGCTGGCAGGCGGGCTGAGCCGGGCCCGGCAGAGCCGCCGGCAGCAGCGGCGGGCCGAGGGCAGCCCCGCAGCATGTCGCCGCTCCGCGTCTGCATCATCGGCTCGGGGAACTGGTGAGTGCCGCAGCGCGGCGGGGGGGTGTGGGGGGGGTACCCCTTCGTGTCGTGTCGTGTCGTCCCACGCACACACACACCCCCCCGCGCCTCTCCTCTGCCCTTCTCCCTTCCACACTCCTCCCTTTTTCCTCTTTTCTTTCTTTTTTTTTTTTTTTCCTCCCCTTTCCCCCTTCCTCGTTTCCCCCCGCCCCAGCCCAGCGGGAACCGCCGGGGGGGCTTGGCAACAGGTGCGGTGCGGGGAGCGGCGGGGCCCGGGGGGCGCTGCGGAAGGGTCTCCATGGTCCTGAACCCGCCGGCCCGACCCTCTCCCGCCTCAGCCGGGCGGGCTCCTCGGGCGGGGAGCGGGGCAGGCGTAGCAGAGCTGGGGAGGGATGAGGGTCCCGCATCGCTGAGGCGTGCGAGCCGTTGAAAGCCCTGGCGACAGGACGGCGACATCCCAGAGAGAGCCGTGCCCCGCTGGTTGTGCCTGCCCCCGGCAGAGCCCAGGCAGTTCTAACAGAAGCACTGAGGAGGCCAACCGCATCCTGGGCTCCATCAAAAGCGACGTGGCCAGCAGGGTGAGGGAGGTGATTCTGCCCCTCTGCTCCGCTCTGGTGGGACCCCACCATGAGCACCGCGTCCAGCTTTGGAGTCCTCAGCACAGGAAAGACATGAACCTGTTGGAGTGGGTCCAGAGGAGGGACACAAAGATGATCAGAGGGATGGAGCATCTCTCCGATGAGGACAGGATGAGTAAGGGTCATTCAGCCTGGAGAAAAGAAGGCTCTGGGGAGACCTTATTGCAGCTTTTTAGTATCTGAAGGGGGGCCTACAAGAAAGCTGGAGAGGGACTTTTTACAAGGGCATGCAGTGATAGGATGAGGGGTAATGGCTTCAAACTGGAAGAGGGGAGATCTAGATCAGATATCAGTAAGAAATTTTTCCCTATGAGAGTGGTGAGAACACTGAACAGGTTGGTTGCCCAGAGACATGGCTGCCCCATCCCTGGAAGTGTTCAAGGCCAGGCTGGATGGGGCTTTGAGCAACCTGGTCTAGTGGGAGGTGTCCCTGCCCATGGCAGGGGGAGTTGGAACTTGATGATCTTTAAGGTCCCTTCCAACTCTAACCGTTCTATGATTCTCCATATTTGTAAGAATGTGTCTGCTACTGCTCAGTCCTTTCCAGCCTGGCCAAAAGCGTGACCCTCCAGAGCTTCTTGGGTCTGACAAACCCCACTGAAATCGGTAAACCCTATCTCACCGGACTTCATATCTTTCTTTTCTTATGGTTTATGTAAGCTGAGCACAAACAAACAGACTAACAGGTATGTGCATGCACTTTGGGATTAGCAAACCCAGCCTCCAGGTAGTTTGGTGGATTCCTTTTGTACAAGGAGGGCAAATGCCTTAAGATTTTAAAAATATCTGACAGCTAAGTGGAAGCAAATGCCAAAAAAAAAATCAATAGGTAAGGGAGTGGTTGCTTGTGAGCTGCTGAGAACACACCGTAGTTAAAGCACGGCTCTTTGCCTTCCTGCCTTGCAAAACCAGTCCACTGCTTTCTGAGCCCCACACGCAGGCTTTTTCTGGGCCACAGGCTCTGTGTGCGTGACACCTCTCCAATACAGCCCTTCTCATGTAACTGCACAGCTACGGCTTCTTCGGGAACTCCTCTGTCTTTCTCTGGCCATGAGGGATGCAGCCCTGCCCCATTATTTCTGCACCTCCATTTCCCCAACTGCCAGTTTCACCACATCATCCCAGCGCTTGTGTCCCTCCTCTGCCACCCTCTTCTCCCTCACCTTAACCACAGGCATCCAAGCCTGGGCAGGCAGCTCGTTGCCACTTCCAAGCCCCTCAACAGCCATCGCTGCACGTCTGAGAGCCAGCTTTTACCTTTGGTCAGCCCACAGCCTTCATCATTCTCCTGCTGCATCCTCAAGCAAGCACCTCCTGCCTTTCCCAGGCTGTCCCCTTGCCATAAGACGTTCTCCAAAGCCACTTAGTTGTCGTCCTTCAAGTCTGTGCTCGAGAAAGTTCTCTTTTTTTCACGTGTACCTACAAACTTGGAAAGAGTTACGCCACAGAGATAGAGACCCCAGCTCATTCGATACTATCTACTTACTCGTACTCCCGATCTGCCTGAGCCCGTTTCTTGCTTCCTACCATATGCATAGACTGTAAAATCTCTGGGGAGAAGGTAAACATTGTGCTCTGGTGCTTAAATCGCATCTATTCGTAGCCTCTGTGGCAGAACAGGTTGTCTTAGCACAACACAGAAATACGATGTTTGTCTTTGGCAAACATTTTTTTTTTTTCCTTACACTCCTCCTGAATATTTGGGCGGCAGTTCAGATCACTGCTCTTGAGTCTTTCCTGCAGCTCAGAAACGTGGCTGACACGTGACGCAGCGTGTCGCAATAGCTTGTGTCAGCTGCAGAAGTTCAGCAGGTCACGGGGACTCACTAAGTCAACGCTGCCAGGAGACTCCTGGGTGATGTGGTTAAGCGAAGTAAGCGCTGCACAGCGTTTTGCGGTTGCCAGCCAGGTGCAGGAGGGTTTGTGTTTACATTGATCGCGGTTCAGTTATCTGTTTTTAAAAATAGAGGTTTAATTCACTGCCTGACCCATCAGGATCCAAAAGCTCTCCCAATCTTCTCAGATTCATTTGGACTGCAGGGTCCTCAGCGAAGATCCAGCTCAAACTAGGTTCTTGTCTTCAACGTGGACAGATGGCCAGGCTTTTTACTGAGGTGCACAAAGGGAAACAAGAGAAAGAAGTCATAAATTGAACCAAAAGAGGTTCTGACTCAATATATATTGACAGGAGAAAAAAACCCTAACGCAATCCTGTGAGAATAATAAAGCATTGGGGCAGGTTGCCCAGAGAGGAGGTGGTCCTTGGAGAGCTTTCAAGACTAAACTGAACAAAGCCCTGAGTAACCAACCCATCTGAACTCAGTGTTGTTTCTGCTTTGGAGACCTCTCATGGTCCTTCCAACGTGAGCGACACTATAATTTAAAAAGTTTGGGGTGGTTGGCTAAGACAGAGACTGGAGGAAGATCTCATCTTCAAGCGTCTAAAGTAGAAAAACAATATTCCACCCTTCTAGACTAGAAATGGACCTGAACCGCAGTAAGAAAGACTTGGGTTAAATGTGAGGATGACCTTTCTCATGCCAAGGATTGCAAAGTCGTTGGATGGGCCGGTTGGGGAAGGAAAGAGACCTGCAATTGCTGAGGTCTTTAAGTTTTTCCTCAGAAAAACTATTAGGAATGGCATAAGTATATTTGACTGGCCTTTGTAGAGGGAAGGGACGAGCTGCTTCATGGGGGTTCTTTCAGCTCTCATTCTCACCAGATCTGATGTGTGCCACAGACACTTTCATATTCACATATGTAAATAATGGGTCGTATTTGAGTTATTCTACATCAAAGCTCTCCCATTATACTGATAGGAAATCTCCAGATAAAAGCTTTCTTTTTCTTAGCAATATGCAAATCACTTCCAACATGAATTAACATAACTGGGGAAAAAAAACCTGATTGGTAGTTTCCACTTACTTTTAAAAATGATCTAAGTGGAGTTCTCAGTCTTCTATTAACTGTCACTAAATTGAATTTTGGAGGAGGTCTTTGTATGTGAAGGTCCTTGGTTTTTATTTGCATAAGCAGCCCTCTTCTGCCCAGCCTGTGTAGTCTGCTGCCCACCACCTTCACAGACAAAGCAATTCTTCTTCCCAAGGCTAACCAGGGGTGACTGAATTTTAAATGAACTAAGTAAAACAAGCATCAGGTTTTGACCTGTTTGTTTTGTGGCAGGTATTTTCCCTGATGACTGCTCAATGTCTTTTAAACATTAAACCCTTTCTCCTCCAAAACCTCATTTGTCTGAAGAGGAACCGAAAGAAAATACTGTAATTTTTGGAGCTACCTTTACGGCTGAGAAACCTTCAGAGATGGTGAAGGTACCTTCAACAACAACCCCAGGCAATGCTACAGGCTTAGGGAAGAGTGGCTGGAAAGCTGCCCAGCAGAAAAGGACCTGGGGATATTGGTGGACAGCTGGCTTAACATGAGCCAGCACTGTGCCCAGGTGGCCAAGAAGGCCAACGGCATACTGGCCTGTGTCAGGAATAGTGTGGCCAGCAGGAGTAGGGCAGTGATGGTGCCTCTGTACTCGGCACTGGTGAGGCCCCACCTCGAGTACTGTGTCAAGTTTTGGGCCCCTCACTACAGGAAGGACATTGAGCTGCTGGAGCGTGTCCAGAGGAGAGCCACCAAGCTGGTGAGGGGTCTAGAGAACAAGTCATATGAGGAGAGGCTGAGGGAACTGGGCATGTTCAGTTTGGAGAAGAGGAGGCTGAGGAGGGACCTCATTGCCCTCTACAACTATCTAAAAGGAGGTTGTAGAGAGGTGGGTGTTGGCTTCTTCTCCCAAGTGAACACTAACAGGACCAGAGGAAATGGTCTGAAGTTGCGGCAAGGGAGGTTTAGATTAGATATTAGGAAGAATTACTTTACTGAGAGGGTGGTCAGGCGCTGGAACAGCCTGCCCAGGGAGGTGGTGGAGTCACCATCCCTGGAGGTATTTAAGAAACATGTAGGCATGGCACTTCAGGGCCTGCTCTAGTGCCCGAGATTGTTGGGTTGTGTCTATTTGTTTGGTGTGTTGTTTTTTTTTTGTTTGTGGTTGGACTCGATCTCAAAGGTTGCTTCCAACCATGAAGATTCCGTGATTCTGTGATACCTTGTCAACAGGAAAACACTTGGGTGGCAACATCCAAGTGCTGTGGTAACAACAGCTCTGCTAGAAGATCAGATTTATCTACTGAGAGTTGCAAATCCCATTCAGGATTTTCAGAGGTTAGAGCTGGAGTCTGCATCTTTCAACAGAAACATGAACTTGGTATATAGCTAGAAAAGTTATTTTTATGGATAGGCTTGAGGTCTAAGTTCATCGTCCAGGTTGTGCTGGATGGAGACTAAAGCCTCCGAGTCTCCAGCACAACCTGGACAATGAATTTAGATCTCAGGTTTATTTATAAAATTAACTTCTCTTAAGAAGAGCATTTTTTCTGCTGAGCCACAATTCATCCTCAGCTCAGGCCTTGATTGCGCTCTCTGTTGGTAGCAGGGCAAGACAAGCAGAATATAAGTCATTTTAAAGAGAATATTTCTCCTACAGTAAGGGTCACCCCAAAAACATTTAACACCTAAAACATTTCACCCCTAAAACATTTGCTTACGTATTTTAAAGGACCAAACCCAATCATCCCTTTTTAGAAAGCAAGCATGATGGCCGCTCAGATTACAGTATATAGTAAACGCTAAGCAGAGTGAAACCCGATTGCAGCAGGATTTCTTTATCGTGAAAGATTAAGATGAAGCCCTTTTATTACTTGTTGAGCAATTCAGCGTTGTGTAAACCTGTTATGCCAAAAGTACGGTTGAGCCAAGGAGAGCCGGCTACAACGTGGTTTCCCTTTGACCCATTGAGAGCACAGACCTACCTGGACTTCGTCTTGGAGGTAGTTGAGACCTTTGTCCGTTCCAGAAAAGATATTGGAGGTAAAGCCTGTTCATGCAGGTGTGTTACAGGTGGGTCAGAGGACAAGAGCGTTGCAGCTGGAGCTCCTCTTCCAGTTGTGTTAGTAAAACGGCCGGTACTCAAAAGATTAAAAGTAGCACTAAAATGCAAAGAAGGAGCAAAGGAATAAAAATAATCACCCCTCCTCCCCATATAATTTAAAGAGCGTTAAGCAATACTTGCAATATTTTCTGCGGGGTTTTTAATTCTCTCTTGCCAAGAAAAATAAGCAAACGTTTGCAAAGCTGCAGCGGAGCTGGGGAAATAAAATTCTTGTCTAAACTGAGATTAAAAACCACTCAGCATGACTGAAGAAGAGTAAACTGGATGGTTAAAATACCCTCAGGCTGCAACTATTACGTATCCTGTTACAGCAATATATAAAGAGAAACCATCAGGTTGAATATATTATTTTTTTTTTTTTAAGAAAAGAACAATTTCTGAGGATTTTAGCTCTTACATAAAATCCTTATTGCAACTGTTTGGTTATCGGTAGGAAACCGGGATGCATCTATTTTAGATGAGATGCACAAAGACTGTCACAGCAAGATCGTGAAGCACCGCTTCCCCAGACGGATTATTTTACATTTGTTGGTCTTCATCAAAAAAGAACTATCCGAAGAGCGAGAGAGATTTTAATCCCAGATACTGCATTTTTAGTGCTGTGGATGGTACATCGCATTCCCACTCTGTAGGCTTTGATATGACTGTAGATCCTTTATTACAGTTATGTTTTCTCTGGATCTAATTTCTGTGGTTTTAAGCTGAGGGGTTTTTGATGGAGGAAGGAGGAATAAAACTTTGAGCAGAAAGTAGCAAGCACCTGAACAGCTTTATAGCACAGGCCTTTTATGAGTTATTATGTTTAAAGTAATTTGTGTTTCCAATTCACAATAAAACTAATTGTTTCCCATTAGTTATTTCGATTTTTTTTATTTTTTTTTAAAAGGGGATCAGCCATAGCAAGAATCATTGGCAAAAATGTCCAGAAGTCCAACAGATTTGATCCTACTGTCAAGATGTGGGTATTTGAAGAGATGATCAATGGAAGAAAACTCTCAGAAATAATCAACCAGGAACATGAAAATGTTAAATATCTGCCTGGATACAAAATACCCAAAAATGTGGTAAGTTGGAAAAAAAAAATGTATTACTGAAATATTGTTATTTTTTATAAGGGAGGCAACATCTGGCAAAATTAAAATTAGGAAGTAATTCACTGCTTCATTCTGGTTTGCCGCCGAACTCAAACATTTTAAGTAGGCTGAAACATAACTCATTTCTGTGACTTCTGCTTGTCTCATGTGTCACACGCAACTTCAAACACCCAACTGTGTCAGGTGCTGGTAACGCACCATCCTCCTCTCTGGCAGAAATCAGCATAACTCTAGAAATGGCAGGCAGAGATCTCTCTACACAGAGCTGAGATATTTTAAACCCACAGCATCTTCGGGGAAAAAAAGGGAAAGCTACTGCTCTCCCTTCTGAAAAAGGAACGAGCAGCACAGGTAACAGCTGTGGCCTACAAGGAGATGAACAACGAGCTGTCGGCCCACGGCAATTTCAGGGTAGCAACACGCTGCTATAACTAATAATGCCATAAATTCCACCAAAAATAGAAGGTGTTTAATTTTCATGAACAGTTAAAAAACCAAGTTATGCATCTCTGCTTAAGTGAATCCGCTTAGGTAATTTATTGCTACCGAAGCAAGCAAGGTGAGGAGTTTTGGCTGCTTGATTTTTTCCCAAATGCCACTGTTTTGTGAATTAAAGAAAGTAGCACCCTGTTTCTTGAACAGTTGCAGTTGTAAAAGGGAAGTTAAGAGGTTGCACGTGGTGGGTGTCCTCGCTTGGAGAGTGGTTATATTTAGTACACCATTTAGTGCTGCGACTGCAAATTTGCACTCCCGTGGTTCGAACTTGGCACACTGTTCTCCTGGGTTACGACTGACTCCCCCCTGTTATTTTCACAATCCTCCAGCAGCTCAACAGGCTCCTCGTCATCACTTGAGATCAGCCTCATCCTCTCTATAGCAAAGTCCGAGGCTTTACCACCAGAAATCAGCTGGTTGCAATAAAAGCCTGGAGGGACCCTCACATCTTCATCTCCAACTGGGAAAAATAAAAAAAACTACTTTTTTTTATCTTGCGTTGCTCTGTGGTATTTTGGAGAGATGGGAGCACTGTCTGTACAGCACTGCCAGCCTCTGCCCTCCTCCCGCTCTACTGGTTTCCTGGAGAAGCAGCCTTACTGGCAGCAGTTCTGGTTCTCCCGGTGGGAATCCCGCTGGCTCTAAGGCTGTCTGCTCCAAGGGCAATGTTTGCTCTGATTGTCAACTGCTTGTGACAGCAGGCTCAAATTCACCTGCCCTTGCCTCTGTAGCCTGGATTGAATTGTTGTTCTGAGTAACGCTAGCATTTAGAGGACGATAGAGCTTGTTAGTTATTAAGCATATTGGGTAACTTTTTCTAACTATTGGTCAAGTTACTATATATCTAAAACAAACAACCCATCCCACCCCAAATATGATAATCTTGGCTTTTTGATATAGTTTACTCCTGAGTAGCCCTTAGCTAGGGACCTCTGGAAACTAAAGACTGCCAGAAGAGGCTCTGTCTCACCACCCTCCTTTGTTCCCGTGCTGCCCAGTGGTACCGTTCATTCCAGCAGAACCATACAGGGTTGCTCAGTATCTTCAGGAACCACCTGAAGAAGCTGAACCAGCAAAGGGGCTTCCCAAGCAGGTGCAAGTTTAGAAAGCGTATCATGTTCCCCAGATAATCCACACAGGGCTGAGATGGGAGGCAAGTTAAAAATAAAATAAATTAAAAAATCCAAACCTAAAAAACCTCAGGCTGCTTTGGATATTTCAGAAGAGAGCTGCAGTTGCTCATATGAAGAGCTAGCAGTTACACAACAGTGCCAGTTAAAATTAAGGACATTTGCAACGCATCTGCAATGGCTTTGGCTTCTTGGTATCTTGGAAGGTGTGAGGATTCCTACCTGGGGCTCATTTCAGTTGTCACTCTTGTCCCAGGTGGCTGTACCGGATGTGGTCGAAGCAGCAAGTGGGGCAGATATTTTGGTGTTTGTTCTGCCACACCAATTCATTGGCCGAATCTGCGAGCAGATCGCAGGCCAGATAAAACCCGGGACATTCGGGATTTCCCTGATCAAGGTAAGTTGTCATCTCCGCAGGACTTGATTGGTATGGGGTAAATAACTACCTTCAGCTTAAGGGTGGGAGCTCCAGCCCTCAGCTGCATGCTCTGCATAAACAGGAGCTTCTCTTTCCACAAGAGTTAAAACATACCCAGCCTCTGCCAGCCCTTCTGCCGCTCCCATGGCCACGGAGAGGAAAGGATGGGGCAACCCATCTGGGCTAAGGGTAACCTTCTTTGCCAGCCATCTTTTGCCTGGATCGGTTCCTGCTTGGGCCAGCAGGGAGGTGAAAATGGGCAGAGAGAGGACTGCATAAGCTGGTGCTGCTGCCAGAAAAAATACTCATCAGACTCAGCCTCAATTAACCCTTAACTGGAAAGAGCGCTGGGTCGAAGTGCCTCTTCCAAGTACATGCTAAAGCTGTTCTTGGCAGCATTAAAACGCACAATAACACTAATGATTTTGTAGAACCAAAGCAATTTAAATCTGGCATGAACTGAGGAATCTCTTTTTAAGCTTAGAGATACCAGATTATCAGAATCTTAGAAGGAATTAATATTTTAAGAGAATCTCAGACTAAAAGCCAGAAGCAAAGCATGGGGATATAGTCTACTGCTTCTTCTTTTGATTGCATTACAGGAGATACCCAATTTAAAATTGTAATGACAGAAATGTAATTCAAGTTTTCAGACTGCAATATCAGCTCTTGCCCCCTTTCCCCCCCGTAGAAATTATTTCATGAGCAGCAGTGCACCGGGGAGAGGAAGGTGGGACAGGAACGAAATTCCTGCAAATTTACTTCTTTCTTTAGCTTAAAAAAAACCCCAAGACAGTTCAGTATATTCCTTAATTCCAATGAAGCACTCAGACTAATACTTAGTTCTTACAAAAAAGCTACTGCTCGGAGGCTAAATTTAAAAGGCTGGTTCTGTACTACAGGAATTTAACACAGAGGGAAAAAAATGGCATCAAAAAAGCCTCAGGACAGCAGCACTGGATACGAGGCCTCTTGCAGGGTTACCTCCACTGCCGCTACCTTCTCCCTGAACTTGCCTTGAATTTGCAATTATCAAAGTACAAACCCAGAGCACTTGTATTAATGGCTCATGCTAGTGAATATAAGACCCAAATCCTTCCAATTAAAACCAGAGAGCTGCAGGCAATAGGACACCTTCTGCTTTGCCAGTGCTCTACTGCTGTCATTTTCCTTTTCTATAAACTTGGCTTTGACTATCATCTTTTATTCAGGGGATTGATGAGGGTCCTGAAGGCCTGAAGCTCATATCTGACCTCATTCGAGAGAAACTGAAAATAGAAATCAGCGTGCTCATGGGGGCCAACATCGCCAAAGAAGTGGCCGATGAGAAGTTCTGTGAAACCACCATTGGTAACTATTGCAAAGAGCCAATTAAAGCCGCTAGCTGTGGCTTAACGTCACCTGTGGCTGGGCAACAGAAGAACCTCTAGAGGAAGCCGGGGGGATGCGACAGATCCCATCACGGTTCCCGAGTGGTGCCCACTGAGCTCGTTCAGAGAGGCAGCGTGATTTCTAGGGAGTTCAGTGCTGGCGGGATCAGATCCAAACTGATAGTGCATTTCAGCACTGAGAGCTCATTTAGTCCATTAAAAAATACAGTTTAATCCCATTTCTGTAGGAGTTGGCAAGAGCCACCTTTTGTGTCTGTGCAGCTCAATGCTGAGTACATCGGCAGTTTATACACTATGATACACTATACAGTCTAGACAGAGAAGTGTAATCAGAAGCTCGTATGAGCTCACGCTCCCAGAGGTGTATTTCTCCATCTTCAAATGTCCGTCTTTGGAAAAAAAAAAAAACAAAACAAAAAACCACCAAACCAAAAAAAAAAATACAACCCAGAAACATTCTGTTCCTTCCTCCCATTCAGACTGCTTGCCAAGACATAGCCTCAGATCCTCCCAGAACTGGGTCTGACCTCATTTGGAAAGTTCATCCAGTAGATTTTAAAACCCATTGCTTTTTAAAGTCAGTCGAAATTAAAGTTACATCTTTCCATAGCTAGGGAAGGCAAAAAAAAAAAAACAAAAAAAACCCCATTGTTGCAATACTGTTCCTTTGCCTTGTGTTACAGTAATAGTGAAAACTGTACCAGTGGGGCATTTGCCGCTGGCAGAGCAGCTGGGCACAAACAGGACTAGACACGATTAGGGGAGTTGAGCAATATTCATTTTCTTGGGGGTAATTTAACTTCTGCTGGACCAGTTTGAAGCCACGCTGTGATGATGACTGTGCAACTGCGCAAAGAGCTTTGCCCCTCACTTTAGTCCTTGTGGAAAGCCAAATAGTCCAGAAACAGGCACCCCAAAGAGGCTGGGTATCCCCCAACTTCAATTATCGTTAAAGACGAGAAGCAAACCCAAAGTTTCTAGTGAGATGGGGCAGAAACTCCACAGCTACCAGATTGCTATTGCCCAGGCTCTTTAATACTCAAAAACACCGAGCACCCAGAACCTCTCCAGGAGTAATAGATGGAAAATGCTACAGCTCCTCACTGCTGAGCTCTCCCTGAAGGAAACCAAGTTACCTCATATAAAAATGAAGCAAAATTCCATTCAAAAGTCTCTGCCCAGCTGGCGACCCTTCCTCCCAATACCTGGGGCAAGCGCTGTAATGACATGATATATGACCCCCATAGAATCGGTAACAAGAGTGTTTGAGCACTGCCACCGTTCAACTTCATCATCTGTGGATCTTCCTGTAATTGGGAATTAATGGGGCATTAATCATTTGCACCCCATAATAACATTTAGCAATTATACCAGTTTACATTTTCAAAGCAGCAATTACACCATTGTGCTGTACAAAGCGATTTGTAAATGTTATCCTTTTGCAAGGTTTGTGGTTATTCAAGCTTCCTCAGGCAGAAAGCTGCATTAGGCGCTACCTACTTTTAAGCTCTTTAAAGTGTTATTGAGAGACGCTTGGTCAATGCCCTGCGACCTGCATACACTTAACATTGGCTGCCAGCAGCTGCTGTGACTGCTGTCACACAAACCTCTTCTTTAGCAACACTCAGTTACTGGGACCACAAAACCTAAAGTGGTCCCTGGGCCCTTATTTTGGGTTTCAGTTAATTTGTGTTCAGTTAATTCTGAAACATTGCAAAAAAAACCCTCTAACTTTCATCCTTCGTCTCCACAGGGTGCAAAAACGAAAAACAAGGGGAAATCTTTAAAGAATTAATGCAGACCCCCAATTTCAGGATTACTGTGGTGCTTGACTCTGATACAGTGGAGATTTGTGGAGCCTTAAAAGTGAGTAATTTCAAACCAAAATGTTTATATTAGGGCCAAATTCTACCCTCACCTGAGTGTCTTCCATAAGCCACAGGGTCTAATATGAGTCCTGCCATTTTGTCATTGAGCATGGACAGGACGTGTATTCCATGTGCCAGTTTTCCAACCTGTAAAAAAAGGAAATTTTACTTAAAAATATAACTGCTGGCAAAGCATTTCAAAATAGTTGTATTTTTATCTTTATCTTACCGGAGGCATCTCTGCTTCTGAGGGCAGAATTTAGTCCACTGTATTTTCTTGCCTGTGTGTTGTAAGAAAATGGAACAAAGACTCTTATTACATATTGTGGCTCCCGCTAATAACTTATTTCCATGGTTCAAGCAGTAACCTGCTAGAAAGTTTGCACCAGCAGCGATGCTCTGTGCTGGCACACACGTCTGTGTGGCATTCAGCAATGCCCACGTCAAGATGGCTAGGAAAGAATCGGTCCTGTTTAACCTAACATACAAAAAGCAAAGTTTCTTTACGTACAAAACCAAATACCCCCAGGTTTTGCTTTTGACAACAGACTGGAACTGGGG
Source organism: Numenius arquata (assembly GCF_964106895.1). NCBI lineage: Eukaryota > Metazoa > Chordata > Aves > Charadriiformes > Scolopacidae > Numenius > Numenius arquata. The sequence goes on along the minus strand of NC_133578.1, from coordinate 11,116,056 downwards.
GCAGGCACAGAGGGAAGAGAGGTTGTTTCTGCTCTTCTTTAGGAGATCTTTGCTCTTCTTGAAATCCTTGCTTTGGCATTGCCTTTGCACTGGGGCACGTGCGCGTCTGGAGCAAACACTTCAACAGCAGTACTAGGTGACGCTACTCATACACAGTGAACTACACTTATTGAGGGACTTATTTAGGGGTTGGGAACTGTGAGGTGGGAAGGAGGGTGAGCAGGACAATGGTGAGGAGTTGTGAAGAAGTTTAGGATCCAGAGAGGTTTGTTTAGAACTGTAGAAAAGGGCAATTCTACTGACCATTTTTGCAGGAGAAACCAAAATTTGATCTACTGCAGCATCTGTACGTAGAATCCAAGTCTGTTTAGAGCAAACCTAGAAAGGCATGACTCCACGTGGAATACTTTAAATAGTTAAAACAGAAAGGTCAGTGAGTCCCAACTTGTAACTAGCAGAAGATCAAACCATTAATTACATACACGCTACATGATTGCAATACTACTGTATAAAACAAGCTGCTTTGATTTTTGCCCATGGGAAAAAAGGTGGATACTTTATAAAAATCTTCTAGAAGTCCAGCTACTTTTGTTCCACAGTAACTAGCTGTCCACCTTCTTCATGAGATAAACTCATGGCCATTGGAAATTGAACCTTGTTCTGGTGAAGACAGATCTGTGGGATTTTCCTAAAGCTCAGTACACGCTGATGAACCGCACGTCGTGCCTGACCGTTTCCTTCCCTCCCCTGTATTTCACACTTAAACTGTTTTTTAGAACATCGTAGCAGTGGGAGCTGGGTTCTGCGATGGACTGAATTTTGGCGATAATACGAAGGCAGCAATTATACGTTTGGGCCTTATGGAAATGGTGGCCTTTGCCAAGATGTTCTGCAGGGGACCAGTATCAATAGCCACTTTCCTGGAGAGCTGCGGCGTCGCTGACCTAATCACTACCTGCTACGGGGGACGCAACAGAAAAGTAGCAGAAGCCTTTGCTCGCACAGGAAAAGTAAGGAGGATTTTTAAATATTTTACGCTAGCACATGAAGAAATCCTTCCATGTTTTACAAAAGCATTGTTAGCTGTTTACCTTCTTAATAACTGCTGGTCTGGTAGCAGTATCCCCCTTGACCCAAGTAATCAGTCTTCTCTCTTCTAGTCCATTGAGGAACTGGAAAATGAGATGCTGAACGGACAAAAGTTGCAAGGTCCTCAGACCTCAGCTGAAGTCTACAAGATTCTGAAACAGAAAAATATGCTTGATAAGTAAGTGCTTTTATTTTTAAAAAAAGTGAATCAACAACAAATGATGAGTGATTCATAACCTCCTCAAAGGTACTTGTGTATAATTATCTTGTTCGTTTCTGTAACAACTGCTTTTTACATCCTGGGCCACCGTTAGAGCTCAGCTTAGCCTGACCCCTCGTTGCCGTGGTCGGTAGAATGGGATGAAGGCTAAAGAGCGTCAGAAAAAAAACAAGCCACGGACATATAGGAAACCAAAAAAAAAAAAAAAAAAAATCTAAAGGAGCTACCCAGACGTCCCTGTCTCTCTAAATAAGGCTGAAGGCCACGCACAGAATCAGCTTGCAAACATGATCAATGGGTCAAAGGGTTTCTTGTTCTCAGGACGTCGCTGTCACAGCTTGCAGCAACACCGCCCTCAGTGCAAACCTGAACTGGGTTATCTCAGTATAAAGCTCAGGAATACACTCCTAATCAAAAAATTTTATATGTATTGAAAAGGTGATACGTGCTGATATCAGTGCGTTAGTGCGACAAATAATGCTGAGGTTAAAAGTACTTCTAGTTCTTTGGGGCAAAGGGGTAAAGATTATTTATAATTTGAAACCTTTGTCTCATCTTACACAATAGAAGAGCTAAACTTCCCTCCATCCCATTCCCTCTTATACTTTAGCACGACTTAGAGGTCAAACATTGCTAAATGAACACTTAAAAAAAACCCTATTAGAATTATAACAGATATAGAAGATTCAAGTGGCATTATCTTTCAAAAATGAGGGCAAGAAAAGCTCATTTTGACAGGTTGTGAACTTTAAATCAAAACTTGATCTAATAAGTATCCCTATAATTGCACTTAGTTACACACTCAGCTCCAAGTCATTCACCGGACTAATTTTTTACCACATAATGACTAAGAGCTTGCAAAGGGAAAAGAACCCTTTAAGCCAGGAAGAGAAAAATCATTAAACATTCTCATTACTTTTAGGTTTTTTAGATATCAGTAATGAATACAAATAATATATGCATTTTGCACATAGGAAGAAAAGGGGGATATGCAATTTGAGATTTTTTCAGTAAATGAAAACACTGGATAGGAATTTTAGCTCCAGAACAGCTCATCTCTGCTGTCACCCCCCAAAATCAGCCCTAGTTCCTTTTAATTGCCCCAATTTCACTCCTACTACTTTGTTTTTATACTGGAAGACTATATCGTCTCCCACAGTAAAGGTACCTCCAAGTTAAAATTACATTGTAAAGAGAAAGAAAAGTTTTCCACTTTTAATATAACATTTAAAAAAAGAAAGATTTTTTTTCCCATTATAAACAGAAAGGAAATGTTTATATAAACATTAAAAGCTCTTTTCATTGCTACGCGCTTCTTTTAGGTTTCCATTATTTACGACCATCTACAAGATCTGCTACGAGGGTCAGTCGATCCAGGAGTTCATCGCGTGCCTGCAGAACCACCCAGAGCACATGTAGAGATCTCCTCTCCTCACCTGGTCACCTTCTCACCTCCTCTTCTTTCCAGGACGTCTGTCCACTCCACAGCAAATAAAGCAGAGCACCGGGCTGTGTGACAACGCTTGCTGTAAAAGCAACAGAGAATGTATTTCAGTATCCTCGTTCTGGGGGTAAAATTCTGCCTTTAATTTCAACATTATACCCAAGGAACAGGAAACGAATGTACAATTTAAGAGTGTTTGAATGTGGGCATTTGCCTAGAACTACCTTCTTCTTGATTGAAAACAGTTCCCCTCGTAATTTCCATAACGAGCTCAATCCCACTCACGTGAACCTCAGCATTTTGCCTACTAATACCGCTTACAGAACAGCACAAGGTGCAGAAAAAAAATTAAGAACTCATCCAAACAGAAAAATTCTAGTAGAAAAACCCCTTAAGTTGATGGCAATAAGATGCAATCACACGGGCCAATGTTGGGTTTCCATCATTCCCCTCAAACACAAACAACATTTTGTATTTTGTGACATTTAGCCCTTCCTTGATTTCATTTCCCAGCGTAAGCCTTTTTTGAAAAATAGGTGTCGTTACTGTGCTCAGAACGGTCAGCAGATGTATAAATAAAACAGTTTAAGGGGCGGGGAAGGAGAAAGAAGGGGTTTTGAAGGTTTTTTTGTTTGAAATTCAAGACACTAGGAATCCTCAGTAGTTGTCTGACCTTCATTACGCTTACTGTATTCCGTTGAAATACAGAAAAAAAAAATGGAATAACCAAATACATTTATATTAGTGTCAGGATTTCTCAGCAAGTCATTAATTGGGAGTAGCTGAGAGGGGAGAGCTGGAGGCTGACAAGGAGGAAGCACACACAGCTCCAGCTTGGGCAACGCTGTTGTTTTGAGGATGTAACAAGTAACAGTGAAAAATCCTCTGCGATACTTGATTATTTTTATATTTTTTTTTCATACGTGCATGGAAATGACCGCTGTAAACGCACAGAAATCCTGTAAAATTGCATTTGAAACCAGGCTGTATTTTAACTCCACCGGGAAACTCCGCCGGACTGACATCCGCATCACTCCAGACTGTGGACTGATGCCCTGATCCTGCTGTAGCTCTACGCAACACATTTTACGCTCCAGAAGAGCGAGATCTCTATCTACTTCTGAATTTTAAACACAAACTGGTTCATAAACCAGTTTTATTTTGTTGTGTTTTTTATTTTATTTTATTTTGCTACCAATGGCGTTAATTTTAGAAACATAAAAGTTTTTAAACCTCGTACCTGTACTTGGGTAACTTTACATACCTGATGTTTTCCATAGTTAAAGCCATCTATGAAATGAACAGTGGCACATTTTATAAGCTTTAATACCCTTTTGAAAAACTCCTATTTTGAGACAAGGCAAAGGAAAAGGAAGAGTAACCTACTTTTCCTTTGCTTTATCTCATTTTCCGAAATAGCAGAAAGGGAGGCAAGTGGGTTTTTAATCTATGTATTTGCTGACATATTGCTTAGCGATAAAAAAACAAAATAAAATCTAGATTATAAAATCTACTCCAAAAATGCAGAGTGGAGATGTTGTTATATCTTTCACATTTATCAGAGTAATATATATATATAAATAAATATATTACTTGCAATTATATTGTAAGAATCTCAGTCTCATAGCCAGCAAAGCTGGCTCGGGTACCAGAAAGGACATCACTGATCCCGCTGAAGAGCGGCGACGGTGGCTCAGCTCTTCCAGCTCCATGTCCGGTTCCAGGCAGCGGCTCGCGGCTCTGCAGGGCAACAGCAACATTCCTTCCACCGAAATGGGAATCGCATGGCCAAATCCTTTACACAAAAGAGGGAAAGATGATCTTCCATTTCAAGTGGAAAAAAAAAAAAAAAAAAGACATAAATATTGCATAACTTTTAAGTATTACATACATGAGGATGGGATAGAGAATTCAGGAAGCTCCTTACTTCACCGGCAGGCTGAACTTTTCTGATCAGTCATGTATGAGCTAAAAATAATATAAAATGTTTCACATTCAAAGTGTATCAAATTACAGTTTAATAAAGTGTTCAATATGCAGACTTGATGTAATTTCATTTTTCCAAATTCTCACAAAATAAATGGCTGTTGTAACAGTGGTCCCTTATAGCGCTTATTCTTGCGGTTAATAATTGTCAGCTCTCAAAGAAAAGGACAAGACGACTCAATTTTCTACAGACATTTTATTGACAAACAATTTTTTCTTCTTTTGTATGACATACTTTTTTTTTTTTTTACACAGTAAAATAAGGACATTTTTACTCCATAAATAACAAAAATTAGCCCTTATATCTCAATCCAGTCAAAATCTATGTAAAATAGTTTGTTCTGTATTTACATTCTGTACCAAAATAGGAAACACATGTTCAAGGTCAGCCAGCTCTCTCACCACAGTTGTTTTATCTCCAAGGGGAAGCTTCACATTAGAAAGGCAACATTCGCACTTTGGAAGCCTGGTAGTTTAAGATCTCATTGCTTTTAATATACAAATAGAGGCAAATCCCAAGGAGCGATACATTCAGCCAAGCGCAAGCTGCTTGTTCAAGCTCACAGGGGGAAGACCATGACTCGTAGGAAATGTGGAGGCAAAAGGACAAAATATATTCAAGCATAAAGATCTGCAGGACAGGAAGAATTAAAAACAACTGGCCCTTGCAAAAGACTGGATATGTCTGCTCTTAAGTGACATCAGTCTTCCCAATTTACTAGTGCTCGGCAGAAAGAACGAGCTGCATTGCACCGACCGTCAATTAATGGGGGTCAAAAATTGTCTTTCAGTAATTAATCCACACCCAAGGCCATGACGGCCTCCCAAGACCTCAACTCACTTCAAGAGGAGTGAACTGCCTGCTTTGCAGTCTAATTTTACTTGCTGCATACTCCAGCCAAAAGCTAACCTTCCTCCTTGGAATTGCTTGAAACGCTAGAAAAATGTGTTCCTGAAGTATGACTTGCCTTCGACTGAAACGCTAGAGATCCAAACTAGTGGGGTAAAAAGAGACTGTGAGACTAATTTACTCCCATAAGGGAGTAAAACATGGAATGTTTTTAAAAGATTAAAACTGCGAACGTGATATACTGAAAATGTTTCTGCTACAGACAAGCCAACTCCTTTATCTCTTAGCACTAGTTCCAGGGCTCCGGCTGCCCTGCCTACTCTGGTAAAAACACAAAGGCTCATTTGGGCCAGATTTCAAAGCTTTCACACGTAAGAGATGCAGCAGGATGGACTCACCACAATACGGTCAGGACACCTAAAGTAGGCGTCTGCAAACTTTACATTTATTTAAAACCAATACCGACTTTTACGGCGGGGGGGGAAACTACACTTAAGGCTACATAACTGATCAGTTTAAGCTAAAGTTTTGGCTGTGTTCTACACTCAAAAATGGCTTATGCTTCCTACTGTATTTATTTTGCTCTTAAGAACCTGAGACATGTTTTTACTTAATTCATCTTAAGATTTGGAAATTCACAGCGGGCTAGAAGACTCAAACAGAACTGAGGTAGTCAAGTTTTACTCAAATATTCTTTTTGACAGCCACCAAATTCATTCTCACTTCAAACTGAACTCGAGACACTTCTGGGCAGTTCCAACAAGGCTACAGCTGCTCCTGCACCGACGGGACAGAACACGTTGGATTTTGCTGGCTAAAGCACCTTCTTCCCCCCGCCCCCCCAAAGCCACGGCCAGTTCTGCCGTTCACAGCCAGCTGCAGGGCTGCACGTCAAAGAAATTACAACTGAAATCTCAGATTATTAAGGCAGTAATAGTTTTACTTCACTGGATTCACTGATGCAGGTAGTGGTGAATCTGACCACAAGAGCTCTGACAGGCAGATCGATTTTTCCCTGCAGGTACAATGCACTACAGCCTCTTTCTTTAATTAACGCATACAATTCAGAAGTAGGTAAGCATCGACTTTTTAAGCCATCTTTCAGTTAATTCTCAGGTAGAGAGAATAAAAGAAGAAAAGCCCTCAAGACAAACAACTGTGTAGAGAATAAAAATATTCAATTAAATATGACAAATTTCACACTTATACAGACAGGAGACTAGCATATCAAATACCAAGCACAATAAATTAACACCAGTAAAAAAGTTTAACAGTTATAAAGTTAACCAGAAAGTTCAGACAGTGCAAATATTTCACAGTAAGAAAAAATAACCAATAATTTCTTTTCAAGTATCAAAAGCATTGTTGTTGAATGATACCATTTAAACTGTATTATTGCACAACAGACAAAAAAATACAATATCAACCTCTGGGACCTAAGATGCCTTCTCAAACCCTTACATTTTCAAGGAATCAATTTACACCAACTGTTGATTGTGCATATATTAAGATAATCAGTGTTTACTTATTAATCTGAGTGTTTCTTAATTGGAACTTCTACACATTTAAAGCATTTGATTCCTAATTTATATTGCTTCTCAGAAACACCTATTTAAGGCTAGCCTAGGCCTTGGATAATTCAAAGCAAAATTAACCTGCAGTTAAGAAGGGGAACTAGCCCAGTGCAAGGTACTCTCTCAGCTGTGATACCTTCAGACAGTTCTAGGGTGCAGCTTCCTCGCCTCAGCAGTGTTGTAAGAGTTTCTTTAAATAAATAAATAAATAAAAAACCCAAGTCCGGTAGGCACAAAGATTTTCTTACAATTACAATGGAAGTCCTATTATTAAACAAGTTTAATTGTAGCTAAAGCAAATTTTACTCCCTAGCCCTTCCATCCCCTTACCTTTCATTTTAGAAAGGGATCTAGTCACTGACAATTCTAACATCACAGCACATTTAAGAAGCAGAGTAACATCACCTTTCTCCCTATATTTGCGGTTTTCAGTGCACTGGGCACATCTGCTCCCTCAAGTTTAACACTTTTCCAAGAATGAAAACTATCCTAACAAGATAGACAATGGATTGCACCACGTAAGAGTTCCTTTCACTCTGAATAGGATTACTGGTAACACATTATATAGAGTCAGAAACAAACACACAAAAAAATCCTTAAAAAGCGTCCTATAGAGCAGCTGTCCTTAGCAAGACAGATTTTGCTCATTTCCTTCCTCTTACATATTTTGTCATTCAAGTGATTAATTTTGCACCAAGGTATGCCCTCGTGTGGTTCAAAATGTCTGATTCTCTAACTTATTACAAATACCCAAATATTTGGATTATCAACTATATGTCCAAGAAAAAATGGAGGGAGGAAAAAAAAAAAAGTAAAAAGACAGATTAGACTTCTTTACACATCCAATATAGGTTTTGGTCTAGAAAAGTCAATATGGTCCTGTAAGATTATAGCTGCCATCGCTATGGGTTTGCCCTTCAAAGTGAAAGCAGCTGTATTTATGTTCCTACTATTTAAAAACATAACAATGTCATTATTTAAGAAACAAACCAACAAAATTAAAAGTAACCAGAAAACTTACCCCAATTGTATAGACTGGATGTCGGTACTGAAATGCATTTGCCTAGCAAATTACTCTGAGAATAATCAAACATTTGATGCATTGAATTTCACAGTAAAACTGGCACATGCTAAATGAGAATGGGATTTCTAGACAGTTGTCTTGGTTACCAGTCTAAAATTCCACTTTGTGCATGTAGGAAGGTTTAGGTGAACCCCAAGGATTAGTCGCTCTCCCACAGACTCGTATGAATTCTGAGAAGCCTCAAAGCTGCAGAATCCAGTTATGGAGACAGCTGCCAACCACTGGTCTATGCCATTGAATTATTTCTTCCCCCCATAAATTGTAAGAATTGACAAAACAAACAAACAATTCCCACACCTGTTTAGACCTGGTTATTAGTAGTGATGATAACTGATTTTTACATGGCTTTAGACTAAACCACTGAGGTATATTTCCAGTTTGAGGATGCTTTGCTACCAGTCACACAGAGGACATAACAAAAAAACAACCCTCAGTTCTGTTACAGAAGAGTTCTCATTTCCAATCTCGACTGAGTTGCCAGGTAGTCTAACACAGTTGGCATAGCAGATCTTGTCCAAAAAAAAATAAAATCAAAGGTTGCAATTCAGGAAAATACTGGCACTTATTGAGATGACAAGGTAATTTTTCCTCCTCTCAAACCCTGGCTGCTTTCGTCAGTACCTCCCTGACTACTGTCAGCACCGATACTTGCCAGGAGAAATGAGGTTCAGCAGAAGACAGCTGCCCGCAGAGGCAAAAAACTCAGTGCTCCGCAATAAGGAGAGCAACATGATGGTGTATCACCTTGGAACATATTCTCACCCCATGCTTAACTCTATGCGCAGAGAAATAACCCTGTTAGCAGGGGAATTAAGTTAGCCATCAATAGCCAAAGGGTTACAACCAGGCAAGACGAGCAGGAGCATAAGTCTGAAATAAAAAACAAAACACCATAAAGCTTATAAATTTTGTATTTGAAGAGAAGATAAAATAACAAAGAGAACACTAAAAAAAGACCAAAGGGCAAAATCATACTTGCAGTAATCTGCATTGATTTATTCTAGCTTTCAAGACTAGGAATTAAAATCAACCAAGTAACACAATTATTCCCTTTACAATTAAATAAATTTCTGCATTCCTTCACTAATAGCAATCAGGAGAACAAATGAGAAAAAATTATTGGTATTGTAAGAAACGAGCAGGAAGTTCCCTATGGCATGACTGGGGAGAAGCAGCATTTCAAAACCATAGACTCTCAGAAGATTGTTTTACGAATACTTTTGATCTGTGTGGCTGCAAGTCATATGAAAACCCAAGCCAAAAAACACTAAGCTGAAGACAAAAAAAAAGTGCTGGGTGGAGGGGAACCCAATACATAAATCAGGGAGTTTGTCCATACGGTAGGTAATCACACAGCCATGAGGCTTAAGAAACACAGGGACACAAGTGTCAACTTGCACAGATAAAAAACTTTATATATATGTGTATATATATATATATACACACACACACACATATATATATATATATACACACACACACACACACACACACAGATGCGTGAGAAACCCCAAGCATGAATTCAAATAGATGCTGGAAGATGTGAATCTCCTGGGTTACAGACTTCTCATTCTAAAAATCTAACCCATAGGAATCATTCCACCAACCACTGAAATGTCAGTATCTCTGAGACAAAACAGAAGTATTTGAAACGGTACACACAAACCCAACTGCACCATTTTGAAAAAAATAATTGAGTGTGTAGGTAAACTAAACAGGTCTATTTTTTCCTTGAAAACTACAGTGGAGACAGCACATCCAGCAATTAAAGAACTGGTTAAGGGCTTAAAAATAAACCACTAGTGCAAAATACTGTAAAGACCGTTCTCTTTCATCAAGTGACTTTTTAAAAGGCGATCTGTTCTTGACAAAACACTAACTGGTAGTCAGCCAATTGAGTTTTCCTCCCTCAAAAAGCAAACTGACACCTATCTGTCATGTTCTGAATTACAGCATTAACATTGTCAATGGGAAGTTACACAAGTGAGAACTCACTTTCCACCAAGGTGATAATTTTGAAGGTTTTAATAATGATACGGCCTTTAAAACACAGATCAGATCTTCTGGTAAATTGCTAGGCTAAAGCTAGATTGACATGAAGTAGTTACGTTTCAGATACATTTCTGCTATGTCCGCAACTATCCTGCACGACTGCACAGAAAAAGCTGGGCACCTTTGCCATCTTCCTTTAAATCCTACACCTAGTTAACTCCTTTCCTGTTCCCCAACAGTCAGAGCTGACAAAAACCTTTAGTTTTCAGATGTTTAATATTAAGTTTCATTTCAACAAATAGGGCCACCTACCAATTGGTGCAGCTCTTGTTAAGTTAGAAGCCGGAGGATCCCGCTCTGGGGGACAGGAGTCACAGAAGTCGGAACAGGCCGGGCAAATCAGATTCCCAACGTGTACCCAACCATTCATCTGAATGCTCACAGTTAAAACCTGACCCGAGCGGCTGCACAAGTACGCGGTGTCCTTCACCCAAACGTGCAGCCCTTGTGCAGAACAAGAAACCTTAAAATAAAAGAATAAAAGACAAGTCTGTATTATGACTTATCAGAAATATGTTTTGGGGTTTGGAGGTTCTTTCAAGAAGTAAATACTACATTCAGTAAGGAGCTGGCATTACAGCATAATTAACTGCAAGTATTTTAATGCACTGAGGCAACTATATGGTTCAAGAATGCTTTAAAGCATTGACTGTACTGTTTTCATGCAATTATGCAGATCATCAACTGAGAACGAGTAAAATTTTGCTTCTGCTAATGACTACTTTTTTTAGAGTGCTGGTGTTGTTGAAAGTGAAAACTTTAGTGAGATAGTCCCGAGGAGAAGGAGGATAACAAAAAAATAAGTGATGTGCACAGTGCTTTCCACCTTTGAAAAAAAAATCAGAGTGACTAATTAACATTAAGCTTCAACAACAGAAGATTCCTATATAAGTACTCCTAAGCTGTGGAGAAAATGTCACAGCGATAATACAGATGAAGTCCCAAACAAGCCTGGAAGTAACACCCGAGCCATCCCAGTGACCACACGCTTAATTTGATGCATGATCTAAACTACAGGCTTGTGGTCAAAAGACATTTATTTTCAAAGCATGTCATACAATCTAGCGATTTAAGGCAGAGAAGATCATGTGCAGTGTCCAGTGCAAAGTTATAACAGTTCTAACAAGCAGCCTATATTTTATGCTTGACTTTTCCTTTGGTGTTATTTTAAAAAAATAAAGATAAAAACCCAACACATACTTACTTGGTAACATCCACTACCCCAGTCAGGATAACTGAGTTTCCTCCTGCACTGTTCCATGACAAAAGCAGATTTCTGAATAAGACATACAGAGTTTGGTCCGTATTTCTCTGCACCATAGTTTTTGGTAGGATCTAAGGTAGAAAAAAAATACACTGAATTGCAACTTCCTAGGGGAACAAGAAGTCCACATCAACTTAAATTAGTCAATGTCTCCACACACAGTTCAAGGTTTATTTTTGGAATCTTTCAGACTGTTAGTCATCATCAATTGGGGAATTATACTGTCTTGAATATAAAGTGGGAAGAAACCCAATTAAAAAAAGTAAAAAGCACTTTTCATTAGAACTATGTGAATATGTTTGCCCCCAGGCTGTGATTGCTGGCTTGAGGGCAGAGGGTGTTTATTCATCTCTTTCTGAGACAACTGCACAGACAGGTAATGTCCTACAGCATTCTGGAGCTCTGCAATATTGAAAGTTCATGCACCACCCTAGGAAACAAGCCCTTTTTCTAGTAATTCACAAAGCTCCTTGCCTTGAACAAACATCTACAAAGCTGGAAAATGGAATTATTTTTCAGAGACTCAACACTCCCACTCTTTGTCTTACAGTTGCATTATTTGGAGTTAATCTGTTCAGCTCTCATGAAATTCTTATATTAGATGTGAGTTTTTGCTTTCTAGGTGTACAAGGGAGTTGTGCTTTGCTTCTCACCCCAGCACAGCTTTTATACAGCTAGTACCGTAAAACTTACTTCACATCCAGTTAATTTGGATATATAGCAAGCCCATTCCAGATTAACAAATGTAGTGTATTAAAGACTATACTGAAGTCTTGAGAACTGACCTGGTTGGTTTTCAGTTATTCTACAGTCTGAGCTGCGTTGAAATTCACCACTTAAATGCCAACTAAATTCTTGACTAAAGGGACAATAGTCAGCAATTTCTACTGAGCCACCATAATAAGGCAGTTCTTCTGCTGGTACTCCACTAAGATTGTCGAAATACTAAAATAAAAAATAAAAAATAGGTAGTGAAGCAGTTTGCGCAAAGCCAAATGTACAACTGGTTTTTAAACAGAACCAATCACTACAGCTCTAAGAACATCAGCTATTACTCCTGAGGAATGCTATTAACAGCAACTCATGAGCCAGAAGTATTTAAGAATACTTAAATAATGCAGAGAGATTCACATTTTCATGTACCACTCCCTGCTCCCTCCTCTGCGCCTCCGCTTTACAATCAGCATTCTCTGGGATGAAAAACAACAAGTTTCTTGGTGTGCAGTGACACAAGGCAGACTGGGTGAAGAAATACCTCAAACGAAACATTCTGGGGGACTTTTGCTATACAGCAACATTTCCATCTGATATTTGGTTAGACAGCCAAGCAACATCCTTATTGTTTTTACTAAGATCACTAGGCCTTTTTTCAGCCTACAGACTCCTTACAATAAACTAAGCAGACATTTTTCATATTCTCTGCTCTCGTCCACTAGTTCAGAAGAAAAAAATAAAATAAAATGCAACCACATATAAACACCTGGCTACAAAGCACAAGAATGAAACCAGTTATTTGGTAAAGGAAGATCCATCATACCTGATATTCCTGAGGTAACTGCTTTGGAAACTTCTGCAAGTTGCACACTGCTACTGCTCTTTGGTCCTGTCTGCAGGTTAACTGCAAAGGATTACTCCTCAAAGTGTCGCAGTATGGACTGATTAATTGCCTCCTTAAAAAAAAAGAATAAAAATCACATTAGATCACTTTTAGCTGTTTTTCATAATTTACCTAAGCAGTCTGTCAAGCCTGTCTGTTTCCTCTCTCCCCCACAGTCAGTCAATCCTGCAAAGAAGCACCAACTTCTTCTCTGGAGGCTAATTATTCTTATTTGTCTAGCTACGACCTTTCTAATTTAAAGAACATCAAACCAGCAAAAAAAGGTATAATGCACTCACTTATTTAGTTTTAACGACATTGCTTTGTAAACTTTAAAGGAAAAACATACAAGCAAAACAGGCCCACTAAGCAGCTGTGTCCTAGATATTTAAGAGTATTTTAACAGACAAATAATGAAGGCTTTGTTTCTTTGTTTTTGAAGATGGCTATCATCTCCTCCTGTTGCTTTAAGCACAATCCACTATAGCAAAACGATACCGGTTGCATTTCCAATTAAAAGGGACAAGATAAGAAAGCAAACACTTTTACATTAAGTCTCTTCCCCTCCCTGCCCCCCAGGCACAGCCCTCTTAGGGTGTAAATGCATTCTACACCCTAAGATGTTTGGCTTTGTATTTATTGGGCGAGATTCTTCTGCTCCTTCTCATGTGCATTCTGAAGGTACTTAGGACAGCATTCCTCCTTAATCTGTATCTACCTCTATTTCTTCTTACCAAGTTGCTTTTGAAGGACCAATGTAAACAAGCATTAGGGTTTCCTCTTAATTTTTTAAAAAGACTCCATTCTTACTTTTGTCTCTTTTGGTCAATCCAGAATTTACAGCTCTTCATTACAAAGTCACAGCCTTTATTACGTCCCCAATCTAATTTCTCTGCCATGCTGTAATTTGCTTTATACCAGCTGCAAAGATATTTTGAAATGAGAATACAGTTAATTCAAAAATTCGTGTTCTGATTAACAAGACAGCAGTTCAAAGAACTTCATACTATGCCTTAAGGCCTTCAAATGAAGAAAAAGGGAAACTGCATCCCTTTCTGCCTACGACAGAATATATTACAATTCCACTATTTTTCAAGTCACAATGAACTATAAGAAAATTTTATTGCTTGTTTGTTCAATAGCAAGGCATCATGATCCGCAAAGGAACAATGAATGCAGAAAGACAGAGTCTTAGGTCATTTTGCCATTCCTCCACATATGCTTTCTATCTGTAAGGAGAGCTGAAAAAATAATCAATATGTACTGCATGCAACTAAGAGAACACCTACAGTAAGAAAAAAAAATAAACAGACACTACAAATAGTACTATGCATTGCAATGCATGGGGGAATTTTTTAAGACTAGATTAAGAATATATGGGTTTTGAAATAAATGAAGAAAAATTAACACACTTGGTATAACTCCTTGTCTAATGTAAAGCTAATTATAATGATTATCTACTGTTGCACATGGAAAAGCACAAGTGCATCAATTCCAAATATAATGAAGTACAATGAAAACCAAACACAAATAAACAAACAAAAAAACCCCATTCTTATGAATTCTTACCCTGTGTCTTCCATTAATGCTAAGGTGATCCTGGAAAAGACTCGGTTCTGTGTATGGGATCCCGTCATTGCTTCATTCTGAAAGTTACCAGTTACAAGCCGCTGAAATTCATCATTGTAAGAAAATGCTTCCTATGAAAAAGCATTTTATTTCCAGTCCCTTCTTACTACTGACAATCAAATCCCAACCTCCCTCATAGAAGGGATCAAAGGTCCAACCCACTTCCCCACTCCACCCTACAAAGATTCAGAATTCTAGAAGTCAGAAACCTCATTCCAAATTCCAGGGAAACCTTATTCACAACCAACATGTACTCATTTTTCTTTAGGTAAATTAAAACTCTTCCCTCTTCTAGAGTATTTATCAGTAGCAATCACACCCCCTCTTCTGTCTCCTTTTGGTAAGCTGAAAGCCAAGCTCATTTAATTGTCTTGTGCAAGACTGATTTTTAATTTTCCTAGAACTTCTAGTAGTTCTTTTCAGGAGCAAGGTGCACAGGACACGAGTAAAGGAACACAGCACTTCAAAGGAAGCTTTATTAGTGTGGCGGTGGAATTTTCCATGTCTTTAAAAGTAAGTTCACACCATCCTCAAAGAGCAACTCCAGTCACCTTGGAGTTTCCTAATCATCTTACAACTGCCAATTGTAACACCCGTGTCTTTTGCCTGTTCAGTCATTTCCATCTGAGAAACTTCAGGCTTACAGCAGAAGTCACGCAGTCTAAATTACACAACTCTGGGCTTTCTGTTACTGAACTTTCTATCATTTCTTCAAAACATGTAGTTTTCAAGCCTACCCTCTCTACTATCATGGTTAGGAGGAGTTAGCATCAGCAGACTTACTAGCGCCAAATTTGCTATGGCTAGGATACTTAACAAGAGTGGGATCCAGACCAAACCCAGACTACATGGGTTACCTTCCAGATACAAAGTTAAATGTCAAGAGGGAAATAAGTGTTTCCTTGGTCAGATGAGGTTCTGGAGTGGAGATGGAAAAAGCTAACCCTAGAGCACGTGAATAAAAATGAAGTCATTATCTTGACTAGACAGAATGATCAAATACTTGATGTGTAAGAGGCAGAGGGTGACAAAGTTGAATTGACTCAAAGGAACGCCCCCTAAAAAGGGAATATACCTTCTCAAAAAGGTAAACTGCAGACAAAAGTAAGAGACATTTCATTTTTCAATAATCAGCTTATGTCAAACTTATACTCTGAGACTTAGCAATAAGGCAAAAAGATAAATCTATCTAGAAATTGGACATTTAAGTATTTGTAGTTTAGTACTGTTTGTGATTTATTTCAGTAAGGTTTGATACACTTCTATTTTCAAGGCTCCAGTAGGTACCACTATAAACCTAGAAATAAAGGCAGGGGAGCAGACATTCCCACATCCCCCTCCATTCCTAGTATCAGGACTAACCTCCAACAATCTCTTCTCCCAGTGATTGAGCTCAGTACCCATGCCACCTTGATTTTCAAGCTCCATTCCCTCTAGAATTGGACAATTAAAATGTTTTCGAGCTTCTTCCTAGAAAGAAAACATTTCAACACAACTCTCAAAATATTGAGATGGATGTCCATATGCAGTCCTAATCTTCTAGAATTACCTTTTAAAAGAAGTATTTCAGCATTTATTTTTATACCATCTTGTTTTCCTCCAAAAGCAAAACACCTCTCCTACTCAGAGGCTGACTAAGCCTGCAAGTACCCCGACACAAAACCTAACAATCTGTCTACTTATCTCCTGGAAAAAAAACATGGAAGTTTACATGAAAAACACAGCAACAGAATTAGCTAAGAACAACATACACACACAAACAACCATACAAAAAAAAAAAAAAACCAAAAACAAACACAACAACAAGGAACCCAAACAATGTAGGAACCCTACAAACCTGCTCCTGTCAAACATTTCAGGGAAAAACACTTTTCTGTTAGGAAGCTGTAAGTGTCAACTAGTTTTGCATGGGAAAGTGTTTTCTGCAAAATATTTGAAAATCTTAAGAGGCATCACAACAACACTGTGGCTCACAGTCAGACACCCAGCCTTTGCCAGTGCAGCACTACCCAGGAGCACCTTTAATGCTCTGAAGCGTTTGATCAGCGCAGCCAATTTTCAAAACAGGGGTAATTAAACCAAGTTTACTCTATATACTGTGTTAGATTTAAAACAAACAAAAAGATTTGTGGCCAAACATGATTAACACTGTAACTTATTTCCAATATCTGTTTATTACACTTATGCATATGTTCTGCTGGGGACATGGAGGAGAGTCAGAGGCGTGGGAAGGAAGAAAGATTTCCAAGAATACTTGAGGAATGTCTTTTTAAACATGACAAAATGTTAACTGTGTCATTTTGTAATTGATAAATTTAGAAAAACATTAAAACAATGCTTTTAAGGAGAAAAGTAGAAAATAGGATGAACTTATAAATTAGAAAAGCAGTGACAACGCTATCTGTTAAGGCAACACGAGTACTCAGTGTCTAAGTCTGTAGGAAAACATCTAAAGAATAGGATTAAGGAAACTATTCAGTATCAATTTTGCTTAACCTTTTTATAATTTACTTTCCAGTCCCTTCATTGTCTCTTACTATGTCAATCTATTTATTTCATACTATCTGTCAACTATTTTCCACTTTACTTTGGATACACCCTTCTCAACTAATTACACCGTCTTCATTGCATAGTCTTTGGGCCATACTTTCATGAAACAGGTACTCAATGATAGGCTACTACTTCTTAAAGAATATTTTTGACTTGAGAACGTGATGGCAGCCTTGACATACAACGTGTAAAAGTTCAAGTTAATCCACACTTACAACTACGCGAGGTGTTATCAGAAGATAAACAGCGTGGCGCAGCATTTTGCCACCACGGACGTCCCACAGCCTCACTGCTTTATGAACGACTTTATTGCTCCACTGATACAAACCTAGACTGTAAGAAGAATATTTTGGTTACAAATCTTTCCCACAAATACATGCTACTGTGCAAAGACTTACATCTGTAAGAAACAGAATCATGAACAATCTCTATACTTCCTCATGCTTTCTGAAGTTTAAATTTATTATGCAATATTTCTCCTTTGTAAGATATACATTCATTATATACACAACTCTGATTTGATAAGCCAAAGTAAGATTATTAAAAAGATGTCTGCAGGCTCAAGACATATTTTCTACAGTTACCAAAAGTGTAAGGAATGAAATAAAAATCCTCAGAATTGCTATTATAAAAAGGAAGGTGAACAAACCCAAAAGCTCTCTACCCTTTCACCTCCAACAAAACCCTAGAAGAACATTTCTAGAACATCAACTAGTAAAAAGTAAACTGTTTATTCGATAAACAAGTCAGAAAAATCACGCAGCAGACTACACACATTTTCAGTTCTGCATAACTATAAACCTTGAATTATAAATATCTTAAAAATGAACTGCACTGACATTAGACAGACTACAGAAAATACAAGTCTCAATTTAGTAAGGTGCTCAGCAAGCATCAAAATTTAAGCACGGGTAATTTTAATGCTAAACTTCAAGCCTCCTGATAAATGAAATCCTGCTTTATATTATCCACATGTTATAAACTAAGTGTTTTCTTTATATTGGCATTAAGACTCAAAAAACACCACACACCAATGTTTCAACATAATAAAGACAAAGCACTCTAATAATGGAATCAAGTTGGATTTTCAACAGGCAAGAATACATCCTAAAAAGGCAACATGAAAACATCCTTCAATGGGAGTACTGATCGGGCCAAAAAAAAAAAAAAAAAAAATACCTTTCATTAAAAGGAGGGAGTCCATCTGCATATCTTGTTGTCAAAGGTTTTCCATCATCATCACGGTAAAACGCAAATAGTCCAGCAGAGAAACCCTTCAAGTTAAAAAGCAAGCACATGGAAAGCTTTGCTAAGACATTCACTATAAAGTCAAATGCCGTGAAGGAGTTATTGCTCCCACACCAGGTACACTGGAAGTACCACACTTCAAGGCAATTAACACACAAATTGAAGCAAGAGCTTTCCTCCACCAAACATCTTTCTCCTGCAACAAGCTGGAGGTATGTAAGGAAGCAGGCACAAATTTCAGGGAAAGGCACTTTAGAACATCAACCCTTACCAGTGCATGGATAATCTCATGTTTCACCGTAGACAACATGCCAACGAATTCCTGAGCTTGTGTTGAAATCATATTTGGACACAAGTTTGCATATCCAGCTATTGGCCTGGAAGACAGTTTTAAAGTTAAATTAATTTCAGTAAAATACTAGCAAATTCAAATCATATTCACTTGAAGAGGCAGAATATTTAAAAGAAAGTGGTGACTAATGTAAAAATAAGTCCTTCCAAACAACTTCCCCAGTCACTATAAATAGTCTGTTAACAACATAGTGACTAGTTTACTGTTGAAATGGGGAGGGATGGGATCAATCTCTATATTCAGTTTTCTGCACAGGTGTTAGTGACAATAGGACAGGAGATCCGAGTTTTAGGTAAGACGCTATAGAGGTACAAAGTGTCTGTTACAATGACTACAAGCGAACTAGAAACAAGAGCCACGTAAGTAGGACCCATTCACGTTCTCCTTTAAATTTATGGAAGTATCACATTCACTTCAATAGAATCATGACCTTGAGAGAAAGTTTAGGCAGTAGGAGTGGAGGATTAGCTTTGACTTAAATGCCTCAGCTTTGCAAGTTAAGCACTATCTGATTGCTTTGTGGTTTTATGTGAAGGTAGTGCTCGCCTGTATTTCAATAATGACTTCTACTTTGCTATACTATCCAACACAGGCAAACAATTATACTCCACATACAAACAATTAAAAAACTGGAAAGTTCTTTAATTAAAAAAAAAGAGTTTGTAGCAGAGCAAATACTTGCCTGTCCATTTCAGCTTCCAGCTGGCAGTAGGCTGCATATGCAATGATATTTTCATGGCCACACCTTTCAGTGGTGAGAGCACTAACGTAAAGTACAAAGTCAGCATCTCGAACCCCTTCTTGGTCAGGCAAGCCCGTGGGTCTGCAGTGCCACTCACTCCCATTGCACACTCTGCATTGCTTTGACAATGTTCAAGTGGAACAATTAAAATACATTAGGTATGACAGAAATTTTGCATGACAAAATTCAACTAGCCTGAAGCCAAGAATAAATCCCATTGCATGACAGCAGCAGAGAAAAATCTGTATGAAGACAGCAAACAAAACCAGACCCAAGGAATAGCTTCCAAACGACATTTGATTTATAAGATGCTAGGAATGTGGCAGCTTTTGGGAAAAAAAAAGGGCCTGGCAAGCTAGGTATCTCAAAATTAGCACCTTTATTTCCTACAAATTAAAAAAAAAAAAAAATTGGCTCACAGAAACAGTACACATAAGTAGCAACTGCATTTCACGTGTAATCTGGTACATTTTTAATACTGTAGCTGAACCTTCAAGTTGAGAGAAAGAAAGAATTCTATTGATCACAAACTGTAGTTGAATCAAAAATTCATGCAAGAAAACAAGTTAGAAGCATTTCCTGCACCATGGTCCTGGTTCAATGGATAACCTCTTCAAAAAAATCAAAACCTATTATTAATTCTGTGAAGATCTGACTCACTGACCAAAGAGAATAATGATTAGCTGCAATTTAACAAGCTTTGACTCTTATCCTCTCTGTACAGTTCATTATAACACAGGCTTAGAGAACAGAAAACAGTCCAGTTCTATTTAAGTTTTGGTTCAACAGATAAAGAAACTCCCACTAACTAAAGTCGTTCTGTTCTGCCACTCCAACTTAGTGATCTCCTGCAAACATGTCATTGTTAGCGATATTAACTTTTCTAGTAATTTCCACAAACCATAATACTTCAAAGGTCAAGAAGCATGTGGATGCCTTAGCTTACCTGGAGGTGTTTCTCAGGAACTATAACTGGCCCACATCTTGTATGTTGGGCGCAGGCTCCTAGGCAGTATCTGTGAGGGTCAGCTTTCCTCCTTAAATATTGGTTTGTTGCACACTGCCTTCAATCAAACACAAAAGACAGTCAGCACTGTTTTATAATAAAAAAGAAATTTTAGAATAGTCTTACAGCACCCAACAATACTGTAATACAGGTATTTAATGTAACTTCCACAGTCAGAATTGTTAGTTACCCTGCTCTGGAAGATGTAATGCTTCCAGCTGTTAATGGAGTATCCACCAGTTCAAAGAGAAGTTAGGAACAGGTTCATAAATAAGGACATATGCAAAAGGAAACAGGCAGCATAGAATCATAAAATCGTCTAGGTTGGAAGGGACCTTTAAGATCATAGAGTCCAACCATTAACCTAACACTGACAAAACCACCACCAAACCATGTCCCTCAGCACCATGCCTACCCATCTTTTAAATACCTTCAGGGATCGTGATTCAATCACTTCCTTGGGCAGCCTGTTCCAATGTTTGATAACCCCTTCTGTGAAGGATTTTTTCCTAATATCCATCCTAAACCTAATATCCATCCTAAACCTTTAAATGCCTAAATAAAGGGCATGTATCCCCTTTAAATCTCAGAAACACACAAATGTAGATGCTGATCACAAAAGATCAGCAGATTTGTGTATTCTCCCTAAATAACATCTGCTACCACCACTGGGACAGATGGTTCCCTGGTCCAATTCAGGAGGGTATTTCTTACACTCTCAAAGTCTATACAAGACAACATTAAATATCAAATATAACAAGTAATTGTCAAGAAACTTGCACATACCTGCTTAGTAATATAGTACCCGAGGATTTGCGCACTTGAAATGTCTTCTCCAAATAAGATATAGCTTGTGGGAAAAGTTTGTTCTAAATAGAACAAAAATAATAGTCACCCAGTAGCAGTGCAGATATAACACCTTACAAGCATTAACTACCAAGTCACATGAAACCTGCCAGATGCTGCAGTATAGCAGAATAGTGGAAATCCAGGCTTCACAAGAAGTTCAACTGTTATCACTATATTTGAGTAATATTTTGTTTCGGTATTCCTGTATTTTGTTATTGGAATGACAAAATGAGAAGGAAGTCAGTATTAATACGAACGTACAACTTCAAAGAGGCTGAATTTATTTCAGCCCTGAACTTACTGGTCACTGTGAAGAGTCCATCACAAATTTCTAGGAGCTCCTGTCTCTGCAATCCTCAAGCCTGACTGCTGCCCTGTCTTTTACTCCTTACTTGCACAGTATCTCAAAAGAAACCAGGAGAGATATTTAAAATATTCCTAATAGTGCCAAAAAAACCTTTAAAAGCTATATACATATTGGTTCCTGAAACCTCTACACATTGGGACATAACAAGCACCCGTCAAACATTCATCAGAACATTAGAAGTATTTGGAATGAAGGCATAATCTGTACACAAAGCCTTAGTTTCCCTGACTAGTGGATACGAATTGGCTGGTATTCAAAACCTTTAATTAAAGGCTTTGAACTAGCAAAGCTTTAACTTCATCCACATAATAAAATATGTACAAGCAAAAGAGAGAAGCAAATATGACATACCTTTATAAGGTGTCTTTTCTCAGATAGCAAACTATATTTAAAACAAAAAACAACAAACAAAAAAAACAAACAAGCTTTAGTTAATAGGATTTCCCATCTCAGACATGGAAAAAAAAAAAAAAAGAAAGTCACCACAACACTATACTCACTCCTCGACACTTCTGTCATATATAATCTTGATTCTTAGCTGCTGATCCACATTTCTCTTCAAGACGTGATTTTCCTTGAGAGAAACTCGATAGACAACCTGGCAGGGAGAAGAACAAGCCGCTGGATGAGGCGGCCCCCCCGGACAGCCGCGCCAAGGAGCGCTCCCAGGCCCTTCTGCTTCTTTTCCTGCGCGAGGAGCCGCTTTTTGTCTGTTTTTCAAGCAAAACCCCTTCCCGCCCTTCCCCTCACGCCCCACCGCGCCGGTCAGTCGATAAACACCCCGGGGAGGGGCCGCACCCCGCACGCCTCGACCCGGGGCAGCCATGAGGGGACAGACCGGCGCTCCCCTCACAACGGGAGCGGGAAACGGGGGACCCCTCGCGCCCCAACCCACCCGCCGCCGCCGCCGCCTGAGGAGCCCCCGCGGCGGCCCTACCTCCTCGCCGCTGGGCACGCGGTGGTGACAGGAGGAAAACGAGCAGGGAGAGAACAGCAGCACGGCTGCAAAAGCGGCGAGCAGCGGCCGGTAACGGCGGTAGGGCAATGAGCGCCCGCCGCCCGGCTCGGCGGCCATCTTCAGCCACCCTGCCGCCGCGTCGCTATGGAGGCAGCGCCCTTGGTAGCGGCCGCAGCCAATGGGCGAGCGAGGGAGGGACGGGGGAGGAGACGGGCGCTCCTGATTGGACGCGGCACACAACGGCGGGGTGGGAGGGGAGGGAAAGGGAGGGGCCGGGGGGGGAGCGCCGCAGTGCGATGCAGCGACAGGGGTTGGAAGGGACCTTAAAGATGATGGGGTTCCACCCCCGCTGCCATGGGCAGGGACACCTCCCACTCAAAGCCCCAACCAACCTGGCCTTGAACACCTCCATGTTCAAGGGATGGGGCATCCGCAGCTTGTCTCAGCAACCTGGTCCAGTGTCCCACCACCCTCACAGTAAAGGATTTCTTCCTAAGATCTAATCTAAGTCTCCCCTTTTTCAGTTTAAAACCATTCCCCCTCGTCCTATCTTTACACTCCCTCATAAAGAGTCCCTCCCCATCTTTCCTGTAGCACCCCTTTAGGTCCTGGAAGGGTCTATCAAGTCTCCCCGGAGCCTTCTCGAGCAGTTTTGGCTGGGACACAGCTGAGACATCACCGAAGGCACCTCGCATCCTTGAACAGGATGCGGAACAAAACAAGGTGTCTCAGGTGTTCTTATGCAGTTGCCGACTTAAACATAAGACAGCAAAAAAAAGATAACTTCTGGACCAAAACCTATTACTAAGCTCTGGCTTGTTTTAAACGGGGATTCACGCGGGACATTCCTCTTGAGCGTTGCATGGGCGTCTGTGGAAGAGCAGAAATTTTTTCATATGGCCACTTACAGATTGTCACGGAATTGTCGGAGTTGGAAGGGACCTCTAGAGATCATCTAGTCCAACGCCCCTGCCAAAGCAGGGTGGCCTAGAGCACATTACTCAGGACTGCATCCAGGCGGGTGTTGAAGATCTCCAGAGAAGGGGACTCCACGACCTCCCTGGGCAGCCTGTTCCAGGGCTCTGGCACCCTCACCGGAAAGAAGTTTTTTCTCATATTAGAATGGAACTTCCTATGTTCCAGCTTGTGCCCGTTGCCCCTCGTCCTGTCACTGGGAACCACTGAAAAGAGTGATTCCACTTCGCTCCATCCTCCTTCAACCCACCCTTTAGGTACTTGTAAACATAGATAAGGTCTCCCTTCAGCCTTCTCTTCTCCAGGCTACAGAGTCCCAGCTCTCTCAGCCTTTCCTCATAAGGGAGATGCTCCAATCCCTCAATCATCTTAGTTGCCCTAGGTTGGACTCTCTCCAGTAGTTCCCTGTCTCTCTTGAACTGGGGAGCCCAGAACTGGACACAGTATTCCAGTTGCGGCCTCACCAGTGCAGACTAGAGGGGGAGAATGACCTCCCTCCCTCGACCTAAAGCACTGTTCCCCTGTGCAGGCAACGGGAACATCCCAGCAGGGTTTAAGACACGCCGGCAGCGATTCGCAGCACAGGTCTCCTTTGGAGGACGGCAGAACAATTCCACGCGCAGTCCGTACGCACACAGCTCTCACACAGACAACACAAGAAAACAGTTCTACCTCTTTTCAGCTTCTCACTATTTATAGCATCACTGTAACATATAGACATTCAAATGTGCCACTTCAGGTTGAAGTGTGTCCCTTTGTGTAAAAAAAAACCAAACAAACAACTCTGTGATACACCACAGCTGTTTGAAACTACCTTTATTTAAAACACGTGTATATGGCTTTTCATTGGCAGTTGTAAGATTCATCACTGAAATTTAAGTGTACAGCTTGCAAAGATGTACAAATACCATTATTTATTTGTTTCACAGAACTCTCAAAAATTTTCAAATATTTTAAAAGGGGTAACTGAGTATGTCCCTCTCTGCAAGCTGGTAATTCTACAGAAGGGTTACTGTTTTGACACTGACCAGAAGAAATTAAGAGTCCCCCTTTACTGCCTTGAAAATTCCAGAAGCGATGACTTTGTATGTGCAAGATAGACGTACACAACACAGGGGACCATAGAAAATGCCCCTAAGAAACAGGTATGAATATAGAGATTTACACCTAGAAAATAAAAAAGTATGCCACAACAGCATAAGGAGAGGTGAAACAATGAATGCAAAATGTCAGTTTAATATTGGATTTTTTTTTCCTCCAGGACTCTCAGCACCAACAAGGGCGAGCGGATGCCTGAGAATGACTGAAAATAGGGAGAGGGGCTATTCCCCCAATATGGAATGTTCTAAATAAATCCTCACAGGGAGGCAGGCACTTGTTTCCAGTTACCACCATAAAGCACCAGGAACACACACGGATGCATTAGCCCACCCTACACCTCTGACTTCAGGCCCCAGGTCTCCTCTGCCTCGCACAGGGAGAGGTCAGGGCTGCTCTCACAGTTTTTGGCTACACCTCCACATCACTGAATTTGAAATGCGAGTATTGAAATAGCATCTTCTAAAATACTTGCTTATCCCGGCCTCATTGGGTTGATAATTTGAAGACATACTTAAACACACGGATAGATAAATAACCACTTAGCTTAAGAAACCTAGATGTAAACAAGAATCAAGAATTGCCCTGCTAATTCCCACATGTAAAAGGCACTTAAGTTTTCCAGACTTCTAAGAATATTCTATTTTCTGAAAGTAATAAGGTATTCAGGATATGCCTGAATGTCATTAAATATGACAAACATTTTTGGAGAATCCACATCATCGACCACACTGTCGTACAGGTCAGTAGGATCTGCTGGGTCTTTTGGAGGTGGAGTGATGAGGCCTTTGCTGCCAGTGCAGTACTGCCCAGTGAGGACACGAGCCAAGTACATGTATCTTCTGCCATTCATATCCGGTCTGGAATAAGTACTCTGAGCAGAGTAACTCGCATCAACAGCAAAGTACGTTCCATTTCCAATGGCTGCAGCTGTTTGGAAAAACAACATTTTCAAATAGAGTTAGTGTTCTTATTCCCACAAGAATCTCTGAAGCTCCCCCTTATTTTATTTTTTTTTTTTTTTACTCTGCAGAAGTTATAAATTTGGTTAGAGCTTAATCAGCAAATTCCAGTAATAATCCTTTTTATCAGAATCAAATATGAATCCACTCAGATGTCAGCTAATTATCAACACCCAGGTTTCGTCTGCCCTTTCCTATGGGGAAAAGGGTTCATCTCTGTGTTTAGCCTTGGTGTTCAGCCTGCAATCCATCAAATTGCAAACCTTCAGAGCCTTTTCAACTTAAAACTACTATGTAATTATAACTACAGTTTTCTAGTTACACCACTTCTGATTGATTGTGCTGTCCTTATCTTTGGGGGCAACAGGAGAATTATTTCTTCTACCTCTACTTTGCTACAAGCCTTTGTATAAGAAGAGAAGAGATACCAGCAGCTAGCGGTTGGTATCTCAGCTGAGGATGCTCAACAGCAGCCCTTGCTCCTTTCTGTAGGCAGATCATACAAAATATCTCTCAAAAGCTGCCCAGGCTTGATTTCAGAGTAGGCAAGATTTTCCTAATACCCTCTAGATGGTGGCATTCATCAACATGGGATTAATTGAACAGGTTAATCCCTCTATCCATATAGATTACACTCTGGAGTTGTTTATCATTTTATTCTCCAACTTTATCCAGTCTTCATATCGTGCTAACAGCACTCTAACATCAACATTCCCTAGTACTCCATACGTGTCTAGGAAATTAACTGCTTTGGGTAATGACTCACCGTTTTTTCCAGCAAACCCACGATTAAATCCATTGTAGTTGATGGTGCTCAACGAGGATGCAGCTGTCCCATGAAACAGCAACTTCTCGTTACTTTGATACTTGTTCTTTTTACAGAGAGATTTTTTTTTAATTTGGTATGTCTGCCAGAGGAAGGGATTTTGTATTCTTTCAATCTGCAAAGTTACAAAATAGAACTATATTTATCCTAGTAGAGACCAATATTTATCACAGCAGGAAAGCATTAAAACCAAACCAAACTGGAAGAATGACAGTGACTTTCACTATGCCCTGTTAGTGTGTGGTTTGGGTTGGGGAACCGAATACCTCGTCAAAAGGTTCGTCATTGAGCCTCGTCAAAAATCAGAAACCCAAGTAGCTTATAGGAGGTTTTCACGATGGATAATTTCGGGCATACATTTGTCTTGCCTGGTATTCCAGGTACACAGGCAATCGTGGTAGCTCTGCGTTGCCATTTTTAGGAACGGGCTGTTGTACCACTGCTAGAGGCAATGATAGCAGATGCTTTCTGTACATCTTAATCATCTTTACTGATGATTTTCTCACTAAAAAGTAGCCTGTAGCGATAGCACTATGTTGAATTTAAGTTTCTCTTCCAGATCTCAGCTTGGAAGTCAAAATTACTTCCTTTACTGTGTAGCTTAGCAACCCCTAAGAAACTCCTATACAAAAATAAGCTGGTGGGAGGATAGATGTTGCTGGCTCCCTATGCCAACAACGTGAATATAGCTTAGGGGAAAACAATGTATCTGTGTCTAAGTACAATCTTAAAGGCATTGCTGTAACAGCTTTCCATTTTCAATGGCAAAAGACCTCATGTCATTACCTGATTTTTTCCATTCTACACTAATATTTTGTTCTATTTGTGTCTTAGTGACCATGCTCATTGAAGGTCAGGATGGAAGATAGAAGAAAATTTGTCAAGCATATATTCTCACTCTTCATTTCATTGCATCTTCTCCTATTTATCACTCATCCTGATTCTGAATAATTCCATCTTCTCCCTGGCAATTAAATCTCTGGGTACTGTGTTGCAGACTTTTCAATAAGCAGAATCAAATCTTGACACTTTGGTTAAAACCAACACTCTAGCCTGAAAGGCTCTGGGACTGCTTTATGGCCAGTCTGCAAGGACTTTATATTTTCCTTTGAATTCTGAATGCATTTGCTTATGCTTCCATTTCAATATAGAATTTCCTAATTGGAAATACCACATTAACTAGCGAGTACCACATTAGTTGAACATAGAGTCAGCCCAAAAAACAATGGTCACTGTTTTTGTATTATTAGAAGGCAGAAATGGTAGAGCAACTCTTAGGAAATTTGATTTGATTTAAATCCATCCTGTAGAGTGCTGGGGAGACTGACATATGAAAGGTGTAACAGGTTGCAAGCAACTTACAAACAGGTATTTAGAAAGTATATTAATGTTTTCAGCCCAAGAATTCACTTTGTTTCCCCCATAGGATATCACCTTCTCTATGACAAAGTTGGGACAGGTTTTCTTAAATCTGTTCTGGACTTCCACGTATTCCCGACTCGATGGCTTGAGATTCACCAGTTTGACTCGTTCCTCTCGCATGTCTTCCCACTGCGCAGGGAGCTCTATTGACTGCTTATCTGCAAAAGAGAGATTGCATTACTACCACAGATATCTAGCTCAGTTTTGTAGGAACATCTTACAGAACAACTGCACAGAGGGCTGAGAGGATAGTACCTTATACAATACTTTATTCCAAGAATACTCTGTCTCTTCAATAGATCACTACTCTGTAATGCACTGTTAAGACTTTGTAATTTCTCTAGTTGAATTATCCCCATACCAGTATCTAACTAAAACAAGTCTGAAAACCACAGAAGAATTTCACGCATTCTTCATACACCACTTCCTTTGTCAGACTTCAGCATGAAATCTGTGCTCACTAGCCACAAACATATGGATAATATTTGTATTTAAAACAGATGTTCTGATTTCAGTCATACCTGCCACTAATTATGAAGCTAAAACTGCTGGAGGGGAAATAAAAAGCTATTCTTACTTCTTTGGAATATCCAAGTTTGCATTTATCACAATCATCATTCTATATTCACTACTAAAGGTTTTTTTATTAACAAAGCTGTAACTTACCTTCATTCTTTGGCACACGTTGAATGTTTAGAGTTCTTCCTTGGTCATCAATAGCCTGTAGATTATTCAGATCCACATTGTAGTTGTTCTTGCTAATTCTGACAGTAAGATGTGGTTTTTTAGCTATTTTGGCATCCTCCAGCTGCATATTTGTCAGTTTATCAAAAGCAACAAAGCTACCATTGCTTCCTGGATACCTCCATTCTACCAGGTTATAAACAAGTTCTGCCTTGGATTGTTCTTCTTCAGTATCCTTTATTTTTTGGATCATTTTTTGAACTTCCACAGAAACAAAGCAGACATCCCTGCTAATACCAGAAATTTTGATGTGATGGGGGGAATGTTTATTTTCAAGCTGAATGGTAACATGCTTTCTTCTCTGGAGATCTGCCAAAGCGTCAATTTGCCTCTCATCAAAATTTTCAATTAGCTCATCTGAAATAATATTTTCAAACTGTTCCTTTAAAATTAAATTCTTTATCCATGATTCAGTTGCATCCACATTTTTTTTGCTTTCTCCACAAATCTGAAATGTGGCTAAATCAACTTTCTTCTCCAAAACCACAGGCTTTTTCTTCTCAGTGAGTTGGGTTCTGCCCCCTGAAAATACTGTGAAGAAACACGTGTTAATTACTAGTTTTAAATAAAAGATCTTTAGTTATATGTGCCCATGGCACAAGGAAGACCCACCTACTTATATATAAACGTAGATACCCACGAACCTGTTATGGAGGAATCTGAACTTTCTCTTTTCTTCATGCTTTCATAAAAGTCTCTGAGCATATTTGCCTGGAAGATGATGATTTTAATTTTTTTCAAATGCTGTACTGATGTTTTGGTTGCAAATTCCACTATAGCATCCAACATGTCATCAGCTACCTTTGCTGGACACTGTCCTGCTTGACCTAAACAAAAATAAAAGGCACGTATCAGTGAGCGGTACTTAAATCAAGGCAGTGTCTGAAAACAGAGAGAAACAGACTGTGTCCCCAGCTCACAGACTGGTGTCCCTCTCTCCACCCCTACTATGCTTTCTGGCCAAAGCCCCAGGCTTAACCTCAGCTCTACACCTAAGCCTGTGAGCTCCAGGAGCTGACATCCTACACACACCCAGGAAGCCCTTCTGGGATTCATCCCTGTTTACTTTGAGACTTCAAGAAGCACTTCAGCCTTATCATCGCTACTCTATCCCCATCTTTAAGCTGGGTACCAAAGTAAAACAAAATCAAAATCAGCGGAGGATTTCGGCACAAGCTTGCAGTGTATTTCAACATACGAACAGGAACACCAAGCTCAAAACGATTGCTTTTATTCCCCTACAAGCCTGAAGTGCAACCTAAAGCTTATCCTAAAATGCTGATGGGACGCCTGCCAATTTCAGCCACAGCATCCCTTGGACAGCCATGGTGACACCAGCATGCAGAGGATATTGGCAGTCCAGGGGACCTGCCATAACTATCACTGTGGACTCCAAACACCAGCTCCGACCCTAACCTGGCATGCTGAGCAAGGACCAGCTCATAATTTTGTTTTCCAGTCAAGGGGAGCCTTGGCCTGAGAAGGACACCTTGCTTTCTTCAAGCCCCGCTCCCCAAGCTAACCAGAAGCTGAAGCCAAATAAGCTGGCCTGCCTCGAGCCCTCTGCTGGAGCAGGTAGGCTGAAACAAGACCTTCAAAAGGTGTAAACTGCAGGTATTCTGTACTCAGCCCACAATTTCCATAGATGGCCAGACAAGGTTTTTGTCTCTGGACAACTCCATCTTTCTTTGCCTACAAAGCCCAACCACAGCCTTTCTGTGTGGCTGAAATCCCAAAGCAAGGTCTACAGGAAGTCTGAAGATGATAAGGGGAAATAACACTCAAGGGTTAATAGCAGGGCCATTGCTTGGCTTAAGCTGTGTATCTATAGCCTAAAGCCATTGCCAAGGTGTTTAGGCAAAGAAAGGATGTGTTGAAACCATAAAGTGGTCACATCGGCCTCGATGGGAGATAAGGGAACAACTGGTATTCAGTTGTCCTGACAGAGTGATCATCTGGTTTCCCAACCCTGAGGCCTGGAGCAATACATTAACATTAAAAGCGAGAGGTACACAGCAAGGAAGACATGGCCTTCATCCGAGACCCTGGCCCACGACCACCAGGAGACACTGCGCATGTGCAGCTGGGAGGAGTTAGAGGCGGAGACTATGGAAATGATTTCTCATAACTCATTGTAATAAAGACCACCTTTTCGGGGAAAGGTTATGGATATGTATAGGCACCCCTTGAATATGTAAGATCTGATTGTAGAAATCCTAAGCTAACTGCCGCGGTAGGTGCACACAATTTTGGTGGGGCGACCCCCCCGTGCTGCCCGGCGCTGAATAAACATACCTACTTTACAACCCCACAGGTTGTGGAGTCTGCTTTCCGCACGTCAAAGAAAGATTGCAGGGTGGCCAGCTGAGACACACAGTCTGTTTTGGGGCAGAATCTCTTTTATGGAGCCATACATTTTCTTCAGGTGCTCTTGCTCAATTAATATTGACTGTAATATTTTTACTTTGGAAAAAGCAGCATTTTTGAGGCGTGCAGGTGGTGTTTGAACTGACTACAGTGAACCTTCACAAATCACGGTTTACAGAGTTTCTTGCACAAGTTTACAGTTATGCATATTAGAGGTATTAACTTTGTCCCACTTTCTGAACTACCTCTGTCACAGCCCTCATCGCTTTCCCAAGAAAACACAAACCTGTTCCAATTGCTGGGAAGGAGACAGATTTGTACTTCCTTCGCTCACACTTTTCAAGCACAACGGAGACCTGACTCTTCACATCGTTACCGCTTATCAAGTGCATGATTTTCTTGCACAACAGTTTTCCACCTTGTGTAATAACCATGCCATTTTCAGACAACCCAGCTAGAAGAGAGAAGATAAAAAAGAAGACATAACATTTTCAAAGTGGCTACCTCTTCTGATAAGACAGCTGGTTATATTGATGCTAGAAGTGGAAAAAGTGAAGAGAAATCCACTGTGAGCTATATTATCCTGGTTTTGCAGAATTGCTTTGAGAAAGAAATTCAAGTAATTGTGTGTTTTCTAATTTCCCAATATCTCTGCTGTAAAGTAGTTTCCTATTAAGTACAACTTGAGAATTTACATTGAATTTCAATATAGCGCACTTTTATTTAAAAGCACGCAAATAGAAT
This sequence comes from Numenius arquata, assembly GCF_964106895.1. Lineage (NCBI taxonomy): Eukaryota > Metazoa > Chordata > Aves > Charadriiformes > Scolopacidae > Numenius > Numenius arquata. The sequence continues at coordinate 11,084,057 of NC_133578.1, read as the reverse complement.
GTGCACAATTCCTTTATATGATAAATCCTTTCTTATGCCACTTATTCCTTGAAAGCTCTAACTATTACTCCACAGAAGAGCTGAATGATTAAGGTAATACCATTAAGATAAAGACCAACTGATCGAAGAACTGTGGTACGGAATCTTTAAAGAGACATTTGTGTTTTTTCAGAGCACTCACGTTTGATCACAAACACCTCAAAATGGAGTCACATTGTGAGGATGAATGGATTGATGAACAGAGTTACACACCAGTTTGCTGGTCACAAAGGTAACGACTGACTGTAAGATGCTCTGCATGCGCTGGGATCAGGCTGATAACAGGGAGAGCCTGCAGAGCCAAAGGCTGGGAAAAATATCCAGGAAACCCCATCCTGAAAGTTAACTTCTGGACTCAGAGCAGGAACATCTTGTTTATGAAACCAGAACGTGTTCCTTTCTGCGCTCGTAGAGGCCAACCACAGCGAGGTGGGATTTTACTGCTCTATTGGTGTGGCAGAACGCAGACTACAGAAGAACTCGTGATCAGGGCGATAAGCAGAGTTACATTATTTCAATAAAAAATAATTACGTATTTGTGAATAGAAGCCCAGATTTGCTACTAGCTTTTAAAAGCCAGCCCTGCACATGCTTACACCCAAAGACAGTCTTCTGCCACTTTGTTCAGTTTCAAAACTTCACCTCCCTTGTAGCTGACAATACAGGAGCTTAAAAACTATGCTCAAGTCTATAGGACTGTTTCTGTTCTTAAGTCAAGAATAATTTCAAGGCTAAGGAACTTAGATTACATTAATCTCCCAGCACTTATTAGCATCAGAAAACTGTAACCATTTTCTGTTCAGCTGTAAAAATTCTCAAAGTAGGTATCCAAACAATAACAGGACTTTTCAAAATTCCTTAAAGATAAAATAGTTATACCATCAGAGTAGGGTATTATAAAATAACTTCAAGTTTTCAGAGAGAACAACTAAAAAACTCCAAACTTAATCAACAAAATGTATGTTTTAACGTACCATATTGAGCACATTCTTCTTCTACCTGGGAACCAGCAGCATCCATAATTGCTTTGAAGACCCCTTAAATTATACAAAAAATAATATACATTCATTAAATCAATGTAGCTATTTCAACTTAAAACTCTACTCAACTTCTGTACTCCACAAATACCCCAAATTTGGGATAAGATCCCACAAAGTGCAAAACCTTGTCAGCTCCCCCAAGTACCCTCCATGACACACTGCACTGGCTGCAAAGAGAACACCGCCTTTGTTATTGATTAGAAATCATTAAGAATAACTCCTATTTCGTCGTTTCACTAGCCAGTAGTATGTCCCTCACCAAACTCTCCGACTGCTTTGCATTGTATCATTTGATGTTTTTCATGCTTGCAACTCACGTCGTCACCAAAGAATCCTCTGCTTCTTACAGGTCAATTTACTTACCCAGGGCTTTGGCTTACAGTGAAACATATCAGGACAAGAGCAGTTTTTCAGAATTACATTCAAGCTAAATATTCCCTTTTCTTTAAGCATTTCTGTTTTTAAACAAGAAAAATCTGGTCAGGTGCCTTCTGTTTGAGTTGCTTGGAAACTAAATGGAATATTCAGGACACATTAAAAAAAAACTGTTTAAGATCTATTTCCTGACTAATTACAACTCTCTCTCCTCTGAAAAATACTTCATAAAAGTTTCACATAGGGACAAATCTTTCCCCTATCTCCTTCTAAAAACTAACCCAAACTTATCAACTAAAGACCTACATATTGAATAAAGTACCTGTTGTGGCATCAAATGTTGAATTTGTTATGTTTACAATAACCTCTGTATCCTCCTTGGTAATATCTCCACTAATTACTTGGAGTGTAACGGAACCAATTTGCATTTCATGAACTCCCAATACTTCATTTGAAACAGGCCTAATGAAACCTGCAAGGGAAAATTAAAACACCTTAAAACACTTTTCCTCTAGCTTGGGGTATTATTCTGTTCCACTGATGGAAACTTCAATTTATCCTCTTAAGGAATATGCTCTGGATCAGTCTGATGGACTTAGAGAGCCTCTGCTTTTCTCTTTACTCCATTTCTGGAAGAAGGAAGGTGCAGTATTCTTCCCATTTAAATACTGTGAAAGCGAAACCATTTCTATTCCTGTAAATTCACGCAGTACAAATTCAGAAAGGACTCTTGGGGTTATCTGATCTGACTAGCTCTGTTTCAGAGCTTCCTGAATCAACTCTTACAGGAAATGGAGTATCCAGCTTAAGCACTGCTGGTAATACAGATCCCATTGCACTACTTTTGGATTTTGTAATTCATTTTTACCCTCACAGATATAAAACTGTTCCTTACTTCTAGTCTAAACTTATCTAGTTCATATTTCATCTGCACCCTCTTAACTTCCATCTCACTGATACTCACAGCAACTGAGAAGAAAGAGCTACGTGCTCCTACGAATAAGCCTCTGCCGTTGATGCAGTTCGCTCATGTTTTTGCTACTGTGTCACACTACAGTCAATTAATAAATGGAAGGGAAATTATCCATTCTGTATATCTCTATATAGGAGATTAAAAGTAGAGAAATACATGTTATTTATGGCTTGTTTGGCAAAGTGATACCAAGTTCTTGGACCCTTTAAGTAGGACAAACTGATGGTTCTCCTACCAGGATATCCTCTTCCATGCGGTAAGACTAGCCTCACAAGGAGATGAGCACGCCCTCAACAAATGAAATTCCTCTTTAAGATTTTTACAAATGGAGTTTAAGAATGCCAGTCCATTAGGAGAAAAAAAAACCCACTCTGTGTCTTGATGACATTTCATCTGTTTCCTGAGACGTATAAAACCACTTTACAGCATTTACATTCTCCCTCGTGTCCCACCTCCTGCCCCTACACAACTTACTTGACCGCGGTGCTGCAGCATTGCAACTTTCAGCTACCCTACGCTCTAGTTCAGTGGTAAAAGCCTAAGAAGAGAAAAAAGGTACCAAAAATAGCTTTTAGGAGTTTACGTACCAAATATTTCTACAATTAACAGTCACATAGCTCTTGCTGAGCCATATGACACATTTTAACAGGCGCGTTTAGTTATCATTAACAACAGCGGAAGCCTCAGGGTGGACAGTGTGATAACAGAGACTGTCTTTGCGTTGCCAGAACTCCTCTGTCAAAAGATGAGTGAGGATCTACAGGTATTCACAGTGCCAGCAGTGAGGCCAATTTCATCTGCAGCTTGTGTTTGCTGACAGTTTATATTCCAGAGACACTGAATGACACAATGGAGAGACATCCCACTGTCGCCAGCCCACAGCAGTAAGAAAGTGCTAAACTATTCCCTTGAGAAAGCAATGTAACTAAAATATATTATTAACGCATAACTAGAACAGTATGTAACATAGGCAGCTTTGTTCCTGCGAAGAACTACCTGAATGTTATCCAGATCTTTTGGACTCAAGAGAAAATGAACTTCGTGGAGAGTCTTCCAAGTGTGATTACTACTGAACTTGAATACCATATCAAACATTAACTCAGAAACGAGGGTTTTAGGAAACCCAAATCCTCCAGTTCCAATAGCTGGGAAAGCGATTGAATTCAGTCCAAGTTCTTCAGTTTTCTCCAAGCAGGAATGGATTATGCCTTCTAGGATCTGTAAACACAGCAAAGATCCACAAGAAAAAAAAAAAAACAAACAAACCAACAACAGACATCATTTATTATTATTAGTTCCATAGAGACTGTGCTGGTATGAGGAAAAGCCCTCAGCACATCACGGCATCTTTAAGGTCACTCAAACAAAAGCAAATGGAGTCTAGTCATCTAAACTAACTATTTTAAATCCTGAAACTTCAGGATAGGATCCCAAATAAATCTGTTTTCAAAATGAATTTTTTTTTTTTTTTTTTAAATAATTAAAACGTACCTTCAGGTTCTGTCCTTTTAATCCATCCCACGGGGGAACTATGGCGTGAAGCACATACTTGCAGGCCAGAGCACATCCAGTGGTGCAAAGCACGCTCCCTTCATCAGGAAGCACACTATTTCTATCTATTTCTTTGTCAAACTCTGCTTCAAGCTCTGGTCCAGCCTTTGCCAGCAAGGCTTTGCAAAGAGGGCCCGTGCCAAAGTTCAGATCTGTGCCAACACTGTTGACGACAACATCCGTCTGCAACAAAATTGCAACGAAAATATCTATAGCCAGACTTCAAGGGCATATACCCATCCACCAAAGCAATGCACAGCAGGAAAAACAAGATGCCAACAGACAAATAACCTGGTTTTCAGCACAGCTTCTGCATACTGAGTATTCCTGGACTTGTAGGAAACCTATAGTAGGCAGCATCAGACCCACTGTGGGTACCGACACCAGAGGTATCTACGTGAGAGCAGGTGATCCATCCATCCATCCATCCATCCATCCAGAGCTGGCAAGCCCTCAGTGGAGGCAAGGCTGTGACTCACCTCACTCTGAGCAGACGCCAGTGTCTGGGCAGGTGAAATAAACTCAATGGAGAAAGTTTAAATGTCCCCTTTCCTCCTTTTCACTGACATGGGACTCTCTACACCTTACCAGAAAAGCAGCATCTCATACCGCAAAACGAGGTGAAGGGAGATGGCTGTGCTTTCATGAAGTAAAACAGGCAAAGCCCCAAAGCCTGTTGTTTGCTTTGCAGTTCCACTGGAGGTCTTTTAATTACAAAGTATTTTAAATATGCGTCATACTGAGGTTTTTTACATCTACTATTGCTCTTTCGTTGAAATAGGCTTTTACAGACAACAAAATAACAATGGAACCAACTAATATTGAAAAAATAGGACAACAATAATAATATAGGGAGATTTTTAAACACCAAAGGCAGAAAAATCAAGGGCAGTTGAATGAGATGCACTTTGCATCACCGAACAAATAAAATATACGGGACAGAAACTACATCAGAGCTGTAAATTGAGTTTTGATGGTCTAGATGAGTAGCGGTTAAACTCTTTGTTAGCAAAAAGAATGAAAAAAACAAAACAGGGGACAAAAATAAGTAGAATCAGGTCTAGACTTTGACAAAACGATCTAAGCATGCACCCTTCTACAGGGCTGCTTTTCTAGAGGCCAGTAACTTCTTCATAGACTGTCTTTAACCCATCCGAAGAAAACTGTAAGAAATTAGCTGCATCCTCCCTGTTAGCATGACTCGAAACAGCAGCCCAGACAGGTGCTGATTTCCTGTAATATCCAACCAGGATAGTTACAGATCATATAAATACTTTTAGAATATATTAAGTTGCCCACTAGAAACACCTACAGAGTGAGAGATCCCAACCTGAAATCCAGCATTTTTCCACGCTTGCATCCTTGTTTAGGTAGCACATAGCTCTTGTTTACTTATGTGGCAATTGCCTTGTAAAACAATATAACCTATTGTCATTCCTTTTCTATTTGAATTTAAAGACGACATCAAGTTAGAGAGGAACCAGAAAATTAAAGACCTACCGTGGCCTCCTGAATGTTTTTCTTCTCCACTCGGATGAGCAGTCCTTCATTTGTCATAACTGTCTGCAGATCCTCTTTTCTCTTCTCCTGGCTCTCTCTCAGCTTACCGTTTCCCAGGCGTGGTGCTGGTGGTACTGAGGGTGATTTAGCTGTAAACACTGTTTTTACTGTCTCACTCAGAGCCTGAACCATTTCTTCTGCATCATCCACAAGGTGAACCTCCTTCAAGCTGCTGTCCCCCATGAATTCTTCCAAGGTCTCCTTGATGGAGGATACAATCGAATACGTACACAGTTCCAGCGGAAAGCCAAAAATCCCCCCACTTATAGCAGGCAGAGCTATGGAACGATGATTGTACATTTCGGCAAGTTGTAGGCTCTTCCTCACTGTCTTCCTTAACAAGAACACGCACTTTTCTGCTTCCTCCTTCCTCCACCTGGGCCCAACAGCATGAACGACGTTCTTGCAGGGGAGTTTCCCAGCGCCCATGATAACCGCGCACCCCGGCTGCAAAGGCCCGTTCTTCCTCACCAGCTCGTCACACTCCTGTTGTAGCTCTGGACCAGCCGCCTTCAACAGCGCGTCCGCAAGGCCACCGATGTGTTTTAAGTCTTCATTAGATGCGTTTACCACAACATCCACAGGGTAAGAGCACAAGTCAGCTTTATACACTGCTACTACAACTCCATCTGGCAGCACTTTCTTGTAGTACAGCTTTCTTTTCTCTTTATTGACAACTTCTTCATCCATCTGTCGTTGTTGTTCTTGTTCTTCTACCAGCCTAATCAAACAGCTAAATTTCTGCTTTGCCTCAAATACACATGAATCTTCCCTCTCAGCAAAGAACTCTTTGGCCCCCGGTGTATTAATTGGCACGCTTTTTAAATAAAGAGATGAGAGAATTTTTTCAAACGTGGCGACTGCTTTTGGCACTTCTGCTCTTGATCCGCTCAGGGAAATACGCAGTGTCTTGGTGTCAAAACGTACTGTCACACCTTTCTTCCTCAATTCAAGATAAACACTGGATTTTTCCTTCTCTACAAACTGCACTACCACCAGCGACTTAGCCGGGATTACCTTTTCCATGTGTGTGTTTCTATCTATAAAATCATTAAGCTTCTGATAAACTTCTGTTACGGCCTTAGAAAACCCAGAAATAATCACTTTGTTTTCTTTTCCAACAGGTTCATCAATGACTACATTTTCCTGGGGAGAACTGTACTTCTTACGCACGAAGGCAAGAAGACTACTCCACTGCTGCTTTTTAATGATCTCACCATCCTCCACATGGATGCACTTATACCGTAAGCCTGTCTTTATTTGCTTTTCTGCTTCTAAAAGATCTTTGGCAGCATGTCCAAATAGCAACACAGTATCATCCTCAAGCTCATAAAAAGCATTAATTTTCTTCCTGGTGAATAATATCTCTGACATTGGTTTATTATCTACATGCTGTAGATAGTTGAAAACATAGGGATCAATGGGAACTGATGTGCATGGCATATTTAGTATCTTTTCCAGTAAGTCAGCTTTGACTTTATATACTTCCACAGGTAATCCACACAACTGAACAGTTTTTTTTGTGTCATCGTAAAAGATCTTTAAGCACGGATATTCGTTGTGAATATTCTTTTCCAGCCCAGCATTGTTCAGAACAGCATATTTCCCTGGGATCACAGCCACAGAAATTTCTATGCTCTGTTTTTCCCTTTCACTTTGACTCATGGGTTTTTCCATGCATTTCCTCACTTCCTTCTCTGCACTGTCCACAGCTGCTCTGTTGCCCGCAATCACCACCATCTCCTCAGAAATATCAGTTATGATCAAGGCAACATCCTTCACCAATCTGTTTTTCGTATCTTTCCAGTGCACTGATTTTACTTTACATTTTATGGCCACATAACGTGCCATGATACGCGAGAACTCAGCCAAGGCATCCTGCTTCCATGTCTTGATCAACTTAATCATTGCCTTTTTCTGCTTGGAGAGAGATGATGATGGGCACAATGTAATTTCTGGGTTTGCACAGACTATCTGGGGCCATTTTAGCTCACAATGGCAAATTGCCATTTCCTGGTTTATGTCTTGCATCAGTTTAGCCTGCTTTTGTAAAAACTGCCAGACATAGGGATCGAGTGGCACCCCAATGGGGTCTGGCATCTTGAAAGCTGGTCTGTCTTCTCCATAGAGAGCTGTTCTCAGGGAGTGGTAATAGGGATGCACAGAGATCGGTTTCTGTTCCAGTAAATGCTGCTTTCCCAAGACAGTGTTTAGATCTAAAACACAGGACACACACATATAAACACATATATACCATTAACTTTAAATCAAGCAAATGACTCTGTTGTTAAAACTATTACCTTGACTAATATACATTTTTTTTCATTTGAAAGAGCTATTTTTATGTCCTGATTTCCAAATCACTGTGGAGGGGACAAGGTAAGGGGACTTGACTCCAACTACTGCAGGAAATATGCTTGTGCCTGTATTTATCTGCTACACCTTGCTCTCATTTCCTATGGAAATTCCACCACAGAGCAGGGCCATATCGACGTTCTACTATAAAATGCTCCTTACCCTCAAGCTGCTTTTTTTTTGCCATTTCAGTTGGAGTGGACAAAGGAAAGGAATTATAATATTGGCAGGGACTTAAAAATTACACTACAGTGATTCAAATTACATATTAACTTAATGTACAAAATATTCTTAAGCAAATTCTGAGAGTCAGAAGAAAAACAATCACCTGGCAGATACCTTTAATTAAAAGTAAAGGAATTTATTAAGTCAGGAGTCTCCTAACACAGATATAATTACTATGGGTTGTGCTGGCACAAAAACGGGACAGTGATTAAACAGAGAGAATAGTAACAAGATTGTTCTTTAGCTCTATTCTACCTGATAACCAATATATCTGACCTTAATTAGTTTCTGAAAGTTAACTGCGATAGCTGAAGTCATTGACAGATCCTGCTTCCTCTACCTGTAAGTACAGTTAATGTTGTATTGCAGATAAAAACCTCTGTAAGCGGTGAATGGGAGCAACCCATGCAGAAAGCAGGTATTAAAATGAATCTTTAGTTGCATAAAAAGTCCCCAGAGAGACTCTGAAACCCTGGACGTGCAGCAGTATTCCTAAATCCAGAGCACTTCCCAGGAACAGGACAGTGTACGCTGGCTTTAGAGACAGTAAGCTTCTCCTAATGCTCAAACTTGCAGTGATTTTCTTTCAGGTGCACCACCTGGGAGCACTTTGGTCAGGCAAAGGACAGCATTACCTTTGTGCTCACAGAAAGTAATGATGGCTGCGTTCTTCTCGGGGAAGAGCTGGACGTCTGACACAGGCCCCCCTCCATTCTGCGGACTCTGAAAGTAAACCGAGATGCAGTCTGTGGAAACGCTGGCCGGTACGTTTTCAGCCTTGATGCTCCGGGTCAATTCAAGAAGCCTGGCAGTTATTTTCAATTCTTTAACTCTCTTGTTTTGTGAACACTTCTTGACAAATTCTTCAGTATCTGTAAACAGAAGAACAGTGTGAACTGACCGTGTTTTCCTGAGTCGCTATCAGCCCTGGCAGAAAAATGAGACGAGTTTACTGCTCCCTGTATTTGGAGCAGAACTCTCCTTGCTGCCAAATAACTCTGTGTTGCAACAAAAAAGGGGAAATGCACACAGCCATGTTACTCTCTGCTACTCACTGCCACTATACTATACCACTATCTCTGTTCCCCTCTTATTAATCTCTTGATGAACTTCTCACTGTTTCACCGTCTTCTCAAATGGAGACTTTATATACTTCAATAATTTGCAGAATTCATCTCCGTACTCAGTGCGCTTCTAATCGTTCTCCACCTAACCCAAAATCAGACAGAGGAACGAAACATACTCATCCAACTTCAATTAATGAAGATGCCACAATTTTCTTTTTTTAGGGTAAGATTTGGATCGCAGGCATTTTCACAGGTTTCACAGAATCCTCATGATTGGAAGGGACCTTTGAGATCATCGAGTCCAACCAGAAAAAAAACCCCAAAAAAACCCCACACACAAACAAACCACAGACAGACACAACCCAACAATCTCAGGCACTAGAGCAGGCCCTGAAGTGCCATGTCTACACGTTCCTTAAATACCTCCAGGGATGGCGACTCCACCGCCTCCCTGGGCAGGCTGTTCCAGTGCCTGACCACCCTCTCAGTAAAGTAATTCTTCCTGATATCTAATCTAATCCTCCCTTGCCGCAACTTCAGACCATTTCCTCTGGTGCTGTTATTATTCACTTGGGAGTGAATGGAGCTGTATTTAAGACTTAAATCTTTCTTGAGAGACTACAGTCCAGGTACTTTTTAAAAACCGTCTGAATCTCTAACGGGAGAAGAATCAAGCTCTGAAAGCTATTACTCGTACACACACATGGAAATGAAGGACGGCGTTCATCCTGTCTTACCAATACTTTTTATAAAGGTAGCTACGGCAACATTTCTTTCAGGTATCACTTCCACGGTGAAGTCATCATCTACTGCCAGGCCGCTGATGCTCTCCAACAGCATGCTTAAGCATTTTAGGTTGCATCCTTGTATGTTTTCAAACACCACTGAAGGTGAGGTCTCCGCGGACTTTTCTGCGACATTCTTTGCAGAGCCAACTTCCTCCTGGAGCTTACTGTTCGGAACAAAACTCTCTGCTTCCTGCGAGGCTTCTGCATCATCTGCAACAGAAAAAGAAGTAAGCCACATGACATATCAGTACACATTTTCTGGAATAAACAGATTTTGCTTACCTTTTCTCTCCTTTACCAAGAAGAGAGATCATCTAACCAAATACTGCAGGGATCCAAAACAGACCAGATGCAACATTCTGTGGGTCTGCAGGCAGTCTCTTTGGTGGCACAAAAATAGCCATGAGTAAACAAGTCCAAGGTCACTGTTATGTCTCCGTGTAGGAGATGTGAATAAAATGAAAAAAAAAAACATTGAGATAATTGGCCACAGCTGCTCAGGCGTTTGTGAGGGTTGTGAGAGACCCTGCAGCCTCTGTATCGGTTTCTTGGGTGTAAAAAGCCCAAACATAGCTTGGGACATCCACAGGCACCATAGGCCACCAGTAGCTCTGCGAGACTCGATGCAAAGCCTCCTGATGACCATGGTGCTGCACCATCCCCATGGCATGACAGCGCTGAAGGACCCACATGCACAGAAAGCTGGCACACGGATGCAACAGAATTTCACAGATAGAAAATATAACAGGGGTTGCCCACCAAGTACCCCAGAAGTCCAGTGGCTTCCAGAGGAAGGCACATACATCTCCAGCTTTACAGACAGATGAGGGTAGAGGAGGGAAAGAACCTCCAAATGAGAGCGATGTGCTCCTCCACATGCCTGAGTAAACCGAAAGTGTCACCCAGGTGTGTGGTGACACAACTGTCCTACACATCATGGAAAAAGGCAGTCACAGAGCGCTGCAGGGTGGCAGGGGACAGGCACAGGCCAAAGGGCACCCCAGGGTGCTCAAGATGGCCATTACTCGCTATCAAAGGCAGCTCTTCACTCCTTGCCCCAACAAACACAAGCAGGAGCATAAGCCCCTCTCAGTCTCGTAAATCAGCACATTCCCGCACCATGGCTGGGAGACGAGCATCCAGTGAAACCCTGGCAGTCACCGCCTTCAGTGGGGCCACCATCTCTGGCTGTAGTAGAGGACACATACAACTGAGGGGAGAGGAGCTTGGTGGAGCAGTTGTACACCTGACCAGGGACGTGGGGGAAGTAAGGCCTCTTACTTGCTTTTGGTCAAGAACACACAAAAATTCCTGAATCCTGGGATAGCATCCAACAAGCTGGCCGTGGGGGGCAGCCCCAAGGAGAGAGACAGACATGGGGTGGGAAGGCTTGAGCAGGTGGCATCACAAACAGGGCTGGCAGGGCAGCTCTGCCAGCTCACAGGGTTTACAAGGTCTCCTGAGGTACAACAACTGATACCAAACCCATAACATTTTCAGAAGACAGCTGCCTTTGGAGGCCTACCAGCATGAGCCCGACAAGAGGAAAACACAAGAAATAACCACAGAATCAACAGCTCTATGGATGCTAGTTATTGATTTCTAGATCGCTAACAGGAATCATCTGCTCCGCTATGTCCAATGAAGAAAGCACAAAAAGCACAAAAAAAGCCAAAACCGAGAGCTAGGCTGACCCAATGAAGCAACCAAGAGCAGCATCTAGAGATTTTCAGGGTCCTCTCTAGTATAACCAAAAAACAGTAGATGGCAGCTTTGAGTACCTAATTTTGAAAGGAGGAAAACCACCCAAACCAGCACTGAACAAGACTTCATACAGAAAGGAAAAGATAGGGGGGTAATTATTGAAGAACTTCGTGATTAACCGGTCTGTCCCGGGGCTGACTACTTTTCACAGATGCAGGTACATTTGGGTATGCAGTACTGTTTTCTAGACTGCTTTCTGAATCATAAAGCTCAGCAGAGGACCTAACCGAGGTCACCAAGGTGCTGGGGAGATGCATCGTTTGCCTTTACAGACTCTCCTCGCTGTAGGGAGCTCAAAGACACCGGTCTGGGCTTAAGACCTTCAGTGTAGGTGTTTCTACGTAGATCTTATCTTAGAGCAGTTATGCACAAAAAGGGAACTAAATCCTTCTCTGGAGATGCTCCTCTGATTTTTAACCTAAAAAGGCTTATTTTAGAAGCTAAAACCAGGCGCGTGGTCTAAGTCTGGCACAGTGAACTCCATCCTTGGTGATAGAGTCTGCAGTGTCCCTGGCCAGATTTCCTTCCCTGTCTCACCTGAGTCAGGCTGCCAAACTCGGAAACTGTCAGCATAACTCCCCACAGAACTGGAGCTGGGTGTGGAGAAATCACCAACACCTTCATTTTATGAAGAATCAGAAGTAAGAAGTATGAAGTACACAGAGTGATGGATAATATTTTACCTTTTGTTGGAAGGTTGCCCATGGAATCCAGAGCCTAAAATGAAATGAAAGCAAGATATCAGTGACTGATTTGACGCTCTCACCGCTATTTCAAAGCTCTGGTTAGGATTACAATTTTTATTCACCTTTGTGGGAACTAATTTTTCTTCAAGTGCCTCCCCTTCAGCAGCCAGTGCTGTTTCAGGCTCTGTGACAATAAACTTCAACACTCCCCTTTCTCCCAAATACAGCTGATGAGACCGTCTCTCAAGAACTTGTTGCTTCACTAAATAAAACAAACAAACAAACAAAAAAAGAACCCAAATCCAAATAGATTTACATCCAAATAGAAATACAACTAGACAATCCAAACAGAAATACAACTTCAAATTATGTAGCGCTTTCCACCATTACATTAGGACGCATATACTGTCCCACAAAACAAGCTTTAAACTCATAACACCAACACGGCACGCACAAGACTTTCCTCCTGAAAAGAAATGGAAGAGCAGCAGAAGATACTACTTCTGCAAAAACACCACCAGAGGTGCAAAGCTCATCTGCACCAAACGCTTCATGGCTGGTTGCCGGCAGGCAGACCTGTGCCAGGGCTGCAGCATGAGGGTCCCAGTACCGGCCCCACACCTTGCACACCCTCTTCCAGCCAGCGTCAAAAAAATAATGGTTTGGGGCTGCGTGTCCTGAACTTACCAGCTGGTTGAGTCAGCAACTGGGAAGCATGACAAGGCAGAAAAAAAAAAAAAGAAAAAAAGTGTGTGTATATATATATATGTATATGGTTTTATGCACATACATATATATGTGTACATTTAACACAACTGCAGCTAAATGCTTTCCACCTTGCTGCAATATAAATACATGCACACTATATACATCATCTTTTTAATAGATATATATATATCTGTAACGACAATATATATTAAGCTATATTAACATAAGCTTTATTATTCCTTATTACTAAAGGGGGCCTACAGGAAAGATGGGGAGGGGACTCATTAGGAGGGAGTGCAGCAATAGGATGAGGGGCAACGGTTTGAAACTGAAAGAGGGGAGATTTAGATTAGATATTGGGAAGAAATTATTCACTATGAGGGCGGTGAGGCACTGGAACAGGTTGCCCAGGGAAGCTGTGGATGCCCCATCCCTGGAAGTGTTCAAGGCCAGGCTGGATGGGGCTTTGAGCAACCTGCTCTAGTGGGAGGTGTCCCTGCCCGTGGCAGGGGGGTTGGAACTCCATGATCTTTAAGGTTCCTCCCAACCCAAGCCGTTCTGTGAGTCTATCCCGAATGCAATCCATAGAATATTACTGCTCATCAAAATTAATACATACGCATATACACCTGGTAGGGTGTATTTACTCACTTATAGCCTGAAGTTGTTCAAAACGCAATCTAGAGGCTAGCACTAAGCGCCCAATTTAAGCATATATATATATAAGCAAATACATATTATACATTCTATATTGCACATTACAGGATGTGTATGACATATTATACGCTATAGATGTATACGTTACATGCTAGACCGTATATATCGCATCACATACGATAATTAAGTCAGTATATATGGTTTTTTTTTTTTTTTAACTCGCAGGAACTTGCGGCTGGGGAAGTTACCGACCCCGCCGCCCTCACTCCCACAGGCGGCCGACGCACCGACCCCTTCCCCGGCCCCCCCGCCCGGGGGGAGGCGGGCAGCCCCCGGGCCCCGCCGGTCCCCTCACCCCGCCCCGGCCGCTCACCCTCGGGCTGGGCGAAGCAGACGAGGAGGTCCCCGGGGGCGGCGGCGTCCCTCAGCTCGCACTCGCCGCCGCCCGAGCGCCGCTGGCTCTTGAAGTAGCAGAGCAGCTTCTTCCTCAGGGCGGGCGAGGGCTCGGCGGCGCCCCAGTCGCCGCGCACCAGCAGCGGGAAACCGCCCGGCCCCCGGCTCGCCATGGTGGCCCCGGGCTCCTCTCAGCGCGGGCTTTCGCTTCCGTTTGGCGGCGGGGCCGCCCCGCCCCGCTCCGCCCCGCCCCGCCCCGCCCGCCGCCTTTCTCCTCAGGCAGGGCCCCCTGGGGGGCGAGGCGGGCGCTGCGCCGGGACGGGCCGCTCCCCTGCCGCCGCCTGGTCGCCACACACCCGCTCCCGGCCGGCTTCCCCCCGGGCCCGCCGGTCCCGGCGTCACACCTGAGCTCCTCTCCCCGCCGGGACCTCCTAAAACACCCAAACCTGCCTCAGGCGCTTGGAAAATGTCCCCTCCCTCCCTCTGCTGGGGCGAGGGAGGGGTAACGAGGTCCCCTGGCGCTCCTCCGCCTCCCCCCGGCCCCGAGGGGACAATCAACTGGTTGGGAGCAGCAGTGGCTTTTACTCGCCACCTGCACAAAGCCCAGTGCTACCGGCCAGGGTTTGGGCTGGGCTGGCCACCAGCCGAACCGCAAATGCTACTGACTTCTATTAACTTCTGTTGACTTCTCTTTCGCAGAAGGGAGAGAGAGTTATGGGTTGAAAAAACAACAACAACAACAAAACCAACGAAAAAACCCCCACCAACCCTAAACCAGCTATAATGAAATATTAACATAAAAAGAAAAGATAATAGTAATAATAAGGAAATAATGAAACATATACAAAACCAGTATCGAGCTCCCAGGATGATGGTCCACGTCAGCGGTCAGCGCTGGAACCAGACTTGGGAATGGATGGGAACTGGATTCCAGATCTGGATTCAGGAACACACGGATGGGGATCAAAGGCAGAATGGCCAGAGTCCTCCTTGGACACCGGCCATTAAAGAAGAAAAGACTTGACCCCTTTGATCCCTCAGCTTTATACGGAGCACGATACAGATGGGATGGATCACCCCGTTGGTCAGTTTTGGGTCACCTGTCCTGTCCGCTCCTCCCCGCAGATGCGACCCCACTGTGTTCCTCCAGCCTGGCACTTTGCGAAGTTGGCTGACCTTGGTTGTTATAGCAATAAGTCTAAGCAGGAGCCTCTCTGCATGCCGTTCCTTGGTAGTCATCATAAACATCAGAGGTTATCACTGCTAGAAGCGCTCTCTGAAAAACATGCCGTTAATTTCAGAGACTGCAGTCAGTTAGAAAAGACTTAACTGAAAAGTGGTTTTGTTCTGTCTCAAACCAGGACACCCAGGCTTGATGCCCTAGGCACCTGTAATGCAAGTAGTGGTGAAAAAACACCTTAGTGTTCTCCACAGCTTCTTGTGGTGATGGAGAAGCCGAGAGCAGATGCATTAGTGTCTCCTGGAGAGATAGGTCAGAGTGACCCATCAGCTGCAGTGAAGCACCCTGAGCCGTCAACCTCTGCCTCCTGTCATGTTGGTGAACCGGTGACCTAATGTGTTATGGGAATCAATTAAATTTATTAGTTTTAAAAGCAAAACTCAAGACTTTTAGCCCCCACGCCCGTATCTTGATTTCAAGCACCAGGGATACAACAGTCAACATTTTTCAGCAGTTAGAAAACTGATGTAATCAATAGCAAAAAAGCCCAAAGAAGCGTTTCGAGCACGAGTGAATGAACAGCCTGATGCTTAGGGCTCCACTGAGATACTTGGAGGTTCACATTATTTCATACCACCTTCCCTAGAAAACATGTCCCTCGGCACTGTTTACCCTGCAACCATTATCACTCATATGGACACACCAACCCACAGGAAAACGTTAAACTAATAGCAACCTAAATATCTATATAAAGCAAATATTGGAAGATTTTCTCTTAATCATCCAACCGAATAAGAAGTCAAACTTGATACATTTGGAGGAGTCAAGGGTTTTTAGAATTTGGAGGTGCTGCATCACTCTGCTGTTTCACTAGATCTTAAGATATCATAGAACGGTTTGGGTTGGAAGGGACCTTAAAGATCACCTAGTTCCAAGCCCCCTGCCATGGGCAGGGACAGACCAGGTTGCTCAAAGCCCCATCCAGCCTAGTCCTGAACACCTCCAGGGGTGGGGCATCCACAGCTTCTCTGGGCAACCTGTTCCAGTGTCTCACCACCCTCACAGGAAAGGATTTCTTCCCAATATCTAACCTAAGTCTTCCCTCTTTCAGTTTAAAACCATTCTCTCTTGTCCTACCACTACACTCCCTCCCTCATAAAGAGTAAAGGAGATATCTAAGGCTGAGAAGGGCATCTGTTTTTGTTCTGTCAACATGCTACAAAGATGATGATGATGATGGTTTACTTCCCCCCCTCCAATATGGAACTCTGAACTTGAGCTTGATAATGATCACCCTTTTGAGATAACCTATTCATTTTAAGCCTCAGCACCCCACCAGCCCTGCCCCGACAAACTCCATTGTGCTTTTCTCTGCTCCATTAATTTTGCATTAAGGTCACAGGAAGGTTGCTGGAGCTGGTATATGGCAACAGAAACACCTTTCCTGTCTCTCTTAGGCAATATATAAGTAACCCATGCAACTTCTATAACCTTCTGTAAAACCTCTTACTACCTTACCAGGGAGGGTTATTCTATGAAAACCAAGCAAACCTATATTTGAGACGTCAAGTTGATTGAAGTTCAGCGGTTGAAAACCAACATTAAACATCAGGGGAGGTTTAGACAAACACAAGCCATTAACTACAATTAGTTTGTTTATTGAAAAGAACACTGTATTGTAATTCATGATGCAGAGTATCATTTACAGAGTGCAAGAAGCCATCAGAAATGCAGCACCAAGCAGTCGGTGGCTGAAAGAGGATCCCTTCCAATCCTCCCCCCCCCCCAAGTCCTCCCTTCCTAGTGCAACTAGGATGGCCATGAGGCTGCAGGGAAAGGCTAATACAGTATAAAGGCTTGATCTGTAATCTAACAGCAGTTTTCGGTAGAATATTGAGCTCAAATGTTAAATGCTCTCACCTACTCTGAATGTAAGCAAGCAGTCTCTTTCAGTGCTATCAAAAATTGCCAGAGATTGCTTAAAAATAAACAACTTTTAAGAACTTAATTTGATAAAACTATTTATTTTCATTGTGTATTTTGTTATAAGTGTTTCTGTCCTTCACAAAGATTGAAAGACATGCAAACTTGGCTGTAATCAAAATGCTTATTTAGTGAAAGTGATAAGGTATTCAGGGTAAGCTTGAATGTCATTAAATATGATGAACATGGATGGCTGGTTCACGTTATCAGTTGAACTGTCAAACAGATCTATAGAGTTACTAGCGTTTTTTGCTGCTGGAGTAATCGCTCCTTTTGTCCCCTGAGAATATTCTCCAACAAGGACTCGAGCCAAGTACATGTACTTCTTCCCATCCACATCTGGTTTAGAGTAGGTGTCATGGGCAGAATAGCTGGCTTTAATAGCAAAGTACGTTCCATTTCCAAAGACTGCAGCTGTAATCAGAAAAACAAGTGTTTTTGTGAGCGTTTCAGTACCAGCAATCATTACCTGCCATCTTCAGAGCCTGCGACTCCCTTGACAGTTTTGTTTATTTGCAATAGGGAGATTTAACAAAACAAATAAATTTTGCATACTATAGGCAGGACTATACAGATGGCCCAGCAAATCACTTCGAGCCCTATTCAGGAAAACAAAGAGTTATCTTGAAATTCACATTACCATGCGTTCCAGCATAGCTCCGGTCAAATCCGCGGTTGTTAATTAAGGTTAACGACTCCTTATTTGTCCCATGAAACAGAAGCCTCTCATTATTTTTGTTGCCGTTTTTGTTATCCATTTCACACTTTTTTATTTGGTAGGCCTTCCAAAAAAATGGGTTCTGTATCCTTTCGATCTGCACAGTTGGAAAGCAAGACACATTAATTCTCTTTAGCTTGCTGTCATGAAAACAATAGTGTATCAAGCATCCAATCTGCTTCCCAGACTCTCCTCCGAGCTCCAATGCACGTATACCAGATTATGAAATAAGTTCTTCAAAGGACTCCAGACTTTGCCATGAGGGACAGCAGAACCCAGCCCAAAACACGACAGAAACACTCCATGGGAAGCAATACAGGACAGTTTTGCAGGTTTCTGGGACACAGATGACATGCCTACCTGTATAGCACACATGGCTTAAGCGAGTCAATGCTGTGCTCTACTATAGCAAAAACAATTTAAAGAAAGCGCACTCTCCCCAGCGCTGAAGAAGCAACTTTTAACAGTCATTCCAAATACCTCAACAGCAACGTTAAACCGATGCTGATTAAAGTTACAGACAGCCATAAAGACTTGTCCAACTTCAGAAATCCCAGTGGAATTTATATTTCCATATTAGTATTCTTCATCACTTATTATATCAAAGTATTTATGCTCAGAAGCAACAACATGCTTTTACCTTTTCAATTTTTAGTGACTGACAGGTCTCCATAAACTTTTCCTGCACATCTCTGTATTCTCTTGTTTCTGGTTTTAGTTCCACTACCTTGAGTCGCTGGTTTTGCATATCTTCCCACGTTGCAGGGAGAAGTGTTGACTCTTGATCTTCAGAAGAAACATGATCAATCATATTTACCCATATTTACTCTGTCTTACAATGAAATATGCCCTGCTACAAAGCCTTCTAAAAGACCACACACCTATACACCTCACTCATCACTAGTGCCTACTGGTCTTGGTCAGCCAAGAGCGTTCTATGGGTCTTTTACCAGAAGATTAGGGCGTTGTAGTTTCCAGTTTGCCACTGCACTGGAAACTGATGTGCCAGAATTGGTAGGCAAATCTGTTCTTCACAGATGAAGAGGGATCCTTTGCAACATCCTTTACCAGTGGCCTTCCCTGCAAATCAGGTTTTCAAGGACATGGAGCAAATGCAGGTTTACTGAGTAGTTAACTCCCATCAACTAGGAGACTAGGAGCAAAGCATCCGAACAAGGGAAGCTTTAAATTGAGAAGTTAAAGAATATACTTTCCCTCTGGAAAGCTGAAGTAATCCTTTCCTTCCCTTATTTCACGTGAGGCCTAGTATCTAGCTGTATTGCCAAACAGTAACACTGACCGATGCATATGCTACAGACGTCCTAATTGAGGGAACCTATAATGCAGAAGTGGCATTTTTTGGTAAGAGATCAAAAAAATAAAAATCTGAAAATATGTGCAGGAGGCATTACTAAGGCACTGGGAGCTGCAGTTTCACTTTCAAGTGTTAAGTGGACAAAAGAGATGCTCCCGTTAAGATATAAAACGTGCCCCTGTAAAACCGAGTCACAGGAGGACAAAGAATAATACACTGGGAAAAGTCCTGTACGATGAGTAAGAAAAAGGTGGCTCCTTGTATTGTAAGGAACCAGAAATAAATGGAAGAGGGTACAATATCAAGAACAGAAATTAGCTGAGATCTAGAATGACAACTGCTACAAACATCCAATTATTGCCAGTGAGCCTGTTAAGAACCTCAGAACACGTTAACTACATTTCTAAATATTTTAAATAGCTGTGGGATTCTTGTATTTCCCAATTCAGTTCTTTTCTACATTCTCCAGAAATGGACCTGCACAAACTTCCTAACAGTATTTCACATACTCTTACCATTTCTTACTCTTACTAGGCTGGGTGAACGCAGTTTTAATGTGGGAACGTCAGTCTGTCAAGATACTCTTACTTACCTTCAGATTTATCAACACGTATAACAGATGTACGGTTTCCTTGGTCATCCACAGCGTATTTATCTTTTACATTCACTAAGTATTTTTTCCCATCAACGACGACTGAAATGTCTTTCTGCTTTCCCATGAAAGCATCTTCCAAGCGCATATTTGTGAGACTGTCGAAGGGTATATAGGAATCCTTTCCAAAATATTTCCACTCAATTAAGTTTTGTAGAAGTTCTGCCCTTATCATCTCCTGTTTAGCAGCTTTTACCCTGTGAATCATTTCCTGAACACTTGAATAAGCAATCCAGACATCTTTCTCAATACCTGAAATTCGAACAGAGGTACCATCCAAACAAAGAGCAATTTTTAATTTCTTTTGTAGGTCACACAGTTCCTCATTCTCCGCTTCACCAAAATGAAAGATAGACTCGTCTGTGATTTCTGTTTGAAACTGTTCCTTCAAAATTGCACTTTTCAACCAGTTTTCAGCTTCTTCCACTTTCTTTTTGTTTTCACCACAAATCTGCACGACAGCCAGCTCAATTTTCTTCTCCAAAACCCGTTTGCTTTTTACCTTTGGGGAAGGTTTCTCAGAGCTCCAGAGTGCTACATGGAAATACACAAATGTTGTAATTAACATTAACCATTACCAGCTGGTACTAAACAGATTTAGCTATAACCCGTATTTCATAGAATCATAGAATGGTTTAGGTTGGAAGAGAACTTAAAGATCATGGAGTTCCAACCCCCCTGCCATGGGCAGTGACACCTCCCACTAGACCAGGTTGCTCAAAGTCCCATCCAGCCTGGCCTTGAACACCTCCAGGGATGGGGTATGTATTTAAGTGACATCTACTTACACTTCAACTTGGAAATGAATGACCTGGCTGCTGGTTTAGCAGGCCTTTCTCTTTTCTGCATGCTTTTATGGAACACACTCAGCAGATGTGGCTGAAAGATGACAACTTTAATAGTTTTCACAGATGGAGCAGACTTATTACTTGCAAAGTCAGTTACTGCATCTATCATGTTGTCAGCTACCATAGCTGGATCACGGCCTGCCTCACCTGAAACAAGTTATAAATATTTTGCCTTTAAAAAGCGTTAATAACTGTTACAAATGGTTAAAACATCTTTAAAAGAACAGTTATGAACATACCCACAATCACTTGGATCACAAACAAGTTGGAAATAACTTCAGGCAGGCAACTAGGAAAGGTTTCTATTTATAAGAAGGAGGTTCAAGACCACCTTTCCAGCAAGGGAAAAATGGAAGTTTATTTTTCTTGACATGGTGACTGATCAGGTTATGATGTAGATGATATGGCTTGGTTACCCAATAAGCCACAGGCCTGACGCTCAATGGCACAATAGCCAACTTCTTTGCTGAAAAAACAAGTCTAGTTTTATTCATGCAAGAGGTCCCTGCATGCGTGGGGCCCAGCTCTGGATTCTCCGACCCTAGGGATTTCTACTGATCAAACTGAAAACAACAAGAGAGGAAAAACGAACAACCTGGCCTCTTTGACAGGTTGACATTCCACCCATATCAACCCTTCTTGTGCAGCTGCGAGCCAGAGTTGCATCATTTACCGAGTTCAGCAACGGAGTACCAGCTCCCTGCATATTCTTTGATGAGCTGCCCACAAGTATCAGGCTGCTGTGACAGATATTTATGGTTCTGCAGGAAGTACAGACATACCTTCAAGCCCCTGTTAGCAGAAGTGTCAAGTCTAGAGCACTCTTTACATACCAGCTGACTGCAAGGAGTGAAGCTTTCTAGGTCTTCATAAGCTTCTAATAACAGTTTTAAGGTCTGCAGTTTCTGAATACACTTTCACCAAAGAATAAACCCTCCAGATAAATCAAACTCATTGCTTGAGACCTGAGATCAGCAGAATCACATGCACTGAACCCATTTCAAAAGGGAGACGCAGACCTGTTCCAATTGCTGGGAAGGCGACAGAGGTGTACTGCTGTAATTCACACTCCTGAAGCACTGTGGTGACGAGAAACTTGATATCATCTTGGGCAACAAAATGAATTATATTTTTGCATGGCAGCTTTCCTGGTTGGGTGGTGATATAGCTCTTGTTCTGCTGTGAGGCTGAAACATTAAGTAGGAGAACATAATCAAGAATTATCCACAATACAGATGTGTACTAATCCTTATTAGGAGATAAATGGTGACAAATATACCCCAGGATAAGCTTCACGTCTCCTTCCACAAACTGTGCAACCCCCTCCTCTCTCTATTTTCAGTTTCAAGGCACAAGGATTCATTTTATGTTTGTGAAATATTTGCCTCATTTGGCAAATAAACTTTGTGGGCCTTTATTTGTCAAGTTTGCTCTGCAGACTCAAAGAACTTCATGCAGACTAGTCCTACACTCCGTCTTCACGCACACACAAGCACATCATCCACCTTCAGGTACCTAGCCTGAATCACCCTCTTGGTCTGCGCAACAGAGGTTTACCTCTTATCTCCTCTTCCAAGCTGACCGCCACACCAGCCTCTTTCCCACTTCCCTTGTTTGGTGGGGTTTTAAACCATGTACTTGTCCATCCCTGCTCTCCATTCCTTGTATTTGCTGTTCACTAGCTGAATTTGATCTACAAATAAATGCCTCTTCTGAGGCAGGAACCAAACTTCACTAATTTTGCCCTCTTGGTCACACAGAGGATGCGGTAGTGGGTTGCTAGTTCAGCCAACAGCAAAGATGTATTTTCTTACTCAAACATGACAAAAGGAGCAAACATTTCTGCCAACATCATCTCTTGCTCCTGGCTCTGTTTGATGTAGACTTGATTTGTTTTTATCATGGAAAGATTTATTGGAATAAGAGGATGCAATAATGAATAGATTTAGTTCTTTACATATACTTAGAAGCCCTCTTTTCTTGAAGATTTTTCTTTTCCTTCTCTCATTAGATGTTTACAAATATCACATTAACTGATTAAGAACTGGCTGATGTAACACAGTGCATAATACAGATGGATGTACAGTAGGCACTGAGAAAGTGTTTCAACAGATCCTCTGCCATACGTGAACACCTTCAGAAAGGAGGACAGAAGCATTGTACCATACCTAGGCGAGCACATTCGTCTTCAACCGCTTTTCCAGCACCACTCAGAATAGCTTGAGAGACACCTTAAATGAGAAGAGGCATAGGAATGCACTGTTACTGTTATTAATGCCATTAAAGTCCCATCTGAGGCAGAACTCTGTACTCATGGTATCTAGAATATCTCAACCCTGATAACAGCAAAGGTTATAATTGAAAAGCACCGTTGCCTAAATTTCAATTCAAAGTGATGTCTAAAATACCTAACAAGTTTCAGCAAGGACAAAACCTCACTGAGGTTTGTATTCTCCAGTCTGAGAGATGTTCTATAAAAACATTCTATTAAAAAAATTAAAATTATTAGTTTCTCTTTCTGCAAGTGTCTTAAACACACCATCCTGTAACATAGATTAACTAGGAAAAACAAAGTTGCAGACACTAATTGAACCTTTGTATCCTAAGAAGCAAAACAGAAACCACGCTGTGAAACAAAAGGGTTTGAAACATTGAAAAGAATACTTCCTACTTTCCTTATCCAGCCCTTCCAGCTGCATGTACCTGCATGTACTGTTTTCACACATAATACCAACTAAAATACCTTTTTTGAGGTTGAAGGTTTGGTTTGTTATGTTTACAATGACATCTCCCTCTTCCTTGGTAATATCGCCTTCTACCACCTGGAACACCACGGAGCCAATCATCATTTCATGTACATCCTGTGCTGGGGTTAAAGAGGTACCAGGGAGAGCTGCAGGAAAGAAACACAGACCCTGAGCAGAAGGGAGCGATGAGGTAGGAGGTAAGGGACTTGTTCACGGGTGCAACACCTTCAGAGACCACAGTTTGCCTCCAGACTCAGCTCGTGAAGAGAGCTGCCTGCCACGTTAACTGAAAATCATTCCTTCCCACGGGAGTCTCCGATCCACCTTCACGTATTCCCACCATTGCTATTCACGCTGAGATGGCAGAAAAAGAAGTTTTGCTGCACACCTGGTATGCAGACACTACTTTGTGACATTTTATTAAATAAGCCTTTGTGAAACTCCAAGGTGAGAGAGCAGCAAACTTCCCAAGTCTCGCTCCCTTGCTCCTCTGTCTCGCAGAGTTTTCAGGCAGGTTCTCTACCGCACAACAGGAACTTTTTACCTACGCGCTATTTGTAAAAACTTCATTGAGTTTTCAACACGTAACTTATTTTCTATACTCTGCAGTTCCATTAGGCTGGGTAACACCAAAGATATTTCAGCTTGGTTTTGCTATTCATCTGAGCATGTAAAAGATTTAAGAGTATTCCAAAGAGGCCACTTTAAGGCATATAACCAGGAATTCACCTGCCTTCCCAGGACATAAGAAGACTATCTAATCTGTTCACGATCTAATCAAGTACTGCAGCAATAAAAGGAAAAGCCCTACTTGTGCCCTCAGCACATGATAGCTTCTGCTGTCCTGACTTGTAGGGGTACCATCCAGATAATGAATCACAGGTACATTGTTTTTTCCCCCCCCCTTCTGTTTCAGACATTACAGACACTCAGCCTGAAAATACTATATGCTGCCTTTACAGCAGCCACTTCGACTGTTACTCGGACTTTGGGAATGACATGCTCACCAAACAAATATCTGAACATCCATATTGAGTTAATTCCCTAGAATATTTAAAAAAAAAAATAAAAAAATAAAAAAATCCACTAGGCACACAACTTCTGTGAAACAAGCTTACCTGTGCCTTCACTAGCCTTATTGGAAGAAGCATTCTGCTCTTCAACATGTACAGTATTTCCACATCTTTTTTCAAGTTCACCTGAAAATTCCTAGAGAAGGAAATTACAGTCAACCCCTGTAGAAGTCTTTGGATTACACAGTAGAAATAAAGCTTTGAAAAGTAAAGTTAAAAAAACGTTTAGAAAAAAGCTTAACGCAAATCACTTCACCATTACTTGCCATCTGCCATAATGCTGATGGCAAGTCTTGACACACTGTTGGTCTCGGAGAGCAAGGTGAGCAACAGGCAGAATTGATAAATAACCAAGTCAAAGCCCTGGTTCTGTTCCAGAGGGACACATTAACAGATGGCCTCCTTACACTGAGGGGCTAGTTTACAGCCCACCTCAAGTCTTGCAGCTAATGCCACCCTTCTCTATGCACAACAGCTCAGGCTTTGGCGCAGCAGCCTTCATTTTTGGCCCTTCAAAATGTATTAGCTACTGCACAAGACAGCAGAAGTCAACAGATGCGAACACTTATTTGGACATTAATTCACAGCGTGACTGCTCTCTTTAGAGAGATTCACGTGTGAAATGGAGTAACTTGAGCATGGATATTTGTGCTAATGCAATACTGAAGGGATGCAGAATACCAATATGTTTTCTAATGGAGAAGTTCACCAGCACAGCAATCCTAGCATAATTATTCTTCCTAAAAACACATTAGGCAAGTCCTACAATACTGAAGAATTCAGTGACGTGAGACAAAGAGCAATTACACTTTCATCTGTATTATTGCCAGGGAACAGAAAAGGACAGGAAGGGAGCAGAGCTGTACAGGACCGGCAGGTGACCATGAGGGGCAGAACCAAAAAGAGAACTTTTAGTGCAGACAAGAGAGACCGTCAGCAAACTTCTTTTGTACATACTTATAAAAGAATCCAGCCCTGCGGATTCTTTGGGGATCATCAGATAGCCAAGTATCATGAGACAGACCCAAATAAAAAAGCATGTAATAGAGACAGAAAAACATGGTAACTCACCTGAATAACAGCTGTGTCTTTCGAGTGCAACAGAAAGTGAACTTCCTCAAGCGAATTTACTTTATTTTTACTACTGAATTCTAACACTTTGTCAAACAGTATTTTAGCAACAACAGACCTCGGGAATCCTAAATTCCCTGCCCCAATCGCTGGGAAAGTAATTGACTTTAAAGACAGTTCCTCAGCAATCTGCAGGCATTTTGTGATGACGTAGCCCAAGACCTGTAAAACACAATTATTTTTTTCAATTACTGCAAGTAATTTTTTGGAGTATGTGCAACATAACATTGTCCCTTTTATCTATCTCTTGGTACTAAAATACAATAATTGCATACATCACAAGGAATATATTAGTCAACAAGGGATTCACCACACAGCTAAAAACAAACAGCCCAAACACTCTCATCACCTATGAAACTGTCCCTCGTTTCAAAGGAGAAGTTGCATTAAAGCCATTATCAAGCCCAGTCAAACTAGAGTTCAGGCAAATAGAAACCCTTATACCTGTGAAGATCTGTGTTTCTGGGACCACGCAGGTACGACAGCGTGAAGCACAACACTGCAACCCAGATTGTATCCTTCTGTTTTCAGCACAGAGCCTTCCTCGGGCATTCTTCCTTGGCCTTCTTCTTTCAAGCCTATCTGAAGCATTGGTCCTGCCTTGTTTAGCAAAGCTTTAGAGAGCGGCCCT
The DNA here is from genome assembly GCF_964106895.1 of Numenius arquata. Classification (NCBI taxonomy): domain Eukaryota; kingdom Metazoa; phylum Chordata; class Aves; order Charadriiformes; family Scolopacidae; genus Numenius; species Numenius arquata. The sequence continues at coordinate 11,057,598 of NC_133578.1, read as the reverse complement.
TTACCAAGCTGGAGATCTCTGGGCACACTAATGACAACAGCATCCGTCTGAAAAACACACAAGCAAAAGCTCTAGCTTTTAAGTATCAAATTTAAGTTTTGCACCAATTCATCAAATACAGCCTGCCTGCTGATTTACAAACTAAATTTTTGGGACAGCAATCTGAGAGTGAACAAAGTTTTAGAATAAACCAGAAGTTATGCTCAATTCTAATACCACGAGCCTGTCTGAAGATACACAAAAGCCAAGTTAAGAGTGAAATTAATTTCAGCTCAGTGGGAGAAAGTTAAAATTCCACATCCCTGGTCTACTCATTCTACCTCCATTTGAAAAACATTTATGCAAGTTCGTTCTCCAAAAGAAGTTCACAGACCAAAAAATCTGTGTTTGCTGAGGTAAGCGGGACCTCCCACATGTGGCCGGTCTAGAGAAAAAGAAGATGCTGAAAACAAACAAGACTGGAGGAAAGCTAAGGAGGAAGAAGTAAGAAAAGCAGTAACTTACAAGGGAGAGAAACACAAAGGGCTATGAATGTTGTATCAAGCACTAAATTCAGCTCTTCAGGAAGGACCTCTCTACACATTTTAATGTATACTCTGCCCTGGCCAACTGGAGGAGCTGCACGCACAAGCTGTGGGAGGCATCCACTCCTGAAAGGATTTGCCAGCCACTATGGAAAAAGTTCTGAAAGGAGTTGCTTCCAGTTGCTTCCAGATCTCTGTATGGAAGCTATCAGTCAGCTAACAGCAGTGCAATACTGGAGGCAACTAGAAATCAATTAGTGAAGTTGATTCTCCACAGGAAACGCAACAGGAACTGCACATTTCAAGCCAGTGTTCACCAGTGACATAACTGATAACAGTTCTCCAGATCAATATCCAACAGAAGCAGGGAGAACCGGGCTGGCTTTGAGTACAGGGCTCGGACGTGCATGGCTGTGCTGCCTCAAGACCACGGTGGATCTAGAAGCAGCCCAGCCGCTCTCACATGGCAGGGTCCTCACGTTAACCAACACCGAGCATCCCTCTTTTGCTTTTGTGCTCGTACCACGCTCCGGTAATCAGGATTTCTGGGAAGGTCAATGCTGCAGGCAGGTGGTTCCTGCCCAGCACGGTAGGGTCAGGGGGGTTTGGAGCCCAGAACCATTCCTGCTGAACCCAGCTCCTTCTGCTAAACTGCAATGCACCGTGTACCACAGGGATCCGTGTGCCTCTGTGTTAGTAGACGACAAAATGCAACGCTACACAGCTGTCTGTATCTATCACATAAGACAGCCATCTAACAGCAATTCTTATTATCAGCAGTGATAGCCAGTTTCAGTAATATATCAAACATGTTGTGTTGCTAATTACAAATGATGGTCTAAGGTTGGTCAGTTTTTGCTTTTGCATTCATTTAAAAAAAAAACAAAACAAAACAAAAAAACAAACAACAAAACCCCACTGATATTTTAAAAGCAAATAATTTAAAACACTTACTGTAGCATCTTCAATGCTTCCTTTTTTCAGTATGATGTCAAGGCCTTCCTCAGTTGTTAACGATGGGAGGTTCTTGCTCTTTTGAGTAATTTTTCTTTTCCTAGGCAGAGGAACTTTACCGGTCTGATGCAGTGACCTGTAGGAAGGTGAATCATCTGCAAACACTTCTGTCAGTGCCTTGCAGAAAGCCTGAATGTTACTCTGTACAATATCCACAAGGTGAACCTCCTTCAAGCTGCTGTCCCCCGTGGATTCTTCCAAGGTCTCCTTGATGGAGGATACAATCGAATACGTACACAGTTCCAGCGGAAAGCCAAAAATCCCCCCACTTATAGCAGGCAGAGCTATGGAACGATGATTGTACATTTCGGCAAGTTGTAGGCTCTTCTTCACTGTCTTCCTTAACAAGAACACGCACTTTTCTGCTTCCTCCTTCCTCCACCTGGGCCCAACAGCATGAACGACGTTCTTGCAGGGGAGTTTCCCAGCGCCCATGATAACTGCGCACCCCGGCTGCAAAGGCCCGTTCTTCCTCACCAGCTCGTCACACTCCTGTTGTAGCTCTGGACCAGCCGCCTTCAACAGTGCGTCCGCAAGGCCACTGATGTGTTTTAAGTCTTCATTAGATGCGTTTACCACAACATCCACAGGGTAAGAGCACAAGTCAGCTTTATAAACCGCTATTACAACTCTACCTACGGTCACCTGCCCATAGGGCTTGCCTATATTACTATGGTCTTGCTCTTCTTCCAGCTGTTCTTCTGGCTGCTCTTCCAGCCTGACTAGACACTTAAAGTCTTGTTCTGCAGTGGCGGCAAAAAAGTGTTCTCGCTCTTTGAAATATGATTTGGCTCCTGGCTCTTTAATTACCACACGCTTATAATGCAGGCCGGACAGAATTTCCTCAATTAAGGTGGCTCCCTTCAGCACTTGTCTTCTTGACCCGCTCAAGGATATAACTCTACATTTCTTCTGCGTGCTAAAGCCAACTTTCACACCTTTATTCTGCAAGTCACCCCAAATACCGTTCTTCTCTTTCTCAAAAAACATGATGACTGCCGTGGGCTTTCCTGCAATGACCTTTTGTACTTGCGTGTTTTCGTCTATAAAGTTGGAAAGTTCCTCAAAGGCTTTTGCTACTGCTTGAGAACAACCAGCAATGATGACCTGACTCTCTGCGTGAGTGACTGTTACAGCTTCATTAATGCAGTTTTGCTTGGTGAGCATACTCCATTCCTTCTTCTGGAGGATGGACTCATCCACCAAAGTAATGCTTCTGTAGTCCAGTTCCCTCTTTATTTCTTCTTCTGCCTTCAGGAGATCTTCAGGAGTACTCCCTTCCAAGATGATAGCTTCTTTGTTAAGCTCATAAAAGGCACTAATTTGTTTTGACATAAACAGGCTCTGTGACAGGGTTTCATTATCAATACGCTCTAAAAACTTGAAAATATAAGGGTGGATATCAACTGTTTTCTTTGCCATTTTGCGTATATTATCTAATATTTCCCCTTTTACTTTATAAACTTCCTCAGGCATTCCACATAAGTTAATTATCTTCTGCAAACGATCGTAAGTTATCTGCAGGGCCGGGAACTCTGTACGAATTTTTTCTTCAAGACCAGTACTCTGTACAATTGCATATTCCCCTGGACCCATCTCCACCATTTCTTCAGTTCTTTGCTTTTCTCTTTCAATTTCTCTGGTGGCCTTGTCTACCAGAAACTTCAGTTCTTGTTCAACACTCTTCACAACAACTTCTTCACCCACCAGAACAAGTAAATTCTTGGAAATACATGGGATTATCATAACTTCATCATGGGTAAAGCCGTTTCTAATAGCTTCCCACCCCTCTGTGCTTACTTGACATTGAATTGCTTTGTACTTCGATATACTACGTGAAAATGCCAGAGAAACACTTTCATTCCATGTCTTGATCAATTGAAATACTGATCTTTTCCGCTCAGACAAAGCAGCTGAAGGATGCAAAGTAACTTTGGGGTTTGCACATTGGGGTTCAGGCCACGTTAGGACACAATTACACTTTGCCATTTCACAACTTATTGCCTTAGTTAGATTATCATTCGTCTGCAAGTAACACCAGATATACTGATCCAGAGGCACTGTAATTGGATCTGGCTTCTTTACTTGTGGCCCTTCCTTTCCATATAGCGCTATTCCCAGCGAGATGTAGTAAGGATAGACAGAGATTGGTGTTTTGTTGAGTGAATGCTGCTTTGCCAAGATCTTGGTTACATCTGAAACAAACAAACAAAAACCCAAATAATTAATGCTAGCTCTTAAAACCAAAGATCTTCTGGTTGGGTTTGTTTTTTTTTTTTCAAACTTTGTTTTCGACATCATAATGTTTGTTATGTCTACGAATAGTTCTACATTAATTTTCCCCCCTTCCCAGATCGAAATAATTCCAAGTTATTGAAGAGTTAATGGTTTATAAATGCCAAAAACTAAGTCAGAGAGAGACAGTTAAGAAACAACACTGTCCACCTCCTGGAGGAGGAGCACAGACTCTCCCCCCTTCTGTCATGTGCTGTACTTGAAGTGTCCAACTCAGCAGCTGTCTGGGCTGTTACCCAGCAGTATCAAACCACAGCTCCTCCCTTTCCCCTCAAAAGGGCATCTATTTTCTTTGACTTCCTTTCAGCTCTCTCCTTCACTGCAATGCCTCCAGCTTCCCCTTTGTTCTCCACCTTCCACAGACACTCACAGAATCTTAGAATTGTCTAAGTTGGAAGGGACCTTTAAGATCATCCAGTCCAACCATCAACCTAACTCTGATAAAAAAAAAACCCCATCACTAAACCATGTCACTAAGCACTATGTCAACCCGTCTAAATTTTAAATACCTCCAGGGATGGTGCCTCAAGCCCATTCCAATGCTTAATAACCCTTTCAGTGTAAAAATTTTTCCTAATATCCAATCTGAACCTCCCCTGGCACAACTTGAGGCCATTTCCTCTTCTCCTATCACCTGTGACTTGTTTCTGTTGCTGGCTGGATTAGCACAGCACCCGTTCTCCGGGCAAAAAGCTGTCCGAGAAATTGTCCTCAGAGGAGCCAGACAGCACACATTGCTGCAGGGCAGCTGGTGGAGAAGGTGCAGTGGGGAGAAGTCTCATGCAGTACACGGGGCTGTTTTCTCTATGGAAATAAACTGTAACCTCAACTCTGTAAGGATCAAAGCCTGGGTGAAATAACTCTGTATAGAGGAAAAAATTTTATGCCTCGCGCCCAGCTGGTCCTAAACTTAAGCTTTCACTCCAGTTAGCTGAGATCTGCTGACAAAGCGCCAGATCTGTTGTTTTATGAGGGCAAAGTAGGCCCTCGTTTTCTCTAGAAAATCCACTTTTTGATCTTTAAGTGAAAGTTTCTCAGAGAAATAAAGGCTTCATATTTCTGCATTACCTTTATGGTCCCTGAATGTAATGATAGCTGCATCTTCATCAGGCAGCTGCTGAACATCCACCACTTGTGCACCTCCATTCTTCTTGTTTTCAAAGTAGACAGTTATATAGTCAGTGGCTGTGTTCGGTGGTATATTTTCAGCCCTAACACTTCTTGTTAACTCAAGGCACCGTGCAGTAATATTTTGTTGCTTTGCTCTGTGGTTTTGGTTAAGCTTTTTAACAAATTCCTCTGTGGCTAGAAAGAGAAGGAAGAACAAAAAAAGAAAAAAAACATAGAAGAAAAAACTCAAAATCAAATTAGTAGCTCACTTTTCTACTATGTTAGCAGGCTATTGCTGTGTGCACTGACCAAAGCACTGAATTACAGAGCACGTATTGACTTGGAAGTGCCCTTCTTTTCACATATTCAGGATCTGTCACCTAGTATTCACTGCATGGTTGGTCCCAATTCTTGACCACAACTACCATAGCCAGAATTTGTCACCAGTTTTCCTACTGTGTAGCACTGGGTCTCTGTAACTCCAAAAGCAAAGAGGATTGGGTTCATTTTTGGTCTATGGCTTTATACACAACTAATCAGGCATAAGTCAACAAACAGTTCAAACTTGGATTGTTTCAGTTTTACGATAAACACGTTCTATTTTTGGCTATGTTTCCCCCCCATTATCACTACAGTAAAAGATAGTCAAGTCACTTTTACATCTGTCAGGCAAACACAGAATTAAGTTTTTAAAGGATCTACTTATTTGCTAAAGGCTACACCAAAAATTTGGGACTGGACCACGATATGACAGGCACCTAATTTCTGACTTCTAAAGCAGAAAACCCTATGCCTTCTCAGAGACGAAAAACTTCTTTGGTTTAGTTATACCATGGACTAATCCCTTCACAACTTTAAGATTTCTGAGCAACTTTATTCTTATGTATGACCAGTAATACAACTATTCCCATGAAGTTGATTCAAAGTGGCATATACCTGGTTTTCACCATGTTCTACCTTCTAAAGAGATTTACAGTTTTTCCACATGGAAGACAGAATTCTCTCTGCTTTCCTGTCCCACCTCCTCACCCAGAATCAAGCATACGTAAAATCACCTTATCCCTAAAAGGACTCAAGCGCAGCAGCATCCAAAGAATCCTGGAACCGGTGCAGCTCTCCTGGCAATGCAGCGCTGTTATCCCTACAACAACAGCTGTGGCATTGGCTTACACCGACTCTGAACCTGGTCTTGTCACACCACTTACTGTTGCCCATGGCCTGGGATGGAATTTGTTAACAACATCAACCATACATCTTGGCAGGAACCAGGAAGTCCCCCCCCCAACCTCTCACTGGTGAGAAGTAGGATCTGATACCTCTCCGCCACCTGGAAGATGCCTTTGTCATCGATCACTGATAAGGCAGAATAGAAAGCGCTAAAAAAAACCACCACAGTGGGCACACACGAGCTTAACAACTAGTTGGTACTGCAGCATCAAGCGTTAATTCCACACTTCACATAACTGACAGCTGCTGCTCTGACGACTGGACTTGCCTCAGCATCCCAGGGTCCGCCCAGCCTGGCATCCTGTCTCCAGCAATGGCCACAGCTGGTATCTAGAGAACAGCTGTAAGGAGATGCTGCTTCCTTCATCCTCTCCCAGCCTCCAATCTATTACAGTAGATTTCCCAAGCCTGATGCAGTCTATTTAATAACCTTAAAAAGCTCTGTTCCATGTACTTGTTCAATTTTCCCCTCAAATCCCTGCAAACTTATTACACGTGTAACACCTTTTGGCAAGGAGAGCCTTTATCATCAATCTGTTCTAAGACCAAGTACATCCTTTTGTTGCTTGTACAAAGTTATAGTTTGTTTTCAGTCCTGTCTTTTCTGTTTACTGTCCAAATCAGAGCCAGCCCTCTTCTGACCTACACTGGCCCCTACACCTCACATATAAAAGGTACGTCATTAACTTTAGGAGAGTAAATCCTCATTTAAAATGACGCGCAATCAGACTGAACCTTAAACCTATGACAGCAAACATTTATTTCCTGATTAGTCTCCCTCACACACGCACAAGTAGTTAATAAAGATCCGCAACTCTGACTCCTTCTTACCAATATTTCCAGTAAAAGCAACAACAGCAGCACGTATTTCAGGAATCATTTCCACATTGAAGTCACCATCATCCTCTGACAAGCCACTGATGTTCTCTACCAGCATAATTAACATGCAATCTTTTACTGTCTCCCCCACATTTTCCAGCAGAACTACGGTGGAAGGCTGGGATCCTTGAGAGTCTTCCACTTGGCACGGCTCCTGGAGAGTCCCTGCTTGCCACGGGTTCACGAAGAGATCAATTTTATTCACCGAGTGGTGCTTCCTCTGCAAAACTTCTTGGGCATCTAGTTCCACAAGAAAACAAACAAAGATGTGATCTTTGACCTTCCTGCCACAGCAGAGCAACACGTTAAATTATACTCTGCTTTAAAAATCTGGCCAGCCATATTTTCTTGTGCCACAGAGGAAAGAGAAAGAAAGCAAAACCACATCAAAAATTAGGGTCAAGATAAAAGCTACTCCATGATCCAGATGTCCCCAGCCTCCCCCAAAGGAAAAAAAAAAAAAAAAAAAAAGTTACTTTTTGAAGTACCCTCAAGTACTTCTACTACCCTCAAGTGCAAGAAACTCTTCTCCAGATTAGTAACATCTAACAAACACCAAATAAAGAAAGGCTTTTCCACCCTGCTTACCTTGTGTATTTAACAAATATTTAACTATTAACTATGTAACTACATTTGACTATGTTAAATGTTTAAACGTATTTCACTATTTTTCCTGCATAAAGTTTCCTCTTTTTGCATACATCCTTCACACACTAACAAGTTGCCAACAGCAATTTAGCATAGAGGAAAACTACAGATAAAATGAAGCTACTTCAAAATAATTTTCTCCAGAGGTGAGCATTCACTTCTCTGCCTTACAAATAAGTAATATTTACTACCTCTTTTTCTCCCGATCTCCAAAACTCTGGCAATTCAAATGAATATGAAAGAAAATACGACAAAATAACGTTTACCCATGATCTGCAGTTAATACTGTACTATGCGTTATCCAGTCTCCTGAACTAGAATTAAAGCTTCCTTATTCTGCAGCGCTCCCGACATCATTTCTCCTGCATAATTCTCTGCGAGCCTTGGGAAAGAGCTAGAAAACCACTTATTTCCCTGGGGTTATTACAAACACTGTCAGAAACCCACACCTGCATTGGACAGACAGGCACATTTGCTCCTTTTACATCCTGTCACTCTTTGGGAATAATACGTAATTTCTGCTGGAAATTTCTCACAGAGAGAGCCAGCACCAGCAAAGGCCTGGTGTAAATGGGAGCTTTAGTAATATAAGACTCATAAGAGACGATCATACCTTCCTCGTCCTGAAAGGTGATGATCATTTGCTCATCCTTTTTGATGAAGGACTTGATGGGACCTCCACCAGACTTCTTTTTATTTTCAAAGTACATTTCCACAATCTCATCTTCTATTTCCTCCCCAGAGGCAGTGGTTACTACTATGGCAGATTTCCTAGACGTTTCTTTTTCCACTTCCAGTTTCTCACGTGATTCTGAAACGAAAGATCACACCCTTATGCTTTAGGCAAAAGTTAAGAAAAAACCCAAGCATATTATCTTCCAAGCTTTTACACTGTGCTTTGTTCAGATCACAGATAAGATCAGCGGAAAGAACAGGCAAATAAACAGTAATTCAGGCGGTGGGCTTTTTTCCACAACAGCCTTTAAATCCCAAACAAGCTGACTGTATCACTAGTGTGAGTTGCCATATCAACAGGCGAGGAGAACAGGCTTCCATTCATCACCAGGCAAGGACAGCAGAGATAATGGCTATGAAAGCTCCTTCACACATCCACGATGAGGGGAACCATCACTCTTCTGCCTGTGCACCCTCTCCATTTACAGCTCCAGCCGTTGCTGTGGGTCACCATGGGTCTACATGTGCTGGCTGCCACGGAGCTCAGGTATACCTGGGGTACACAGCTACTGATGTTCTACCACAGGTGTACCTGGGCTGGTGGCAGCTGGGAAGGTCTGGATAGGGACAGCCTTACCCAGAAAGGTCAGTATCCACTGCATGTTCTCCCTAAGGAACTGACCTGTCTGAGGAAGTCAGTGAAGTGGGGAGTTTCCTAAAGGGACTCATACAGTGAAAAAACCCAACCAATTTATTTATTTTAGCCTGAGATCATGATTTCTACACTACATTAGACAAACACCACAAGCCACCCAGGTGACCTGGGCGCTACTGCAGCATAAAGGTCAGTGAAAACCAACGAAGCAGGAATACACCTGGCCTTTGCTTGGTAAGTGGCACACTTACCTGTCTCCTGCTGAGCGAGCACAGGGGCCTCCTCATTCTGGCAGGTGGGAAGAGACACCTCAGGTTCATTAACTAGAGATAAACGACAATGCTTTCTCAGTTATTGTGTACTTCAAGAAGAAGGTGGTCATGCTTTTGTAGACCTGGGAGCTAACACAGCTTGAATTTAGTTTCATTTGACATTGCCAGAATCACAGGCTTCACTTTTTTCAGACTATACGTTGCATGCGGTTACAAAAACACCCTTTAAGCTCAAAAAACCCTCAGCCATAGCGTTAAAAACCAAACTGGCACGTAGCGGTGCTGCATGAACCACCGGCAGCAGCTCCCCCTGTACATTCCAGCACCATCCTCATACAAGAACCGTGCTGTCGAACAAGAGCTCTGTCGAGGACACCTCTCCTCTGGAGGGAAGCGCCTTTAGAAACCGGGCACTTTTGTCATGACGTATCCTGACTCCCCACGACAACTCTACCTGCCAGTTTAGAACAGGAGGGAACACAGCTAAATTAGAAAACGAAAGATAGCAGTCCTGTCAGACCACTTCTCTAGTCCCTGCCCTCCATCTTCACCCGTGCACCCCTGTCATTAGCACAAATAAGCAATTTGTGTGTAGAGGCAAGTGGGCTACATCTGATAAGGCAAACTCTGGCCCGCAGGGAGAAGACACACGATGTCAGCTAGATCCGTAACAAGAGCTGCACAGAAAAGTTAGTTCCTTCAGTTTTAATGCGCGCCTGGCAGCTTGCTTAAGGGCTGTGCTTTACGAATTAGATTCATTTTGTGGTTTAAAGAGAAAAGAAAAGAAAAGAGAAGAAAAGACCACCAAAACAAAAAAAAAAAAAAAAAACAAACAAGGAAGGAGAGGGCTGGAAATGGAAAATGAAAGAGCTCACGGCCAGCCCGCACCACCGGAGGGGCTCGGTCGGTGGCTTCGAGCCGCGGGGTGGGCCAGCGCCGCCGGGCTTGTGGCGAGCGTTCCCCCCCGCACCGCACCGCACGCAGACCCTACCTGGCGCCTCGGCCCCGCCGGCCCGTCCCGGCTCCTGGAAGCGGAACGAGAGGAGAGAGGTCACCCACGGCCCCGCTCGCCCACCCCTCTCCTCCCTTGCCGCCCCTTCCCCTCCCGCCTCACCTGCGCGGGGTCGCCGTCGGCGGGCACCTCGGTGACCAGCAGCGACAGCCGCCCTCGGGGCCCCCAGTCCAGCTCATGGACCCGCCGCTCCAGCACCCGCTGCCTCACTGCCAACACGACAGGCACCGGTGGTGAGGGGAGGGCGGCGGCCACCTCTCCCCCTCACCACCACCCCCCCCCCAAACCGGCCATTAGCCTCCCCCGCCCCGGCCGCTCACCCTCGGGCTGGGCGAAGCAGACGAGAAGATCCCCGGTCCCGATTCCGGTCCCGGCCCGCAGCTCGCACTCGCCGCCGCCCGAGCGCCGCTGGCTCTGGAAGTAGCAGAGCAGCTTCTTCCTCAGGGCGGGCGAGGCCTCGGCGGCGCCCCAGTCGCCGCGCACCAGCAGCGGGAAGGCGCCCGGCCGCTGCCCCGCCATGGCCGCCGTCCCGGCCCTCCCTCACCCCCCCCCCCCGCTCCTTCCCTCTCTCTTTCGGTTTCATTTCTCCGCCGGGGAGGGCGGCGGAAAGCTCCGCCCCGCCACCGCCGCCACCGCCACCGCGCCCCCGGGCGACACAGACACGGCTGGCTTTTTTTTTTTTTTTTTTTTTTTCGGTGCCCGAGCTTCAGATGTTTCGGCCCAAATAACGCGGAGCTCGCTCTCCCCGCCTCGCGCTGCCAAATCCGGTCGCGACACGAAGTAAAATGGCCCGTTCCCGTCCTTCTCCCTCAGAAAGGCTCCTAGGACCCTGAGGGATTGCCAGGGAGGAGGATTCTCCTGGGACCAGCGTGACATCCCCGGCGGGGTGCTCAGGGCTCCCCCCCCTCCCCCTTTTCAGCCGTTTCTTGCTGTGTGTTTTACTAATGTGCCCGAATATGAGACAAATAAATGAAAATTCCACACCCCCCCCCCCCCAACTGATGCCAAAAGAATATGGTTACAAAGTTACACGAGGGCTTTGTATCCAAGTCTGATAGAACTTTGATTGAACTCCAGCTGAGCTCCTGAAATTAAACCTTACTTGGACCTCTTGCACCTGGACTAGATGCAGCAACAATTATACTTAATTACGTCCTTGCACCTCACAGAATGATAGGGGGTTGGAAGGGACCTCTGGAGATCATCTAGTCCAACCCCCCTGCCAAAGCAGGTCCACCCAGAGCAGGTTGCACAGGAACGTGTCCAGGTGGGTTTTGAATGTCTCCAGAGACGGAGACTCCACCACCTCCCTGGGCAGCCTCTTCCAGTGCTCTGCCACCCTCAAGGTAAAGAAGTTCCTCCTCTTGTTTAGGTGGAACTTCTTATATTCAAGTTTGTGCCCATTTCCTCTTGTCCTGTCACTGGGCACCACAGAAAAAAGACTGGCCCCATCCTCTTGACACCCACCCTTTAAGTACTTATAAGCATTGATCAGATCCCCCCTCAGTCTTCTCTTCTCTAGACTAAAAAGACCCAAGTGCCTCAGCCTTTCCTCATAAGGGAGATGCTCCAGGCCCCTCATCATCTAGTCCACCTGGTCTAGATGTAGGAACAATTAACCGAAGCCCAAGATCAAAGAAATGGAGTTGTTGAAGGGTTACCCTGTCGAGAGCTCATTGAAGGCCCATGGAGGGAGCATGCTCCTGGTCTCTGATTCAAGCACAGGATGACAAGATGTATAGTCCTTGGAAGGGAGGTTAGACAAGAGAGTATCTGAGAGGAGCCGTAGGAGAACACGCTACTAAAAAGCGTGGCTTCTCACAAATAACGAGCCTGCTAATTAAGGGGATCTCCCAAAATGTCTACACCATTAACTTGGATGTAGGTGTACGACGAGGGATGGTAAAGGAGCTGTAGCTCACCGGTCGGCTGTATCTTACCGCTGTCAATATTGTCAGGAAGGTGAGGTGTTGCTGGCTGCTGTTAAACGCCCGGCACCCCATTCTGCAGAACTGAAATAAAGACAAATATCTCGGCCCAGCACGTTGATTGTTTTTTGCACACCAGGTAAAGAACCCTTATTTAGGGACAACATAACTTCACTGGAAGTTCACTGAGGAAATGGATGATGACCAAATGTCACTAAATATGGTAAGCACAGGTGGGTGTCAGCTAAATCCAGGTGTCATGAGCAAACTCATGGGGATGCCTCTTTCTGTCAGTGGGTGATTATCTTTTATTTCCTAATGCAGTGTGCTCTCAACAGTTAGCCCAGGTGCGTGCTCTCCTCCCTTGCTGTAACCCAGGCAAAATATCTGACTTTGGTTGCAAATCATAGAATAGAATCATAGAATCATCTAGGTTGGAAGGGACCTTTAAGATCATCCAGTCCAACCATCAACCTAACGCTGATAAAAAAAAATCCCATCACTAAACCATGTCTCTAAATGCTATGTCAACTCATCTTTTGACTACCTCCAGGGATGGTGCCTCAACCGCTTCCCTGGGCAGCCCATTCCAATACTTAATAACCCTTTCAGTGTAAAAATTTTTCCTAGTATCCCTCCTAAGCCCCTCCTGGTGCAACTTGAGGCCATTTCCTCTTGTCCTATCACCTGGGACTTTGGAGAAGAGACCGACCCCCGCCTCACTACAACCTCCTTTCAGGTAGTTGCAGAGAGCAATGAGGTCTCCCCTCAGCCTCCTTTTCTCCAGGCTGAACAACCCCAGCTCCCTCAGCCTCTCCTCGTAAGACTTGTTCTCCAGACCCCTCACCAGCTTCGTTGCCCTTCTCTGGACCCACCCTAGCACCTCAATGTCTTTTTTGTGGTAAGGGGCCCAAAACTGGACACAGCACTCGAGGTGGGGCCTCACCAGTGCCCAGTACAGGGGGATAATCACCTCCCAATTCCTACTCACCACGCTATTCCTGATACAGGCCAGGATGCTGTTGGCCTTCTTGGCCATCTGGGCACACTGCTGGCTCATGTTAAGCCGGCTGTCCGCCAGTACCCCCAGGTCCTTTTCTGCTGGGCAGCTCTCCAGCCACTCTGCCCCAAGCCTGTAGCGTTGCCTGGGGTTGTTGTGACCAAAATGCAGGACCTGGCACTTGGCCCCATTAAACCTCATCCCATTGGCCTCGGCCCATTGATCCAATCTGTCCAGATCCCTCTGCAAAGCCTTTCTACCCTCAAGCAGGTCGACAACTCCCACCCAACTTGGTGTCATCTGCAAATTTACTGAGGGTGCACTTGATCCCCTCATCCAGATCGTTGATAAAGATGTTAAAGAGAACTGGCCCCAAAAACGAGCCCTGGGGGACACCACTCGTGACCGGCCACCAACTGGATTTAAGTCCATTCCCCACCACTCTCTGGGCCCGCCCCTCCAGCCAGTTTTTAACCCAGCAGAGAGTACTCCCATCACAGCCACGGGCAGCCAGTTTCTCCAGGAGGATACTGTGGGAGACTGTATCAAAGGCCTTGCTAAAGTCCAGGTAAACAACATCCACAGCCTTTCCCTCATCCACCAAGCGGGTCACTTTGTCATTGAAGGAGATCAGGTTTGTCAAGCAGGACCTGCCCCTCATGAACCCATGCTGGCTGGGCCTGATCACCTGGGTGTCCTTCACGAGCCACATAATGGCACTCAGGATGATCTGCTCCATGACGTTCCCAGGCACCAAGGTCAGACTGACAGGGCTGTAGTTCCCTGGATCATCCTTCCGACCCTTCTTGTGGATGGGTGTCACATTTGCCAGACGCCAGTCAGCTGGGACCTCCCCAGTTTGCCAGGACTGCTGGTAAATGATGGAAAGTGGCTCAGTGAGCACTTCTGCCAGCTCCCTCAGTACCCTCAGGTGGATCTCATCTGGCCCCATAGACTTGTTTAAAACATCTAGGTGTTGGAGCAGGTCCCTCACCACCTCCCTTTGGATTATGGGGGCTTCATTCTGCTCCCTGCCCCTGTCTGCTAGCTCAGGGGTCTGGGTACTCAGGGAACAACCTACTCTGCTACTAAAGACAGAGGCAAGAAGGCATTCAGTACCTCAGCCTCCTCCTCATCCTCTGTCACTATGTTACCTCCTGCATCCAATGGAGGATGGAGATTCTCCCGAGTCCTCCTCTTGTTACTAATATATTTATAGAAATTCTTTTTATTGTTTTTAACATCCAAGGCCAGGTTAAGTTCTAGTTGGGCTTTGGCCTTTCAAATCTTTTCCCTGCATAGCCCTACCACACCTTACCGCACCTCGGTAATCTTCCTGAGTGGCCTGCCCCTTTTTCCAAAGGCCATAAACTCTCCTTTTTTCCCTGAGCTGTGACCTTATCTCTTTGTTCAGCCAGGCCGGTCTCTTCCCCCGGTCTCTTTACAGCGCACAGGGACAGCCTGCTCCTGCGCTTTTAAGACTTTCTCCTTCAAAAAATCCAACCTTCCTGGACTTCTTTGCCCTTCAGGGCTGCCTCCCGAGGGACTCTGTCAAGCAGGCTCTTGAAAAGACCAAAGTCTGCCCTCTGGAAGTCCGTGATGGCAGTCCTGCTGGCTCCCCTCCTTGTTTCCCCGAGAACTGAGAACTCTATCATGTCATTGTCGCTCTGCCCAAGACGGCCTCCGACTGTCACATCCCCCGCGAGTCCTTCTCTGTTCACAAACAGCAGATCCAGCAGTGCTCCCTCCCGAGTCGGCTCCCCCACCAGCTGTGTCAGGAAGTTATCCCCAACACACTCCAGGAACCTCCTAGACTGTTCCCTCTCAGCCACACTGTGTGCCCAGCTGATATCTGGTAGGTCAAAGTCTCTAAATCAGGTGGATTTATTCCTAAACTGTGCGGCTGTGATTAGAAAGCAAAGGTCTGTTGCAGCTGGTTATAGGGTGAAGGCTTGGGAGCTTTCCGGGACAGTCAGCAGGGTTCTGCTCCAAAACTCAGCCCCCAAAACCCTGTGACAGGGGAACGGGTGACCTCTCAGGTGGTGGGGTGTCTGACATCGCTGAACTGGCCGGTTGGGGCAGCAAGTGAAAAGAGAGACCAAAAGAAGTTGGGTAGATTCGGTCTTCATAGGCTTGTTTCAGTGTGCAGAAAAGCACCGTCATTTAGAAACCACTGCAGCGCTGGTATCTTACTGCACAGAAAAGGGAGGGAATTTGAAATAGTGTAAAATGTGAAAACAAATTCAGTAAAACAAAAACCACAGTAGGAAAGGTGTCCCAGCCCACGTGGAAAGCAAACAGTGCCCAGCACAACGAAATCTGAAAGTCAGGGTGGTAAAGTAGTACTGCCTAGTCACAACGTGGGAATCTTTAATAAAAAAATAAAGAAAAGAATGTGGCATGGGCTCCAAATCACCCCAAATCATGGCATTGCTGGGAAGCTCCTAAATTAAAAAAAAAATATACAGCTATACATATCTAAAACAGGAGGAAAAACCTGTACAGAAGAATGCAGAACTAAGCAGATGGTGGTTTTATATTTTATTTGTTACATTCAATAGCCTAACAGAAATGATTTAACTCACCAAAAATCATGGCTGCATTAGGTGAAAGCTATTTGTTTCACTCCACCCCAAAGGTAATTAGCAGGCTATTTCAACAGTGCAGAATAGCGACAAGGTACCTTTATAATACAGTTTAAACTATCTATTGGAAGCAATGGCAAGAATATAGTTGACTTAAAAGAATATAGTTGACTTAAAATGGGAAGAATACAGTTGACTTATAGTTGACTTAAAATGGGAAGAATATAGTTGACTTAAAAGAATATAGTTGACTTAAAATGGGAAGAATATAGTTGACTTATAGTTGACTTAAAATGGGAAGAACACAGTTGACTTAAAATGGGAAGAATACAGTTGACTTAAAATGGGAAGAATACAGTAGACTTATAGTTGACTTAAAATGGGAAGAATATAGTTGACTTAAAATGGGAAGAATATAGTTGACTTAAAATGGGAAGAACATAGTTGACTTAAAATGGGAAGAACATAGTTGACTTAAAAGAATATAGTTGACTTAAAATGGGAAGAACACAGTTGACTTAAAATGGGAAGAATACAGTAGACTTATAGTTGACTTAAAATGGGAAGAATATAGTTGACAACCAAAGGCACAGAACCAGGACCCCGTTGCCGGAGCTGGCCAAAGGCACTGTTGCTTTGCCTTTACTCCAACGCAGCTCTGAGCATTCAGCACTCCTGCAGGGTTAAAAACCCAGCAGCACCCAGGCGAACCCCTCATACGTTATCCACGCCAATTTCACGTTTAAAACACAAACCGCTAATGCCATTTCTACCCTGAAAAAGGAAAAGAAGCAAAAGATCACGGCCTCATCGCAGCTGATACTATAATAGCTGCATAAAAAATTTCCAGCAGATGGGTTACATGATGCTATATCCATGATGACAGACCTAATTACACAAAGCTAAAGTAAGCGTTTGATCAAATAAGAACTAGTACGGGATCTATCGGTTTTGGTGGTCAGGAAAAGCACGTATCAGATTCACTAGTAAAATAAGATAAACAATCTGATATTCGACAAGTGCAACAAGCACTGATGCTGGACTCACAAATTCTGGAAAGGTTACTCATAGAGTGAAGCATTATTCAGTGAACTAAATGATATGCAAAAAAACCATATATCATTTCGACGGAAAAAAGATTCCTTAGGTGACTGTGAAATACAAGTGATTTAAGTACAGCAGTTGAACAAAGTGAATTCTTTCTTCTTGGTGTCTGAATAGTAAATTAACTGCTACATGTTGAGTTATTACACTTAGGAGCTGACGGTTGATAAATTTCTTCATTCGATTCCTCTTGCTTTCAATTCTGATCGAACCCGCCGCAGATAATGAGGATCAGGGTAACCAAAACTAGGAGAGAAAGAAAAGAATTGTTCGGGCTACTTCTGCAATGAAGCACTTGACAGTTCTACAGAACCTTCTCATCAAAGTCTCTTAAAACACTTCACAGATTTTATGCACATAGTTCTTACTCCACAGAGAAAACAGACCCTATTTTGCAGGTCAGAGAGGTGGTACAGACACCTCTGTACCACCTCTTTAGGGTAAAGCTAAAAACTTAAGGTTTTAAACTTTAAGGTTAAGCTGCTGAATTTGCTTGTCCAAACTGATGCTAAGAACTTGATTTTCAAAAGCTGCCTCCTGTCTTACTGGAAAATGATGGGGCGCCTGGGTATGTGTCTTTCTGAACATCAGACCTGAGGCGTGTCCAAGCAAGCGTTCGAAACACAAATATAATGGCACCTCTGGATTTTAAGCAGTGCATCGCCAAAAGTGTGTACGAAGCAAGTGATAACTAGGGAGAGCATTTGGGAAGGGGCCGGGGTGGGGGGTGATAAAGTAAAACTCTTCTGAAAGCAAAGCTCTTTTATGATCCTAGCCCAGGAAGGAGGGTGTAGACACCGATCTTGAGAGCTTGCAGGAAGACACTTGCCCCGGGAGGCTGCAACAAGCTCAAAAGTTCTGTTCCAAGCCCCCCGTCCTGTGTCTCTAAGACTTCTTCCAGGAGCCAAACAGTTTACTGATATAATCTGTAGTTAATCGTATCTTTAAGAATGGTTTATTGTAAGTGCATCAGGAGGTGGAATGCAGTGATCCTGACCAGAAGACCACTATACGCTGAGGAATTAGTGATCCCCGTAACAGTTAACTGGGGCAGACCCAGGCTTGTGCCGTGCTGGGTGTGCAGCGTGGCCTTCAGGCCCGTGGTGGGCTGTGCACATCCCATGGCCGCAGGACAGACTCAGCCATCTCGCTCTCAGGGAGGTGCTGCTAGCAGCTTCCACTCCCTGCCTGTGATTATGCCACCTGCGTGTCCTTGCCTTTATCTAGAAGAGCAGCATGAGTCTTCAAGAAGTGCTGAACAGAGTTGTTTGCTACTAAGAAAATCCTGTAATAGCTCGAACAACCAAAATGGGGTAACCCTTTCTATGGATGGGGTCGGCACAGCGTCCTGTGCTCTGATCGGAGGCACTGAATGCTGCGCAACCTGTGGCTCCTCACATCTAAAGGGACATTACCGTATCTATAGTACAATCTCTTTCTTCTTTCTGTGAGCTCTAATAAGTAGGATTTCCAATCGTATTTTACAGAGTCTGAGTGCTGTCTTTACTGGGATCATAACGGACCAGCACCTCCTGGAGCAAAACAAGGGTAAGAGAAGGGGCTGAGATCAGGAGTCCATCCTTAGCCGCTATCAAGAGCTCGCTGTCCTGTCCTCTACTAGAAGTAGTTTCTCATCAGAGCGGTTATTAACTGAGTAGGTGCTTTACACAACTCACTGGTGAATGAGTGGCCTGAGGGGCAGCAGAAGACTAAGCTCACCCTTGTTCCAACTGTCCAAATTGGTGAAGATGATTCAAGCCTGGATCCATAGAGCATTCCACAATCGCTTTGATAGTGACAAAATCTGAAAGCTCCAATGTGGGAAATGCTCACAGGCTAGCCTTCCTGACACATCTGAGTAGCAACAAAATTACATAAAAAGAAGACTACTTACTTGGTAGGTCCTCCAAACGTGCAAGTTTTGTGGTGAATATCATTCCACGTGATAACATCTCCTACGCCAGTAGTACGTGACTGCCCCACTGTGAAAATCAGTTTTTGGTCAAAGGCCCTTTTGAGGAGCTGCAGAATTTCTTGCCCTTCCTTGTTGTCAGGTAAATACGCTGTTCGATTAGTTGAACCATAGGGTTTCCCTGGGTTTGGATGGTTGCTCTGTTTTGTAGAAAAACAAAACAAAAGCACATTGTACATCATAAATGCTTTGAAAAGTGTGAAAATCACAGATCCCAGCTTTCGCAATACTTTTTATCCTGTCTTTGATTCAAAAGGACACAGCATGACTGATGACTGACTTTGAGGTTTTTTTCTCATTAAATAATTTCTTTCATGTAAGTTTTGTTCACATTTTCTTGTCATCACTCATGCGTCCATTGTTATCTTCATTTTTCCTCTTTGCTCTCCCAAACGCATGTCACCCCACCCCTGGCTTTTCCACTGATCCCATTTTCAGTCCTAGTCATGACTCTAAGCACTTAACATAAGCTGATTTCTCACCTGGAAAGCTTACAAGCCAGCCCGCTGTTCATTTTTGTCACTTGGCCTCGGCAGCTAAGAGAATGTCTCAGAGAATCCTCATTATACTCACAAAATTTTGTTTACATGACATCACTCCCTAGATTTCAGTTCAGTCATTCCCACCGTACAAATTAAAGACAGGGAAAAATATCTTTTATGAATCTTTAAATATACTTACGGTTTGAATACCACCGTGCATACTATATCTAATCTCAATAGTACCACAACCGGGATAGCCAGGGAGAGATGAAGACACCGTTACATATGACATTGTTCCCTCGGGTTGGTTTCCTTCCACGATTCCATAGACGGTGTTACAAACAGGACACG
Organism: Numenius arquata; assembly: GCF_964106895.1. Taxonomy (NCBI): domain Eukaryota; kingdom Metazoa; phylum Chordata; class Aves; order Charadriiformes; family Scolopacidae; genus Numenius; species Numenius arquata. Next base: position 11,037,865 of record NC_133578.1, on the reverse strand, counting down.
CTTGCTTGTAAGTCATGGCCTGCTTGATGCAACTTTTGCAGAACGCATGCTTGCACTTTCTCAGAATTTCTTTACTCTTAATTGTCTCCATGCAAATCGGACACACGTCTTTGTCGCCTTCTTCTGCCTTCGCCTTAGGCTGTCCTTCAGAAGAAAGACTATTGTTTTGCCTGCTATTGTATTTCTTCACAGATGCTCCTGTAGCTTCTTGATACCTGAGATCAGAGGACAGTTGTGTCCTACTTATAGTTTGTGTTGAGTCCCCAATGTTAAGAAGGTTCACAATGTGCTGTTCAGCAGCATAAAGATGTTCTGGTAAACCACTTAAGATGAGTTTGCCTTCCTTCTTCTTAAGTTTTACATGCAGATCTTCCAATTGTTTTCCATTAAGTAGCATGTTTAATCTTTTCTTCTGATCTTCTGAAAGCTTCCAGGTGATGACTTTTTCTCTTAACATTGCAAAGGCATCCTGCAATGCATTGATGAAACTTTCAGTGGCATGTGAAGACATATCAGAAGTTTTGATCTGAGGCCTAAATATTATGAACACCTTCTGGCCACATGAACTGTCTTTCTTTTCTATTACCGTATCAAATTTGTCTTTAATGCCTTCAATTTCTTTGCTTAATGTTGTTTCCAACAATTTAAACATAGAAGCATCAACTTCTACTCCATTCCTGTATCTGTACAGTTCAGATGATATTTTCATATTCTTTTCAGTTTGGCTGTTCTCACCCTCCTCTGCTAGAAATTTTTTGGCAGCTAAAATCTCACTCACAGGGCCACGGAGTAGCAATTGATTCCCTTCCTCTTTGGCAAGAAGACACTTAAACCTAGCATTTAATTTAATTATTGTTTCATTTAATGTGGAACTGTTTCTTACAGGAATTTTTTCCTGTTTCAGATCTTCTACGCTTTTCTGAAAAGCTCTGATAAAAAAATCTTTAGCTTGTTGTATTGATGCAGGACTTCTGTCAGAAATGAAGCAAACTGAAGTGTTTCCATTGTAAAGATCTTTACTTCTTACACGCACTCCAAAATGTTCCAGTAGTACTTTGATTTGTTCTTTGCAGGTATGATTGAAATACTCATATAGAGCCGACAGAACTGTAAGCTCATTCATTTCTTCACTATTCAGACCATTTTCATCTTCCAAATCCTTCTTAATTCCAGAATGGGAAAAGTTACCATTTGTGTCATGGCCTGCAAGTATATCCTTAAAGTAGTGATAAGCTTTTTCAATATCTGTAAAATCTCCTGTCAATTTCTCGCAGCCATCAATATTAGGATTTCCTTCTCTTTTCAAATTTGGACATATAATGGTAATTTTATCCCTTTGCTCTTCAGTGAACATGCTGGTATTCAAAGTTGCAGATACTGTAAGAAATATCTAAGGAGAAGACGAGAAGATATCAGTATTTGTTTTTCCTAAGGTTCTCTGCTTCTGTATTCGGAGTAAGGAAAAGCCCTACATGTCTCAGTAGGGCCAGATTACTACAGACACATTTAGATTCATAGAAAGGTTTAGGTTGGAAGGGACCTTAAAGATCATGGAGTTCCAACCCCCTTGCCATCGGCAGGGACACCTCCCACTAGACCAGGTTGCTCAAAGCCCCGTCCAGCCTGGCCTTGGAACATTTCCAGGAATGGGGCATCCACGGCTTCTCTGGGCTGGTGCATTGGCTGGGAAACAAACCCAGGCCCCCCGCATGGCAGGCGGGAAGTTTTGTACATAGTGTTTCTTTTATGACACGTGTACACTGACATCACACACATGTAAGTAAAGCAATCAGCTTCTAAGTCTAATTTGTTAACGTCATCAGCATCGCGGGAACAAAGACAGTAACTTTGCTCCTTAGTTTGAGACCGTGACCAGTACTCCCTGCTCCTGACCCCTGCTAATGTGGTTAGCATAACTAACGCCATTTTAGAGGGCTAACGGCCATTCCCTGTGCCTGAGCTGGTCGCGTATTTGTCCCTTTCCCCCTCATTATCAGGCCCTGAAGTAGACGAAGCAAACAGATTTCTTCTTCCCCTCCCTATTGTCCTCGAGGTTCCTGGGCAGCAGGCCGACTACTCCCGTCCTTACTGGCCTTGAAGGTTCCAGGCACCAAGCCAACCAAGTGGTGATGGATCACAGAAAAGGGAAGTGGAACAACATGCAGAGCACTGTCTGCAAAATCAAGCAGTTACAAGCCCTAAGTGGGAATTTGGCCCGCAACTGCTGCTGGACAGCGAGACCCGTAATCCCCCAACATCTGCTTCCTCCAAGGACTGACTGAACAACTCTTACTCTTTTATGCGTTTTTCAAGTCTAGATAATGATCGTTGTATCAATACAGCAAGCCAAGTATTAAGTTTTGAAATAATCTTTAGAGGGTCCAGGTGATTAGAAACCAAAAGCTAAGCCACGCTATAAAGTTCAGTGCTATGCTACTTATAAAACTGCGCTACGCTGATTCTGCTTGTGGAAATTCTGTTCTATTCAGATCATTAAATCTATGCTTCGCTAATCATAAAATCCTGTTACCAAAAAAATAAAGCTTTAATTGTAACTACAACTTAGTGCCATCGTCATTCTGCCAAGGATCCCCAAAGAACCCATCTGTCCCCTTTGTGTCAGGTGACAGAGACACAACGTGTTTTACCAGCATGTATAAGTTATATCATGTTGTTCTTTAACTATATTAGACTTTCTAGTTTTCTTTTACTATCTTTCTTAAAAAAACTCCCCAAAATCATGCTTTAGTAACTAAGGGTTAAGGCAAAAAACAGGATTCTGAAAAATAACAACAAACATCTTCATATCTCTACTTGGCAGAGAGAGGAGGATAGGGAAATTTGCAGCATACTGCTACGGATTTCAGATAACCATGATGTCGGCACATGCTGTACCTCAAAAGCTACATCTATGGTACTACGCGAAAGAGGGTAAACCCTCTGGGCCAGACATCAGTGTCTCGGTAGAGCCACATCCACATCATGTAACACGTAGCCTGGCCCTACCCCATATCCCTAACACACAGCTCATCTTTTCTTTTCTGCATAACTTTATTTCAGACACTTTGAAGTGTAAGTTTGCTGTGCTACATCCCATCAAAGCAGATTCCTTTAACACTGAGGTGAGGGATGGAAGTAATTAGGGCTGTTTGAAGGTGCAAAACATGCTCAAATAGCATTAGATGTCTGTGTATCAGGAAGGGATCCAAATCTCACAAAATTCTTCCACCTTTTGGGAGCAGTCCTTGGTGCATACCATCCCCAAATCACAGAATCATAGAATGGTTTGGGTTAGAAGGGACCTTAAAGATCATGGAATTCCAACCCCCCTGCCACGGGCAGGGACACCTCCCGCTAGATCAGGTTGCTCAAAGCCCCATCCAGCCTGGCCTTGAACACTTCCAGGGATGGGGCATCGAAAACTTCTCTGGGCAACCTGTTCCAGTGCCTCACCACCCTCACAGTAAAGAATTTCTTCCTGATATCTAATCTAAATCTCCCCTCTTTCAGTTTAAAACCATTACCCCTCGTCCTATCACTACATACCCTTGTAAAAGGTCCCTCTTCAGCTGTCTCGTAGGCGCCCTTTAGGGACTGGAAGGAGCTATAAGGTCTCCCCGGAGCCTTTTCTTCTCCAGGCTGAACAGCCCCAACTCTCTCAGCCTGTCCTCACAGCACAGCTGCTGAAACCTGCCCTGGTGCCGCTCTGGGAACAGTGCGTGTCCCCAGTATGTGCCAAAGCCATGCTGGACAACATGCTGCCTGGGAACATGCCTGGATGACGTGTGACCCAGAACTCAAAAGTCGCTCCCTGCCCCCATTTTACTGACTAAGACAATCTAACTGAAATCTGCTTGGCACGAAATACTGAAGCAACGCAAAGGACTCGTGGATCTACAAGCAGGGCAGGTCGCGACACTGCTCTTCCTGACGTACCTTTTTGGTGATGACTTCTCCTGCCGCGTCCCCATGGCCTCTGGCTGCCCGCTGAGGTGGGGAAGAGCTGGACGAGGCCTGCGCTGCAACCGGGCTCTTTCCCGGGTCCCCTTCTCCCGCCTGGATGACAATCCTCAGGCTCTGGGTGCCCATTTCCAAGATGTGATCCGTGCGGGCTTCCACACTCCTCTTATCTGCAGCAATTTGGGGACAGGCAGAGATGAGGCTGATAAAAGTCACCTGAAAACTCCACGGCTACAAGCGGCCAGAGACCACCGGCCCTTTACCCCTGCACTGCCGGCAGGATGGTACCCTCGACGGCCATTTCCCGCTCCCCCCCACCCACCCCCACGCCTGAGAGACCTGCGGCCCAACTGACACCCCCTTCCCCGGGGGCGGCCGTGCCTCAGCCGCCCCCTCGCCCCCTCAGCGGCGGGGCCGTGCCCAGCCGCGGGCACCGCCCGCCCCAGCCCCTCTCCCCGCTCCGTCCCCCTACCTCGCTCCTGCTGGAAGCGCACCCAGTAGGTGCCGGGCTCGGGGCCCACCCGCACCTCGCACTCGCCGCCCCCCGACCGCTTCCCTGACTGGAAGTAGCTCTGGAGCTTGAGCAGCGCCTTCTCGGGGGCGCTGGGCGCCGGGCAGAGCCGCACTAGCAGCGGCGCCGCCGCCATGATGCCCTCGCCGCTCCCCGCTGCCATGATGCCCCCGCCGCTCCCCCGCTTTCGGTTTCGCTTCCCGCTCCGCCTCTCCCCGCCTCGACTCCCGGCGCTGAGGGGGAGACGGCCGCTGATTAATGGGGATCCTCCAGGTAACAGAGCGAGGCTGGGGAAGGGGCGGGAGGCGGTGGGGTGTCTTGTGCTCCCCCCTCACCCCGCTCCCCCGGGGATGCCCTCCTCAGGGTCCCCGGGGAGGCTGCGACTGGAAGTGACCCTGTGCCACAGGCCGGGACGGGCTCGCCCCTGCCTGCTGATGGGGTTTGGGCACTGGGGGGAAAGAAAAAAAAGTGGTGTTTTCTGTCATGGAGCTCGGGATGAGGTAAAATTTCCCCCGCCGGGTCCTCAGAAGCCGGGGGAGCTGTGGGTGACCCGTCCCGCGGTGGCCCGGCCACCCTTTTAGCGTTTTAAAACAGTAGAAAACTTCACACAGATTTTTGAAAAGGCGGTGCTTGCGACAGAACCGCTCCCGTAGGAACGCAGCCCATCGGGAAGTAACATGTATTTTCTCTTTCTTACGTTCGTTTGTTTTTGTTTGTTTCTTTTTTTTTTTTTTACAACAGAGTTACAGTCCAGAGAGCTCGCCGGGGAAGGGCGGTTTGGGTAAGCCTCGCGTTTAGCCGTCTGCGACGGCTTTATTCCTCTGTTTCGGTTGAAAATCGCCAGCTACAGACTGGAAAACGTCCACGCGGAATAGCCAAAAAGCGACCTGAAGTGCATGAATTAGGCACGGTTATGAACCAACGTTATTTTTCATTACTTCAGCAGGATTTGCTTGCGTTTCTCTCTTGAAAGTTAAGAGCTCAGAAGTGTTTTGATGAATCAAGTGCGTATGCTTTATCGGTGCGAAACGTTACGGCTCTTTTGACAAGCAGGTAGCGTACCCCAGAGGAAAGTTTGATTAAGCTCAGACAAATTGATTTAAACTAATTAACATAACGACTGTGTATAGTACTGCTGATGTCTGCCGGGAGAGGGCTGTATAGCCACAGTGATAATGTAAAACCTGCCCCACTCTTTTATTTTTGTTCCCTAAAAGAAGGGGTTGAAAAAGCATCTCCCTTATGAGGAAAGGCTGAGAGAGCTGGGACTCTTTAGCCTGGAGAAGAGAAGGCTGAGGGGAGACCTTATCAATGCTTACAAGTACCTAAAGGGTGGGTTGAAGGAGGATGGAGCCAGACTCTTTTCAGTGGTTCCCAGTGACAGGACGAGGGGCAACGGGCACAAGCTGGAACATAGGAAGTTCCATTCTAATATGAGAAAAAACTTCTTTACGGTGAGGGTGACAGAGCCCTGGAACAGGCTGCCCAGGGAGGTTCTGGAGTCCCCTTCTCTGGAGATTTTCAAGACCCGTCTGGATGCAGTCCTGAGTAATGTGCTCTAGGCAACCCTGCTTTGGCAGGGGCGTTGGACTAGGTGATCTCTAGAGGTCCCTTCCAACTCCTCTGTGATTCACAAGTTCCTTAGAAAGAAAGAACTTGCTTGTGGACTTTAAGCGCAGACCAAAGGAGATCCACAGAATTAAAGACAAAGCTCAGCATAAGGTCTCTGTGGCAGGGTTAAACGAATGTTTTGGCAAGTGTGGCTGTGAGTCACTGACTGCAAAGGCCTGGGGGACTCCCCCTTGGACCTTGCTGGAAATCAGTGACAAAATGCTAAGAATGCCCTGGAGAGGGCAGGGGCGGGCTTCAGCCCTCTCAGCAACAAACTCAGAGGGGGAGAAGTGGTGTTTTCTGTTTTTATGAGTATTTTGAAGCCTGGATTACAGCATGGCTTTTCACATTGGCTTTCTCAGCTGGAGGTGGTTTAGTGGCAAATGCAGCAGAGCACCACGGTGGCCCTGCAGCCAGTCAACAAAGCCCTGTAACAGCATCTGTTTCAAAGACATTCCCCTCATGCTCATCTGCTCCTTTTTCCTCCTTCTCACCATGTATTCTCAACCTATTCAGTTGTGCTGCTGCATTGCTCTTTGAAGGTGGTGCTCTAAATCAAATTTGGTTTTGCGGTATGGGGTCTTTTGTTTGGTTTTTTTTTTCTAATTCAGATTATGTCAGTGATTTATTTAAGAATATGTCACCGGCAATGTTTGTGGCAGCCTAATGATGGGGAGAACAAACAGTAGGAAAGTGAGAGAGAGGACAAGTAACCGGAGGAGACACATCTTAACCAAGCTTCCTCCTCAGGTAAAAAGTAAGGCAAACCCAAACCCTCAAATCACTGCAGGCTCAGTGATACTGTTGTTATCTTTTAGTGCCTTTGGAGGAAGAATAGGGAAACCACTTCTGAGGAAAAGGTATTTGCCCATGAGACCTACAGGCTATATACGCTGGTAATCCCTCTGGTGAGGGGACTTTGAGCAGGCTCTTTGGGGGCTCAGGGCATATTTTACCAGGTCTGACATCTGCTGGGTCACCAGAAGACAATCTTGAAGACAGACTGCTTCAGAGGAGGGCGCATGGTCTCTCGGAGGACACCAATCAGCAGCTGGCCACTCCCATGTCTGCCTGTGCTCAGTTACAGGAAGGGAGCTGGTTGTTGATGGAAAAGATGAAACTGAAAGCATTTCCCAGGTTTACGGGGAAACAGCTTATAGCACAATACTGATTGTTTCTCAGCATCCAAGTATGTTCACAGAGTGCACCTGAACTTTTCACTTTCCTGCTGTGATTCACAAAGCATTGGAGGGAAAGAGGAGACGGTCTTGAGGAAAGGTGCGAAAGGAGCTACTAGATGGGGTGGTTAATTTGAACAGAATAATCAACAACACTTGAGACCTTGATTTCTTTGCTTAGTTAGGCTTTCTAAGCCTATGAAAAGGGGAAAGAGAAGATCAGACTATGCTAAAAAAATGGGTAAGTAACGACAGTAGGATAAAATTGAGAGGTATAAACCACACTTCTATGTAAAAAGCAATGTTTTGACAGTAGTATTTTGGATTTCACTTTACATTATTCCTAGGGCCAAGCATGGGAATGGATGAGGACACCTTGATGATCCCCCTCAATAAAGACGCCTATGAAGCTCTTGAGAAAAGAGAGAACTGCCTAAGTAATCTCATTTACAAAAAGTTTGCTTGCACATTGACCTTCAAAAGTACAAAATGCACTGTTGAAGTATACAGGAAAAAAATAAAGCAAGGAATTGACATTTGTGTTTGTAAGGATGATCTCACAAGACATAAGGCCGATGCTGTGGTGAATGCAGCCAATGGCAGTCTCAGTCATCAAGGAGGCCTTGCTTTAGCCCTTGTGAATGCCGGAGGGCCAGAAATACAAGAGCAAAGCAATCGTCATATTCAAATGCATGGAAAGCTTACAACTGGCAAAATAGCAGTGACAGGTGGAGGGAAGCTTCCTTGTAAGAAAATTATTCACGCAGTTGGCCCGATATGGTCGGATTTTGAAAAGGAGAGATGTTGTTATCTACTTCAGGAAGCTATTGTGAATGTTCTGAATTATGCTAGCGCTCCAGAAAATGCTATAAAGTCTGTTGCTATCCCAGCTGTGAGTTCAGGTGTTTTTGGCTTCCCTCTCAATTTGTGTGCTGAAGTGATTGTAATGGCTATAAAGAAATTTGTTGAAGCAAGTCCACCAAGTTGTCTGAGGGAAATCCGCCTGGTGAACATTTATGAGGCTACAGTTGCAGAAATGAAGAAGGCCTGTGAAAAGTTTCTGGGTGATACCACTTCACTTCAGGAAACTATTTCAGGTCAGGAACCTCTTTCAGCTTCACCAAGCCAGCCATCAGCTTTCATCATACTTGAAGGCATTCGCTTGCGCATCATAAGAGGACTCCTTGAAGAGCAGAGGGTAAGACTGTCCCGTAAGATGTTGAACACGGAGTTGCCTCCAAGTCTTTGCAGGGTTTAGAGCCCAGGAGTTCAGAACACATATTGTATCGGTCCACTAAGTAGTTATCTTCTCATCCTGATGAGAATTTATAAATGGTAAATAAATTATAGTGGCAAGGGGTAGGGTTTTTTTCTAAGTGAGTATTAAATATTAGAACGTTTTTATTTCTTTTTTTTTTTTGTATATATGCTGTTATGGGATAATAGGAAGCAGCTAAAGATTGGATGATTGATAATATTATATCCCTGTGTTAATGTTTATCTTATTATAACATCATGGGAAGTTCACATTTTATCATGCATTCACTAGAAATCTACTCTTATTTTTTGCCTTGTTTTTTTTTTTTTATAATTCTCATAGATGTCACTACTGGAGTTATTCAGCAAACACTGAAAGAGCTGAAAATAACTTATACAGATCATGTGCACCTTGCCTTTAAACAGCACATCATTTCAACTGATTCATTTAACTTTTTAGCTAGGAAAGATGTGAGCTTAGTCACAGTAATCCAACAGAGCTCTTAGACTGGAAGCTACATCACAGGAATGGCATTTGCTTTTAGCAAATATTGTATCTTAAAAACATTCAAAATTTTTATTTTAAAGAAGTATCTTAATTGAATGGGAAGTTCATTTTTTTTGAGGTGAGAGCAAAGGATCGCAAAGTTGACATTGCAGAGAATTTTATTAACCGTTTCTACAGCACTGAAAGATACCACACGCCTTCAAGACTATGAGGAAAATATACCCCAAAGTCTTGTCTCTTTAGATAATCTTTAACAATTAAAGTTAGGACAATTACAGCTGTTAATCAGCATTCTGTAAACAAGTTTTGTGCATTTCACATATTTAATTTGAAATACAGAAGACCTACTGCGGGAATCTGCTGGTTTCACTGGGAATTGGAAGCAACCATAGCAGTTTCCTTGCGTGCACTGACCCCGCTAGTCTGCTGACAAGCGCTTGCTGCCCTCCCACGGGGAGCGTCTGTGTGGGCTTGCTGCCCTCCCACGGGGAGCCATTGTTCTCCCCTGCTGATTGATAATTGGCTGCAGAAGTGCATTTGATGAGGCACGCGTGGGTCGCTTCTGCAGCTGCAGTAGTAACTCCGTTGAATACACTCTGATGGCTTGAACAAGTCTTAGGCATGCTGTTGGCTTATGAAAAAAAAAAAGTAGGCATCTGCTGCCACTAGAAGGTGCATACTTTGATGTGTTCCAGCACTGCCCTTAGTGATAGTAAGCGAACCTTTCAAACAGCTGATCTGTTGCCGTCAGGCTTTTTTAAAGGAATTGTCCCTAGAAAGAGTGCTCTCTATAGTAGCAAAGCTTGCAATTAGTAAACTTGAAGTACACTGAAACTTTGTACTCTTTTCTTCCAGACTACAGCTATTGTTAGTTCTGTGTCTGCGGATGGTGACCCTTCTCCAGCTTCAAGCGTGCTGCTGCAAAAGGCGGGTTCAGCTCTTCAGAATGAGCTTATGGTTCATCTTAGACGTTCTTCACTTTCTAAGCCAGTCATAGTAACAAAAGGGTATAACCTGCCCTGTGAGATTGTGCTGCACATTGTATGGCCGCCATACCACCACAGCGTGTCACCGTGTCAGGTGATGACCAGTTACACTGGATTTTAATTGATTTTCATGTTGAGTGATGCAAGGACTAAACCACTGTTTTTTCTTGCAGATATTTAAAGAGGCAGTGACAAGATGCCTGTGTTGCCTTCAGAAGTACGCATCTCCCTCAATTTCTTTTTCACCAAATGGGATTTGGTCGTCAGTGCTGCCTATTGAAACAGTGGCAGAGATCATGATCACAGAAGTTTTAAATTTTGCCAGGGCAAAGCCTGAGGAGAAGATAGATGTGCAGTTTGTCTTTTGCCCGGATGACTACATTGCCTATCAGGTAACAAATTTGTTGTTGGCTACCAATAAGGTAAACCCAAAACTGTAAAAATATCCCCATAGATGACTACAAATTAAGATAATCATAATTCTGTACTACTTAGAACGTTTGTGAACAGCAGGTCCCTTTATGAAACTATTTGTCTCATTGACAGGTATTGTTAATCTTTACAAATCTTTATTTTCTCTTCACTAAACCTAGAGTTTTCACCCTACGGTCTGATAAGAAAGGGAGGGAGCTCTGAAATTCTTATGACTGTCAGTGACTTTATAAGAAAGAGTCTACTCTTAACTCATTAGGGAATAAACTTAGTCCTCCTCAGGAAATTTCTTCAGCCATTTTTTTTTTTTGTATGAAGTTCCTAGGGCAAAACACTATCAACATATTATATGACCTAACATGAAAGAAGGGTTGCAAACAAACAGTGGATAATTTCAACTGCAGTGTGCCATTTTTCACCTTTGGAATATTTGGCTGTTGTGATTAATACACAACTATTTTAGATAGCCATCTATTATAAAACTGCAGAGTTTGTTTTTGTTTCCATTTAACTTCCACCATCCATTCTTCCAACAGGTGCAAGAACCTGGGGGTTCTTGGTGTAGAGGGGCTGGAACTAGGTGATGTTTAAGGTCCCTTCCAGCCCAAACCATCCTATGCGCACATGTCCAGCTTTTCATCCACCAGTATCCCAAGGTCCTTCTCGGCAGGGCTGCTCTCAATCCCTTCATCTCCCAGCCTGTATTGACACCAGGGGTTGCCCCGACCCAGGTGCAGGACCCTGCACTTTGCCTTGTTGAACCTCATGAGGTTCACAGGGGCCTACTTCTCAACCTTGTCCAGGTCCCTCTGGATGGCATCCTGTCCCTCAGGTGTGTCAACCACACCACTCAGCTTGGTGTTGTCTGCAAACTTGCTGAGGGTGTGCTCAATCCCACTATTCATTGATGAAGATATTGAACAGTACTGGTCCCAGTACAGACCCCTGAGGGAGACCACTCGTCACCAATTTCCATCTGGACATTGAGTCATTGACCACTACTCTCTGGATGCAACCATCCAGCCAATTCCTCATCCACTGAACAGCCCAGCCATCAAATCCATACCTCTCCAATTTAGAGAGAAGGATGTTGTGGGGGACCGTATCAGAGACCTCACAGAAGTCTAGACAGATGACATCCATAGCTCTTCCCTTGTCCACTGATGTAGTCACTCCATCATGGAAGCCCACTAGGTTGGTCAGGCAGGACTTGCCATTGGTGAAGCCATGCTGGCTGTCCCAAGTCATCTCGCTGTCCTCCTTGTGCCTTAGCACAGCTTCTAGGAGGATCTGTTCCATCATTTTCCCAGGCACAGAGGTGAGGCTGGTGAATGGGTAGTTCCCAGCATCCTCCTTTCTACCCTTTTTAAAAATGGGTGCGATGTTTCCCTTTTTCCAGTCACTGGGGGCTTCACCTGACTGCCATGAATATCTTTTCAAGATGCTCTTCATCTTGAAGCATTGACTGCTTTTCAATATCGTGGTGAGTGGCTTGGCAACTACATCTGCCAGTTCCTTCAGGACCCTGGGATGTGTCTCCTCGGGTCCCATAGACTTACGTATGTTCAGTTTCCTCGGTGCTGAACTGCAAGTAATGAACACCTTTATGGACTGTGGTTCCATGAGTTCCAGATATGCCACAACCACAAGGAGCTGGTAAAGGTGCCATTCAGTGTGTAAGGTGTCCGACCTCAAGAGACGTAGAAGAAGAGGAATGCCCTTGATATTGTCAGGAATAAAATTTTAGGAAAAGCTGACAAATATAATCTGTTAACAATTTCAGAATTTGGAGGGAGGGTGCAAGTAAAGCTGTAAACTGCTTATCTAACAGAGTTTTGAAGAGACAAATAGCATATTTGACAACAGGGATTGCAAACTGCTCTTTCTTTTTTCTTTGAAGATTTTCCAGAGAAGAGTTTTGTTAGCAGCACAAAATCTGGGAGAAATGCAATATTGCAACAGAAGTGATCTTCTGAGTAAGTAATGAACAGACCAAGGCATTTCAAGTAAATGAGCATTTCCGATTTGAGAATATGAAATCACGTTCCTTTAAAAAGAACTTAATATTTGCATATGTGTATTGGGGAAACATAATATTTATAAAACTAACATAATGTTTATAATATTAATATTTGCATATATGTTTTGTGAGGGGGCAAAAATGTGTGAGCGCTTTGCATTTTTACATTGATAGGAATGGAACTGGGCACTCCCTTTAAGACTTGCAAACATAAAAATCATCCTGAATGCCTAACTTGTTGGAAGTCATTTAGTGGAAGGCAAATAAATTCTGCATGTATGTGGTTATTTTTTTTTCCCTGGAAACCTTACCTACTGGTATCTAATCTTTTTGTTTGGTTGGTGGTTTTTTTTTGAGCATACCAGGAGAGTAGTGTGTTTCTGGCCATATAGGAATTTGTGAGAGCACTTGAAAGCTCCTCACTCTTCCAACGCTTGTATAAAAAAAAACCATCTTTCTTCCAGGTACAGAGTCAGGCAGTCAAAGCATAAAAGAGACTGCAAATAATGGCCTGGCTATTGAACTTAAAGGGAACACAAGTACAGCATTGGAAGCAGCAAAATCCTGGATCCAAAGCCTGGTACAAATTCAGGAAAGTCACCGTGCTGTTATTGAAAACAATTACATTTTTAGCCTTGGTAAAAAAGAGTTTGCAGAACTCTCTCGAAAGCAGCATTCCAGTCTAAGTGTATCAGAAGAAGTGCTCGGTGGAAAAGCAAGGCTGGAATTTCAGGGCCCCCCCGATGCTGTGATTGATGCAGTGCTCGCAACTGAAAAATTACTGCTTCGTATGCAAGAGGAGACTACAGCCAAACAAGAGGAACTTTACTCTATGTGTATGTAAAGTAAATAAGTGACTAATTAAGTAATTAGATGCATAAATAAGATTAAGCATGAAGCAACGTATATCTGTGCATTGCTAAGAGTGGACAGACGTGCAGTCAGTTCGCACACATACTGAGCATGGCTTTAATTACCGATACTGCTGTACTTTTCTCACATGAGCCCCTGACAGAGCGCTGGTTAGCTTTGGTCAGTCCCTTGGCCATATTCCCAGTAGGGTACAGTTTGTACCGGGACTGGCCATGGTTGTACAGCCAGCTGTAACGCTGGCTTCCACCAGGACAGCTTCACTTTAAAGCCCGGCCACTGGAAACTTACAAAATTAACACTTAATTAACACATACCTTTGCTGAGCTCTTTTGCTAGCTACAGCTGCACTGCTGCTGCAGGACCCGCCAGTGGACTTGTTCTGTGGAGTCCTTGACCTTGCTTAACAGTTGATGGAGGTAGTGGCGTTACAAAGAGCTACCGAGTGATTAATTTTTCCTCGTGGCTCTATAGTCATACCGTGTAGATACCGTTCTGTGAAAGCTGGGCTGTGGACAGATGTAATGGAGAAGATAAATTACTTTTCTTTGGCTCCCCCTCTCTCTGGTTTCTTTAATAAATGTCGAAAAAATGAATAAAAGGATATATCTCTCTATATATATACATATCAGTCCCTATCAATATTAGACTTGGCATTCCTTTGGAGAATATTTAACATTCTTTGTTCTTAACCAAACTAAAGTATTGGATCCCTCCTCCTTGCCTTTGCTTCAGATATTACAATACATGAAATTTTTACTCTCTGATTTGTATCCAGGCCAACCAGAAGCAGGTCAGCTTTCAGGAGGACACCTTCACAAGACAAACACTACTAAGCACGTCCAGATTTCACTGGTGGAATCACACCTTCAGGAGTTTAAAGACAGACAGAAACAGTTTGACAAAGCTGGGCTTCATGTTCTCAAGGTAAGGAGGGTATTCATGGAAAAACTAAATCTCAGTTGATACATTTGAACCAACATGTTTAACATATGCTTAAAAGACTGAGATGAGCTATTTCAATATACTGCTTTTAAAAATTAAGATCAAATCAGCCTAATCCTTACAAGAGACGTAGTCTTTACTCCTAATAAAAAGTATTTTAAACATAATGCAAATAATCATAAAAAAGGTGTGGTTAAATTCTGAGTTGTTCTTTTAACTGTATTGTATATTCTGTCTTATTTCATGCTTCAAATGTTCCTTTATAGGGCTCTAGAGAAATAAGAGATTGGTACGTTAGAACGAGTGCAATAGTCCAGGACGCTCATGCAGTGTTTGTTTTTTTGCGAGCCAAAAATTAGCAACTGAATTTGTCAGCGTTATGAGCTGATGAGTAGCGTGTTGAAGCTGGGATCTCACGTGGCTATCGGCGCTTTACTGAGCGGGAGGAGGAGGTGGCTGTGCAGAATCAGAGAAAACACAGAGAAAGACTCAAGTTTGTAGACGGGGCTTTGTGTTCCTCGTAATTGTGTGTGGTGTGACGCTGCACGCAGCCACGCTTCCCCGACACAAGCTGACATAAAAGCCCTCTTACCTGTGGATCTGTTTCTTCTCCAAGAGCTGTAAAGTGTTAATCGATGAGAGCTGGTTCTCCACCCCTCACAGGACGCTTGCAGCTCTCTCCAAGGTGAGGCTGTGAGCACCTGCACAGCTTATTCCCATGTATGGTTGATGCTCAGTCTGTTCAGCACAAGTCAGGTACTGGGAATCAGCATACTAGGATATATTCCTATGGATTTCACTGAGAGGCACGGGATAGTGGTGCCATTCTTTTGTTGTGGATCAGTTGCACACTTCACATAGCTTATCCCCTACGTGATCAATGCGCATAAACTAAATCAAAGGTTTTTACACTGAAGAACAAAGCCTGAACAAGAGCATTCATGGATTTCATGGATATTGGTCTCCGTTTGCTTACACTACACTGTTATTTATGTTACAGATTGAAAAGATACATAATCCTTTTTTATCTGCTGCATTCCAACAAATGAAAAAACAAAAAGAACAAAACCATGGTACCTCCAAAATAACCCACAAGCTGTACCAGTGTGTTCCTGCTCAGTTCTGTGGCTCGGTATGCCAGACTGGATTTCACAGGATGTATTCTCCACCAGCAGGTAATCACTTGCTTTGGCATCTTTAATCAAAACGAACAGTGACTGACTACTGACGTTGGATTAAAATCCAGAAAAGTGGCATTTCCAAGTAAGAATTGTTTCTTGCCTGCTTTTAGGGTTATATGAACTTACTTTTTTATCTACAGTAAGATTTTCCTGGTTTTCCTTCCTGATACTGTAAAGTCAGTAAGGCTTTGGGAGGATAAGCCTGGATTCTAGCCTAGCCCAGACACTTTTTTGTAGTTTGCATTATTAAAATCTTACCTTCTCTGGTGCTTATCAGAGCCCCTAGGACACTATGACAGAAGTGTTTATATAAATACGTTATATTGATGTTTCTTTCACTGGATTAACCGTTAAATCCGAACGGCCACTACTGGAGTAGCAGTTAAATTGGAACGGCCACCAGCTGTCATTGCTCATGATTTCAATGATCCACTGCATGCAAATTTACCTGCACAAGGATGGCACGCGTGGAGCAGGAACATAAAATGTCACACTGAATCAAAAAGCAGTCTCTTAGTACTTCCACCCCAAAAGAACCCATTGTTAGAGTTGTTTTTTTTCTTCATTTGCTTCTGAAAATTTTTCTTTCTTTTTCCAGAACAAAAATACGGAACTGGCATCTACTTTAAAAGGAACCCGAAAAGCCTCATCGAGGGTAAAGAGAAGTGGGAAACAGACTCTAAAATGTACGTGTTTGAGGCTGATGTAATAACAGGTTCATACATTAAAGGGAAGCCATCTTATATTACACCACCAGCAGTGGAGGGGGATGCCATTAAGGTATATGACAGCTTAGTAGATAATGAATACAATCCTGACACCTTTGTCATTTGCAACAGTATTGGGGCCCTTCCACAATACTTGCTGACATGTTCCCCAGCGAGAGAGAGGGCCCCTGAGGAAACCAGCAGCATCCTGAGTTGGAATTAATCAGAACTGTAGCTATCTTGAAGACTCCCCTCAGAACAAAGTTTAGTACTTAGATTTTAGGAGGATACTCTACCTAGTAACACGCTGTGATCGAAGTGCCTCATGTAAAGTGCTCTGCAATAGCCGTGAACAAAAACCATTAGTCAATACCTTAAGGAGACTAGAAAAAAATTATCTGTGAAACAGAAGGGAAAGCATCACAAAATACAGTTTAACATTTATCTGGTCATTTACTTTATGCCTTAAAGCATTCTGAGGATGTGACTATACATGTTATGTCTCTGTGGGCTGTCATTCTTCCATTATATGCAAAATATCTCAGATCAAGAAAATGTGTTAGTGAATCCAAGAGATCTCGGTTGTGCCTTTGATTCTTAAATTTTCTTTTGACTTAAAGAGGTTAATCTATAAGGTGAAAGCTTTTTCCCCCTTAGGGACATGCTATTAAATACACAGTTATGACAAGTGTGAAGCAATACTTCATGATTTCTAACAGTAGCTGCTGTTACAGTTTTTATCAGTTAAGAGATTCCAAGCATTGTAGATACATGCAATTCAAAATAAAAAGTATGAACAACACTGTCAGCCAACCTGTTATTTTTCCACATAGTCTTAAGAACATGACTTGGACTGTATTTGAGCTTCAGATTTCTCTGTGGTGTTCAATCTCTCTGGAAGGCTACAAAATAGTAGAGAACTGGTTCAAGCTACACCTTGAAACTGCTCTTCAATTAATCTACCTTTACCAGTATCTTTTAAAGATGACAGTGTGAGCCTTGTAGCCAGGCGTCCCCACATTGCTTCGGCAGTGAACGGAAAAGCCAAAGAGCTGTTCTACTCATTTCAATGTAAAACGGGATTCAGCCCAGCTCTCGGGTGCTGTGAAACCCCTGTACTAAAGCCTGAAACTATGTCTAATGTTACTAGGGTTCGAAACAAATCTATTGCCCCAAACTGAAAGCTCCTACCAGATTTGTCCAAGCTGAAGCATTTAAAACCAGCAGTTGTGGCCCTAACTAAACACCTAAGCGGCTTATAACAGTGCTGTAAGACAAAAATAAAGGCTCATCTGTCACTATCAGGCCGGCTTCTAGATTGAGAAGTCACCTATGGTTAAAACTGTAATTACCTGGGGAGAAGAGGGGCTCGCAATAAAACTATTAAAAAACAACGATGTCATATGAAAAGCATTTCATCCACATGTAAATCACTGTCCTAATGGAGAGCAGTCTGAACCTGAAAACATAGACGAAATTAGCATTTAATAAAACTTTTCAAAATAATTTGTTAATGAATTCCCAGCACGTTTGTACTACACCTGCAACTCCCAAGACAGTAGTCATAGTCATGGCTAGGTACCACTCACAAGTCTAAGAAATTAAGTTACAAAAGTCTAATTCTGAACTCTGAGTGAGGTTGCAAGTGGAAATATTTTTTTAAGCATTTCAAAGCAAACTTTTAAATGAAAATATTCATTTTTTGTTTGTATTTTTTAAATTATTTATAGAACAGCTCTGTCTCCGTTGTTGCAAAAGGGCAGCTTTGGCAGCGTGTGATCCTAGTTCGCTCTAGCGTTAAATGGGGAAAACCCCCCATGAACTTGTAAGAACCATCTAACACATACCAGTCTTGTCCTCACAGAAATCCCAAGGTTGCTTTTAGAGAGCATGCTGGAAGTTTAAAAACAGAATCAGTCTATCAATATTTCAATTTTTCCATTTAAGCAACCAATTCTTCTCTATTTTTGTCCTGCTCTTCCTCGTGTTTCTTGAGTCACACAGTACTGTCAGGAAAACACACAGTACATTTAAGGTTTTTAAGACAGCATTGAACACGAATAGGTTCTTATTTCAGCTTGCTTCAAGAAGTTTCATTTTTTAAAGGAGTTTCATGGCAGGAATTATTTTTTTTCTATTTTCTTTTTTTGAAAAAACTCAGTACAGAGTTTCTGAACTACTGCAACGATTTCTAACAAGCATTAGTTTTCAGAAAACCATAAGGAATTTTTTTTTTTTTGGCACAAGGGAACATCCTTTATCCTACTTGGAATAAAGAACAGGTTTCATAGAGCAGTATTATTTTAATACTATTACACAAGTACTGGTAACAATGTATTTCATTAATAACCTTTTTATTAACTTTATAACTTTCTTAACTGCATCTGAAAAACATTGGTAGTCAGTTTAATAGAAAAAATAATTACTGAGAAAATTTTAATAGCTTACTTGAATGCCCAGCACGCGATTCCTCCTCCCTCCACATACACCTGCAGTTTATAAGGATTCAGTCTTACTGAATATTTATCTCCCATTTTATTATAGTGACATTTTTCTAGTTATAATTTCTACTTAAGTTCACCAATGTTTGCTGCACTTAGTGATATAATATATATTCTATACATATATATAGTTTTTAAAAAACTGGTAATGTAAGAGGTCGTATATAATTTTCTTCTGGTCCTCAAAAAGAATAATTTCATATACAGAAACTAGAAAATAAACCCAGCACAAACCAGATGTACGAAGTAGTACATATTAAAATAATTACCACAGTAATTGAGAATTTCTGATCTTAGTCCTACAGTAATCAGTTAACTAGAGGCTACTCCACAGCCTCCGGGATTTCTCTGTCATCCACGATAAGGGTATGAATAATTCCTTCCTTTCGTTTTCCACTACTGACAGCCTTAATGCAACAGCTGTAATCACCAACGCTGAAGTGAGTTTCAGTCCCATCTTCTACAAATTCACCCTGGGGGAAAGGAGACAAGAATAAAAACAAACACATGCTATATCAGTAAAATAAAAGCTTGAGCGCGTCGGACTGTTTCCAAGGTCAAGATCGTTTGTAGCTCCCACAGTTAGAGCAGCCGTAGGTACCTGCGGCAAATACAGCGCAAATCTGAACAAAGCTGCAGAACCTCAGACAGGGCTTTGTCACGGCATCCAGTTAAAGATTTGTGGGTATGAGGTGACAATCAAAATTTCACATAATCAGAAATGGTAAACTTGGAGTTTGTGAATTGTTGATCCACATAAGTAAAAAAAAACACAACTAGAAAAGACAGTTTCCCTCCGAGTCGTACAGTACAGCCAATAAGTACCACACAAACCTATGCTGAAGTGGCAGTAAAACATCAAGTATTTAGCGGTGTCTTCTACAGTAAGATCAAGAGACCCCTGAAATGAGTAGAACAGTTGTGTATTTCGGATGCATGGCTCCTGCTGCAGTTACGTCATTTCATGTTACGGATTTTGCCACATGTGGCTGTGGTTTTGCCGTCATCTTTGGGAGAACAGATGAATCTGTGTCTCACTGTAATGCAAGCACAGTTTGACAACTAAACCTGCACTTGTAGTTTGCAAGGATATCTCCTAGTGCATCTGTTACACTATAGAAAAGGCAGAGAACCATCAAGAGCAGAAGTTGTGAATCACTGAGAAAGGATGTTTCTTCCACTGATTACCCAAGAAACATTTGGTGAATCTTTTCATCCTATTCTCAAGTATAGCAAAACTGTTGGTTTTACAATTTGTACTCCTCCGGGGGATTACTTGTGGCAGTAGTAATCACAGTGACATCTCTCTGGTGAGAAAGCACATCCTTCAAGGATGGGGAAGCCTACGTAGTGTGCATATTGAAAGCCACCATTATATAAAAAGACACCGGATAGATTAAGCCTTCTAGCTGTCAGCCTGCTCTAAAAACTAATTAGACAGAAAGGCAAAAGATTTGATTTGTTCCAACAAGACCTTTAAGCCCCAAGTGTTAGGGACCATCGTGAGCCATAACCTGTGTTCAACTTTCAGTCACCAATAACACGAGCGGGTTTGGATGAGGTGGCTCCACATTCCACATCAAACTCAAGTCCCTCCCACTCCCCTGAAAGGTTTTGCCCTAAAAGGACCCAGAAGATTTATTTTGCTTGTCTAAAAAGTGTAAACGAAAGCATTGTTTATCCTTAAATAGAGAGATGTTTGGCATCCTAACCGAAATACTGTCAGTTATAAAATACAGTGGAGGACACTGGGAACAGACTGACAGTGTACGGGCTGGCTGTGGTAAAGCCAGGTGACGCGCCCCTCTGTGGCTTATCTTGCTAAGCTCTGGTTATCTGCCCATCGCCCATCGTGAAACGCTTTTGGAAATGATCACGTACCGCTGTTTCCATTTTTTGACCGTTGCACCACACATCCATAGTGTCCTTTTCTGTGAAGGAAAAAGAAAACAAAAAGTATAAAGAACAAGATATTTCCCCCCCCCCCCCCCCCAGACAAGAAGATCTAAGAAATTTTAAAAATTTACTGTTGAATTTCACTTTCAGTTCCCAAAAGAAGTTCCTAATTAGCCACAGCACCTGGGCTACGGGGTTTGTTCTTATGTCAGAGAGATGGGAGGCTCTGTCATCAGTGGGCAAACAACTTCTGCTATGAACATACATTTTCACTTCTCCCTACTCCTGGCTATTAACACTGGGTTCTGAATCTTGTCAGAGATACTCTGACATTCTTAAACTGAAGAAGTTGAGGACAGAAAAATGAAGTAATTTCTGCTAATTATGTGAGTACTGTTTATTCAATGAAGCTCTAACATTTTTTCCAGCTCTGTTTAATTCAGAAGCAGCATTATTTAACATCCATCAAACTGTTCGTATTCTTAAAATCTCCTTGAAAACCCAAGTGTCACTTCAAATACGAATCTCAGGTTTTTTTTTTCATTTGAAAAGGATATTCTTTTACTTGTCCTAGCACATCCTCCTGAAATTACTTTGCTCTTGAATTCATGTTACTGACATTGTCATCCACAGGACATCAGTAGAGAGCTGAACACTGCTTGCCTTTTAGTGAGCGTAAGGACATTAAAAGTCTGTGAGGAGACTAATCTATTTCTGGCATTAAAAGTGTCTTTTTTTCCCTGCCCCCCTTCATCTTGCGGCAGTTCATTCTGTCCCAAAGCTTAAGAAGAAATCCTACCCCCAGATCTCGTCTCCAGGTCTAACCACACTGCAATAAAGGTGGGAGTCTCCCCATTAGTTGCTGGGGACAAATTCCTCAGAGGATCCCTTCCTCCCGGCTGCTTGTAATGTATTTAGGAAAGAGGGGCAGAAAGGAAGAAATGTATTGCCTTTCTAGTAAGAAAGTGAAAAGAGTCATCTGAAGGCTTTAGATTAAATTTGTAGTTAAGAAGTGATGCAGAAAAAAGGGTGCCGATTAATCTATCAAGTATGTTGAATAACATTGTTGTACTTTTTCAATTAAAGACTCCTTGACTTTGGCTTATGATTTTTGGAAGGAAAGCCTGGTTACCTGGTTAACAAACTCACACGCACAGTGGGTTTGATCACAACACAAACAACATTTCTATAACATGCTTCACCTGGAGAACTGTCCTGCCAGGGCAGCTCTATGGATACAGAAGCCCTAACTCCTTCCAACCTTTTTTTTTTTAATCTTTTTCTTTTTTTTAATCTAGACCATGCTGCTGTAGAACAGAACACTGACAGCAAGCTCATACAGGCATAACAAAACCATTATTTCTCAGACTGTCTTTGGCATCTAATTCCAAACTTTCAGACCACCCAGGACTTTACACTGCAACAGTACTAGCCAATGAACCGTGCTTTCTCTTAATTAATAGTTACTAAATGCATACAAGTTTATTCAAAGGCAGCAACACGAAGTCATTCAATGTTTACTTACCTAGAACAACTCTATAATCTGTACCACCCAAGCTCAGTATCCAAGTATTGGTTGTTTTTGACCTGTTCTCCATATATTTCTTGAGGCTCTTTCCGTTGATCTCCAAAGTATATTCATACGCGAAGCCACTGACTGCATCAATGTTAATAGTAGCTTTTGTTTTGGTTGCTCCAACAGTGAATGTTTCTTTACCCACTAATTTAAACATCCATTCTTTTCTTATTTCTTCCTGTAGAATAAAACAAAGACAATGGGTATTAATTGATAAACCTGAATGCATGCTTTAGTATCAAAAAAAAAAATTGAACTAGAACCGGGAAACAGCTCAGCACTTAAAATCATTTCAGAATGAACAGATACACAATATTCTGTATGTCTAGAGTGCCTCTGCGCAAGGACAGAAAGCACTTCATGAATACTCACACCTTAATTGTAACTGAAAAAAAGAATGATGCTGTTCATTAAATTAGGTAAAGTTAATTAACTTCACTTGCATTTATTAGTTTTTTGTTTGTTCTGATGCCTGTTGCACGGAAGTGCACTAATATCATCTGTATCATAGTGAATTTTGAGCACACAGCAATTTCACCTTTCCATCAACATAGACAACACGTTTTCCTGAAGTGGTCCCATGTTCAAATTCAATCTTATGAACACCATCACTTAAAGCTACTTCCCAAACAGCCACCAAATCTGTCATCTTCTCTAAGTGGCTGTACCGAGACCTATGGAAACACCAACAAAGTAAATTAATTATCGTTGAAAGGGTTCAGTTACTGATGTCTACAGTTCAAAGCTTTACCGCTTCAGGGCAAGCCGCATTTTACAAATGAAAAATGAGACTTGAAAGAATGAGCTTACAGAACTGCTTATATTCTCCTGTTTTTCAAACATTCAAATATGACAAAATATCACAAAATATAAACAGACAGTTAAACAGACTCACTTTGACAAACACCATACAAAGACATATATATCCATCTAATGTCTAAAACTTCCATTTCAGGTGACAGTATGGTCACAAAATTATACTTAGAATTCAGATGCTCCTGGACAGTTCTGTGATTTCTTGGCAGGCTTTAAAATACGGTATTTTGATTGGCCTCTGAGAAAGCAGTTTAGCCTTTTACACTTGAAAAATAGTCAGGATGACCAGTTTAGCTATTACCGGTTTTAACAGATTTGTCTGTAATATTTCTCATAAACATTATTCAGAAATGCAACTCTGCACACACAAACACCCACAAGGGAGAAGATCTGGCAAGATATCCTTTCATTTAAGTGATTTTTAATGTTTAGATGCAATCATAAGTGACCACTGGAGCTGTGGATATCTTTCCACATCTGCTCACACCACACTTCTGATTTTTTACCTTAATTCATCTTCACAGACAGTAATCTCCTCACGGGATGCCATAGTAACCAAAACGGCTTTTAATCCAATTAGCAGCAAGAAAAAAAAAAAAAAAGGCAGGATAGCAGCAGAGAAGTGTTGAGGCCTAAATTTTCCTTGTTTTCTCCATTGAAGATAAATGACATTTTTTAAAGTGTCATAAGCTATCATGCACTGCCGTATATATGAAGAAATACAGTATTTCCTCTCAGGCAGAAAGGCAAATCTAAGTATTCTTTTACAAAATTACTAAGTGCAATTTATCCTAACTTTATTAGCGCATCATAAATGTGCTAGTTACTTGATGGAAAAAGGGTTTGCCAAACTTGTGAGCAAAAGCTTAGAAATGGCCAACTTGAGCAAAGCAGGAACCAAATCCAGAGCTGCCCATCTCAGTCACAAACTGTAACAGAGCAGGGACTGTTGCCACCCCAGGGAAAGTGAAACAGCGCAGCCAACAATTTCAGTCTCCTTGTTTTTCTAAACCACTGTCGTAGTTTTCAACAATTGCATTATCAATTGGAGCTGGCAATTCAGTCATAAAGTCTATGGGAACCACAAAGAAATCACTTGTTTCTTACTTAGGACGCTTTTAGACCATGACTGTGTTTTACGACACTGTTGATATTTTTAATGTATCGTTTTCAGTAAAGAGATGAATTTATGTAAGAGCTATCTGCATTGTCTGTGCATATCAATAAGCATAATTTCAGTAAGTGCAAATAAGTGAGTTTTTTGATAAGTTACACTTTTCAGTGAAAACTGAATTAAAGTTGCGAGTTCTAGGGTCTCCCTTCAGCGTAACAGAGGATTGTACATTTAAAAATTGAACCTCCTTCACTCTGCCTTAAGCTTCTATTTGAAAACATGCTCTAGTACATGCTGTACAGTGCTGTATTACTGTCTGCTTTTGTCAGTAATCACACACATTTCTGTTCATGAACTGAAAAGTAAGTTTTAAAAAACAGCGAAACCGTTTTAAGGATACAAGGATTTAATTATCACAGCAGTGAGCTGTCTACACCACCTAGTAAGTGTCGAGGAGGTTGTCTGGGTTGTTCCTAAAGTTATGGGATGATTCCTGTGACTCCCCCGGCACACGGTGGGAGTCAGGTGGGGATGTGGGGTGTATTCCTGTGCTTCCCCTTCCCCTGCTCGCCAAAGAAGGGGTCCCCAGGTCAGACCCACGTCTGTCCCTGCCAGCTGAGCGACACAAGAGGCACAAAAAGATATGCCAAAAGAGGTGGCACCTGGAGCCTACCCACAGCGACCACACCAACCCTGCTGCATGCATTTTAGCAGTTAATTTAGGATCAATGCCGAAAGGGTTAGGAAACATCCCAGAACACACAATTTCCTCTTTTTTTCTTAAAAACACATCAAGGTAATGTGGTAATACATTACTTTTTTTTTTTTTTTAATCAAACCTGAACCCAAACACAACGAGATGCTTCCACAGAGTTTGCCCTCAGACATCCCCTCACCGGCTCGGATCCGAGGGAAACGGCTTTGTACTGACGGCCGGCCGCCCTCCTTTCACTGCATATTCCCGTTGAACCCAGTCAGCAGCCCCAAATGAGATTTACTTCTTATTATACATAAGGGCTTGTTTTGAAAACTCGGACAGGATTAACTGCTCTGCATCCACCTAATCCAGGCCTGCCGGCAGAGAGCGGGGGATAGGGCACTGGGACCTATAGGAACTCCAGAGACGGCAAATTTCTCCCCACCACCCACGTTTATTGCCAGCAAAAAGGCTCTGGGGTTGTTTGTCGGGGTTTTTTAAAATTAAATCCTGACAGCCACCATTCTAACTCCCTCCTCAAACAGCTTATGGCTGGTCGCCGTGATCCTCCACACCCCGTGAGGAGACTCCACTCCTCCGGGCCGCGCTCGCCTCAGCCTCCAGCCGCAGGGCTCCACCGGACCACGGGCGGGTTTACCGGCACCTCCCACCCCTCCTCCGCGCCGGGCCCGCGGCAACAGGCGGAATGGCTGCTTCCTCCTCCTCCTCCTCCGGCAGCCAGGCGGTCTCCAAGGAGCCCGCGGAGACGCTCCCTCAGCCCGGGCAACAAGATGAGGGCGGCAGTGAAGAGAGGGCAGCTGCCAGGTGCTTCGCCTCCCGCCCGACGGACGGCTGCAGGGCCTGAGGAGGGATCGGACCAGCCCGGCCCCGCCGCTCCCGGCCCCACTCCTACCTCAGCGGGGCTCTCCTCCCCCTCGGCTCCCCGCGACTCAAAATGGCGGCGGGTGGGCGGCCAGCGCCGCCCCGCGGCCGCCCGCCTCCCTCCCCTCCCCTCCCCTCCCCTCCCCTCCCCTCCTGTCGCCGCCGTTACCCGCCCGCCGCCCTCCCGACCGGCTCCGCGCCTTCCCGCCGCCGGCAGCCCCTACGAGGTTGTTCCCTGTCGCCGCCCGGGATCTGCTGAAGCTGCTGCCACCCGGTAACCCCCCCCCTTTCCTTTCCCGGGTCCCGGTAGGCGTCTGAGGGCGGCGGCGCGGGGCCCGGCCTGCCCCTTCGCCGGGCCGAGAGCGGGCGTCCCTCGCCATGACAGAGGTACCGTGGTGGACCTGAGGTGGCTGTTGTTACTGCTCGGTGCTTAAACACAGAACGAAAAGGAGGAAAAAACCACCCAAACAATAACACACACACACACACACAAAGCGGGCACCCGCCTCCTCTGAGGCTTCTCGGGGCTGGGGCGGGGGGTCGAGGCCCACCGGTGACCTGAGGGCTGGTTGTCTGGGGTTTTATAAAAGGTCAGTTTTATTCATTGGACATATTTGTCCTTCTAATAGTGATCAGGAAAACTGGGTATTCCTTTAAGTACACTTTTTCCCGGTATTTTTAGCAGATCCTGATGGAAAGTCTCACACGCCTGCCTAGAGTGTCTGGGGTTTCTTGGGAGTTTGGGGTTTGTTTTGTTTTTATTTGGGGGCATTTGGTACCCTCCAGTGCCAGCACAGCAGGAGGGACAGGAGACCCTGAGCCGATCCTGGGAACTCAGACTTCTGTCCCTTTCTCCCCATCTCCCAGCTGCAGCAGGAGAAGGCAGAATGGGAGAGCCTAAACAAGCTATTAATGCGTCACGGGTTGAAACCGGTGAGCCTTGCTGCCCCCCAAAGCTGCAGAAATATACCGGGTAAGGAAATGCTAATTTTACAAGTTTTTGTATTTGAAAATAGTAATCCAAAGTTCACAAAGCACCTCTAAAGCCGTCACTTCCAAACGGTAGCAGAGATGTGATCTTCTTCAGCTGTTAAAAGCCTTTCATTATGTCTTTGTTTATTATTTGTATCTCCAGATATGATTGTCTTGGACAGTCAGGCTTCTCTAGGCATAAGGCTTGCATTAAAAACGCTGGTGGAAGATACAGACCGACAGCAGAAAATGATGCAGGGACTTATGGAGGCTAATCGTGGTCTTAGGTAAGACAGTGGAAGGAACTTACTTGCTAATGCAAAGCAAAAGTATTGTTAGTGTCCATCTCCTGCCAGATGGAGCTATTGTAACATCTGAGGCTTAAGAACGTTTTCCTGAGTTTTTTGTCCAATATGCAACAATGTTGGCCTAGTTCCTTTTGAGTTCTTCCATTATTTTGTCTGCTGTTGCTTCCCATACCAGCATATTTCCCATACCTGCTGCCACAGGCTATTATTGAGTGTCATCAGATAATTTTTGTCAGGCCTGTGCTTCCTTCACTGTCTTTAGTGAAATGTGTTTAATTTAAATCAAGGATTTTTAAATTTATTTTTTTTTTCAGAGATGAGATACGACAGGAACGAGGTCGGGCATCTCGACAAGAGCAACGGGCTAATGATTTGGAAAATGTGGTGAAAAACATCAAGTCCAAAATTTGTCAGCTGGAAGATGAGACAATAGCTAAAGTTTGCCAGCAACAGAATCAAGTCAAAGAACTTCAAAGAGATCAACAGGCTTCACAGGTAATTTAGGTAGTGCTGTCTGAGGATTCAAACTTTTGACTTGTTTTAAAAGCTCTAAAAATATTTACGTTGATCAAAATAAACATGAGTCGTAGAGTTAGTACACTATATACAGCTAGGATTTTTCAATCCATACAGAATCTTCTAGTGATAACTTAGAAAAATATCTCTATCCTTCTTGCACTGCGTCTTCAGTATGGCTAAAACCCAAGTACTAGGCTTCCTTGGGACCAGGTGCCTACTTGGGCATGTACAGCAGAGTCTCCAGCTTGTAGGTTAGAATAATTTCATAATTCTCCCATTATCTGTTCACAGGCAAAATATCAACAGCAGCAGGAAAAGCTGCAAGAACAGGAGAAGATTATTGCTCGTTTGCAGAGGGAGCTGTGCAAAGTTGGGATGGAAGAGCAGCAGCGTGTTTCCACTCAAAACAAAATGTTTTGTCGGTTTTGCAAAAGAGCTCCCAAGTCCCTTCTAGATCAGCAGTAAGCAATTTTCTTATCTTGGTGAATGACCTGTAACGTTAAATGAAGAAACAGATTTTAAAGTGATTAACTGTTCTTGATATTTATGAGGGAAAAAAAAAAAAGCTTGAGGCCTTAGAAGTGCCAGCTGAAATGTGGGTTCTTGTAATGGTATGTCAATGGAGTAATTTTTTTCTTGTCGAATAAATGTCAGCTGGTTAAATCTGTGGCAGAAAGTGAAAAAAACCCAGCCCCTGCATACACTAGGTGTCAGCAAAGAGAAGGGAATGATTATTCTACTCTGGAACTGCAGTATCTGCCAGGGTGATCTCATCCTGGGGTTTTAACATTTTAAAAAGTGAATTCAAAACGTGACAAACACCACCCCTGCTCCCCTAAAAAACAAACAAAACAAAAAACACCTTTCCAGTTTGCAGTCAATTCTGAAGTGCAACTGGTCTTTGCAGCTGTTGACTGCGGGCTTGCTGAAAGGCTTCCCAGGTACTTTAGTGAATGTTCTGAGAAAGTACTCTAAGCCTCTGTCTCTTGCAGTAGGATCTCCATAGTTCTGCTATAATAAGCAATTTGCCAATTCTCAGGTAGCCATCACTTTATTGTGCTGATGTCGCCTGGTTTTCCATGTTTGTCTAGTGACCTTCACCTGGGAAGCGTTTAGAAGGGATTGTGTGTGCGCAGCCCTTTTCTTGTCCCCTCACTGCACGAGAAGGAGGGTCACTGATTTTGGTTCCCTGTGCTTTCTTCTCTGTCTCTCCAAAACAGACAGCCTCAGAGTGCCCAAAAAGAAAAGGCAGTTTCTCAGCTGTTCAGTGTTTTGCGGCTCTATTTCTTGTGACCACTTGGAAAGCACTTTTAGTTTCTTTGGAGGTGGATGTTCCCGGGCTATGTGGGACTTGTGCTCTCTACCTCCTGCAGTGGTGGCTGAACCCCAGCACTTGGGTCTGTGCCACGCTGTTGAGATTGCTGGGTAAACATAATCACAAGATGAGGAGGGTGTCAGGAGGATTTAGCTTTTCATGGAATCATAGAATTGTCTAGGTTGGAAGGGACCTTTTAAGATCATCTAGTCCAACCATCAACCTAACTCTGATAAAAAACCATCACTAAACCATGTCACTAAGCACTATGTCAACCCGTCTAAATTTTAAATACCTCCAGGGATAGTGCCTCAACCTCTTCCCTGGGCAGCCCATTCCAATGCTTAATAACCCTTTCAGTGTAAAAATTTTTCCTAATATCCAATCTGAACCTCCCCTGGTGCAACTTGAGACCATTTTCTCTGGTCCTGTCGCCTGTGAGTTGGGAGAAGAGACCGACCCCCGCCTCTCTACAACCTGCTTTCAGGTAGTTGTAGAGAGCGATAAGGTCTCCCCTCAGCCTCCTTTTCTCCAGGCTGAACAACCCCAGTTCCCTCAGCTGCTCCTCATAAGACTTGTTCTCCAGACCCCTCACCAGCTTCGTTGCCCTTCTCTGGGTTGTCTAGTACGTCTCTTCTGTTTTTGGAAAACTGACTGTTTGATGCGAGAGAGAACGCAGTACTCGATGCAGCCACTTCTGAAGTGCAGTGCAGTGCAGTTCAGCGAGCTGGCCTGTTCCTGTGGGGTGGTCACAGTATCTTTCAGGTGTGACTTTTTTGAGAATATCTGACATTCAAAACGGCATTTTTCCTTTCTTCAGGTTCCTTTCTCTAATCGATTATTATGAATCTCAAATTAGTCGAATGAAAAAGGAGCTAAGGTAAGTCTTTTCTAATGTCTTACGGCCCTACTGTTCAAATTTTCTTACTCCTTACTGTTCTTAAAGCTTGTAAGGGTAAATATTCTGTGTTCCACATGTCACTAGCATTTAAGAAACAGCAAGGGATTGTAATGGTTGTGGAAGTTTGGATTCATCCGGGAAATAGCTGTCAGTCAGGCTAAGCAGCTGCTCAGTGAGGAGGCCAGGACAGCTGGGAAGTTGGGGGTATTTAGACACTTGAGCTATAATTCTTTTTTTTTTTTTTCTGTGTTTGGTTTTGGTTTTTTTTCTTCCTCTTTTGCCGTGGTTCACAGGCAGAATTAATGCA
The DNA here is from genome assembly GCF_964106895.1 of Numenius arquata. NCBI lineage: Eukaryota > Metazoa > Chordata > Aves > Charadriiformes > Scolopacidae > Numenius > Numenius arquata. Next base: position 11,007,895 of record NC_133578.1, on the reverse strand, counting down.
TTAGCAGTGCTCAGTCAACTCATCTCCCTAAACAAAAGGAATACCAGCTTTGCAGCTCTATCGTGGTACAAAGCAACAAGCAGGTACCTGAGACATTCCTCTAATTTGAAATGACTGTCTTGAAAACTGAAATGGGATTTGCTTGTACTGGAATTTCTCTTGAGGAATAAGTGCACCTAATTTAGTATATGAAACAGCTTCCCAGAAATAATATAGAAGAGCAGTGGATCTTAGGGCAGAATTTCTGTTCTATTTACTTTGTGCTTTATGGAAACATTATTATCATACATAACTGCTAACTAAGCCAGCTTAGATCTTTGAGGTAATCGAATTACAGTAAGCTGAAACAATTTATTTTTCCCAATAGGAAATACAAAAAAGATGAAGACCAGGTACAGAGAGAAGTAAACAGCAAGGAAGAATTCTTAAATCTAGATGCTACTCCTAATTATAGAGCACTGCTCACGGTATGGAACTGCGAAGGATAAGTCAGTGTAGATCTCTAAATGGTAACCCTTCAAGAGTCACGTAGAAACATATATGCGTTTGATTTCTATCCCCGTGTTCTTATCACGTCCTCTTAATTTGTAGCCTCTCTGGGCAGGGTTCGCAGTCTTTACGCAAAGATTCAGTATTATAATGTTGTGAGTCGTCTTTGCTGGGGAGGGACTGAACAGACCTCTGTGATTAGACCTGCGGTCTAATGCAGCCGCCTCTTGATCTTAATTGACTAATTCCTCATCCCTGCTGCCTTGCTGTACAGGCAAATGGGAAACCTTCTTAACACACATGTACTTCAAAGCGTTCAGGCTTGTTCATTATGGAATGAGTGAAATAAAAGAAATAACACAGTCTATGTTGCAGTCTTTCCAGAAACAACTTACTGAAACAAAAGCCAGGAATGAACAGCTTTTGCTTGAAAATATAAATCTCAAGAAAGATCTGGAAATAAGGTGAGAAAGGATAAGTATCATCCTTTTTAAGGGCATTGCAGCAGACTTTGCTTTACAAAGAAAGAAACTGAAAGCAGCAACAATTGTAAAAGTGTAGTATGAAATCTTGCCTTTTTAAAGCGATGCGTAGAAATAAGATACGGCAGCAACAGTCAACCTTCCCTCCCTACACTGTTAATAACAACAACTGCTAATGGTTAAAAATAACTGTTTAATGTAAATGTAATGTTATGTAATGTAAACTGTTTAATGTAAAAATGCTGTTTATTGCTGTTGCCATGTAGAAATGCTGCAGAATTTCATTTCCAGAATGCTGTCGCGGCACTGGCAAAGCTTTCTTACTATTTTGCGTGGCTGAGTTTTATAGATACCTTCAAAGACAAGACATATAATGTCTTGGTACTTTTTCTTTCTAACAGACCAACTGCACAGGAATTAAAACTTTACAAGCACCAAGTGAAGAAACTAGAGAAAACTTTACAGAAAACTATCCAGTAAGTATATTTCTTCAGTAACTTTCCTGAACCCTCTGAACTTACGGCAAAGATACTCTGCAACCTGTGATGTCGATGGCAGCTTATAAAGCATGTACCTTATCACCCTTCCTGGGAGCCTGGTTACGGGCAGCAAATGCTGCTGCATTTTCAAAGACACCCTGTGTGTCTCTGAAATGATGGTGTGGTCTCTGAACGGGGACATTTTGTCTTTCTGGATTTGATTTGAGTGCTATCGCAGGCAATAACAGACAGGAGCAAACTGGGGTGGTTGCTGCTTCCCTGAGCTATAAAGCCAGTTACACTATGGATTGTGAATGAGAAAGTACGAGTTGGCAATGTCCATATTATTCTTAGAAATTGACTTAGCTTTTTTTTTCTGAAACATTGCTGAGAAAATACATTGAAGGTATTAGAGATCCAGTACTGGCGAAGTGTTTTTATCTGTAATTTCACTTAATCATTTGTGCATGTGTATACTCAATGCTGAATATTTTATAGCCCGAAAAGGACATCACTTAAACTTTAAAAGTGTTCTGTTCTTCATTTTACATCATGTATACTTAAATGGTCTTTTCTCTCATGCAGTAGGTATGATTTAGATGGTAGTTTAAGAGAAAGTCATCTTAGGTTTGACAAGAAGGATAATGAGCGATACATAGTAAGCCGGGAAAGATGTGCAAGCAGAAGCAGATAAAGACTGTGAGTGTGGAATTTGACATTTTTGAGTAAAATTCTGGATTTTAAGTCTTCAGCTGTAGTAGAACTCTGATAATAGAGTCTGGTGATGTCCCTCCTAAACTAGCATGCAGCCTGGAATAACCTCAGCCTGGAGACTTGAGATAAATTAATGATATTTACATTAGATACTATATTCTTCAGCTAGTTCAGTTTGATGGAATTCTATTGGCAGGCATCATAAAATGGAGATTTTGCTTTGTAGGTGTAAATCTACATGCTACGTACCTGCTTCTTTAATCAAGTTAAAAGTGGCATCTCCTGCGAAGGCTACTTGTGTAACCCACTGTATGTGTTTGGGGTGTAGATCGTCAGGGAGCAGCAATGGAGAAAGAACAGAAGAAAAGAAAGAACCTGAGAGAAGCGCAGGAGCAGATCAGCTGCAGGCAGTTTGCCAGCAATACTTACAGGTGTGCAAATTTTATCTGTACTCTTGTGTATCTAGCGCTGTTACAATGGAATATAATACATGAGTTTTATTTAACTATGTAAGCTGAAGCATGCTATTTCCAATCTAAGAGTTCTTATGAACTCCTCTACGCTAGATGTGTAATGTTCTGGATTTGGCAGTCTTAATTGTCTGCCTGAAAATACAGGAAGGAAGCAGAGAACAGGTTGGCAAACATCAAATCAATTATTTAGCTGAAGTCTTTTCAGGACTGGGGTTTTTTTCAAGGTCTTGGGCAAAACAGATCTTTATGTTACAGTTTTAAACGTGCCTGAAGAGATAGTGGCTTTTATTTTTCTTTGAATAATAAAAAAAGGAAGTATAGTAAAACTTAGTAAAATGCAAATGTGGAAGAAGCAACAATGCCTCAAGTGGATAAATGTTAAATGTTCCTCAAGGGAAGGATATTTGCATTACTTTTACCTATCTTCTAGCTAGTATATTTTTTAATCTTTGAATCTATTACATATTGAATGCATCTGTAAAATTCATTGATAGTAACTTACTGGAGCTATTTATGATTCAATACTTAGTCGTGACTGTGGTGGAGAGGGGTTTTATTACAAAATGTCATACATATTTGAGCAATAACATTTGTTATTTGGTGTTGAAGGTGTTGTCCCATATCGATTCTATTTTGCGAAGTCCAAGAGCTCCTCCGTTAATATACAGGCGCAGTAAAGGGCCAGTGCAAAATCACACTAAAGAGAATGGACAGGAATGTGGATTTGAGCACCTCCCGCTTACTATAGAAATGTGGGCAGATCAGCTCGTGGCCCTAAAGGTAAGGCATTCTTGTACTTGGCTTTGTGCTCCTCCTTTAAGCTGCTGACCGCCCCTTGGTCTCTCCCTGCATGTTGGGTTTTGTTCCGTGTGTAACTCTTGTTACTGCCTGGCTCAGTGTTCAATTTAAAAAAAAATTCCGCTGTTCGCTTATATACCACTTTAAACCCATAGTAAAGTGAAATAATGTGCAGTGAGCCTGCAGGCCAGAGAGATTCCTCTGGGAATATCGTCTACGTGGTTTTGTTCACTGACCCCAAGATGACACTTAAGCTTTGGAGTCTGTGTACTTCACACAGTAGTGATGGTGCATTCTTTTTTATTCCTTTTGTCTGGCCAGAACAGGAACTTTTTTGATCTAAATACAAGTGAAGTAACGTTGTTTAAAACCACTCAGTGACCAACACTTCTTATTTCACTGAAAAAATATATTAAGTACTTCGATTTTTTGACTATGAGTGTTCTTTTTAAATCAAAGAATGTAAGCAAGATCCTGTGCTTAAATTCTGTGAAAACTCAGACCTTACGGTCTCCAGTACTGGAGTGTTTTTGCGTATGAGAAACAGAAAATCTGCCTGTTTCTGTAACAAAAAAAAAAAAAACTTTTAAGAAGTTATTAAAATAACTTGTGTCCCCTCCCTTCTTTTAAAAGGATTTGCATAGGTCCTTGAGAAAACTGTCTCGGGAGCTGGTGCCCTGGCATACTGCAGATCCACAGGATAACAGAGAATCCATACGAGTTGAAGACCTCCAGTTCACAGTAGATGCAATTTTGGAAGAAATAGAAAATAAGGAAAAGGTAATTCATACCAGGGGTTTATAATCACAAGTCAATGTGGAATTCTTAAATGCGTTCTTCACACGGTGATTAGATTTGCACATTTGAAAGCCTTGCGGGGTTTAAGAAATGGCTGTTTGAATATCTTCAATAGTCAAAGACCATTTTAGCATAATGGCTAAATTCACCTTGGGGAAGACTGCTTTCATCAAAGTCATTTGACCAACGACGAATTTGCATTGCCCTGTAGTCTGGGGTGTTATCCCGTTCTGTCTGTTCCTCAGTCAGCGCTGAGAATCCCTATGCCTACTTACCAAAGCAACTGAGGAGAAAGCTTTCAAAAAGAGGAGTTTTGGTTTGCTGGATATTTGTGTCTGAAAACTCGCTTTAAAATATGTCTTCAGATTTAGGAATATTTGAAACGTCGTGATTTAATAAGGGAAGCGACACCCATTTTTCTTCGTAGACTAGTTTTAAGACTGTTTCGCGGTTTGAAAGAATCCTTGCTTCGTTAAGCAGTAACGGTGACGAGTTATTCTTTCCGCTTGCTACAGAACAGCCAGACGCCGTCCTTACCAACCCTGTTTGCGATAGTCTCTCACTTCCAGAAGCTCTTTGACGTGAATTCTCTGAACGGCGTTTATCCGCGGATGAATGAGGTTTACACAAAGCTGGGGGAAATGACCAACGCTATGAGAAATCTCCATGAGCTCCTGGAACTAGGTAACGACTTACCACCTAGCGTTTGTTCTGACCCCATTTCCAAACGAAAAAGACAAGTAAGAGGCTGATCTCTTTATAGAAAATATGTTGAGCTGCTGAGAAATGAGTAAACTAGGTACGTTCTTCACTGGGAAGATAAAAATAGGTTGCTGTCAATTGAATCATAGAATTGTCTAGGTTGGAAGGCACCTTTAAGATCATCTAGTCCAACCATCAACCTAAAGCTGATAAAAAAACCCCAGCCCATCACTAAACCATGTCACTAAGGCTTCAAATAGCAAATTCCCATTATTTGTAAGGCTTTAGCAGTTGCTGAGGAATATCAGGGAGGCAAAAGAAAGGAATAACAGATGAAATGGAATTTTTAATTATTTTTTTCACAAAGCTTTGTTTCCTGTGAGCTGACTTCATGATTCTTCTTGTCCGTTCTCTATTTTTCATTCTCTACTTGAAAGATTCAACAAGTTTAAGAAAAAAACCCTCAACCTCTGCTGTAGATTTCTACTCAATAATTCATTCAAGCGTAATTATGTCATCCTCAGAAAGTTCCATCTCAGACTGCTAAACTTAAAAAAAAAAAAAAAAAAATAAAATAAAAAAAATAGTTGTTCAGTGTAAAAAAGTAAGTGCCAGTACTCAGGGGCACACTTGGTTACTTCCCGGTACCCATTCTCTGGTTTGTTCTTCTGGAGAACTTCTTGGGTTTAAAGGCTTGGCTGCACTGTAGGGTGTACAGCCGCAGAACAAGGCTCCTGGACTACTGAAGTCTTCTGAGCCTCAGTCCAGGAGGGAAGGAGCCTTCCTGCCTGCAGCCAGCACAGGAGGCGGGGAAGCCTCGTCTCCCTAATAATCCCAAACCAATGGAGCTCAGAGGATGCCTTCTCCGACCCTCCAATTATCCTTCTGAAATTGAGGAGAAAAGGACAGGAGTCTGTTACCTTCAATCACAGCAGGTAAAATCCAATACCAAAACAAGTTCTGGCTGTTAACAGAGTATTTAGTCGGCAGGTTCCTTGTTGGCCTGGCCCCTACACTGTGTGCTTCTGCTGTGTTACAGGAACCGAATGAAGAACCCTCCCTCTCTGTATAACGTCAGTTGGCCAATTCCCACAGACATTGTAGGGTGCGCTTTAGTACCATCTCTGCTGTGAAAGTACACACCTCTGACACGTTCTCTGTGACTGAAGGGTCAGTGAGAGATTCACCGTTCCCGGCTGACGTTAGTTCATTTCTGACCACAGGTTTTCTGTGAAGGATGGAACTTGTGTGCTTAGCTGTGTGAAAGCCAAATAAGATCTGGGCACCTGCAAGAACTGGATTGTGCCTAAAATACTTTCCTGTTATTAGTGTTACAAGAAGGATGAAGTGTTTGTTTTTCCGCAGACAGTTCAGCTCCACCCACTGTGGTAGTGGATACTGTTGGGAAACTGTGTGACATAATTAATGAGAACGTGACCGAGCAGGTACAGCAGCTTCTGGGGACCCAAGACATCCACAGGTATGTGGGGCTGTTCCGTTGGTGACCATTCTTCAAACATCAAATTTAGTAATTGAGAGAACTGCCTAAAACTGGTATTGAAAGAAACTTTAATAATTTCTTACAAAGTCGGTGAGCTATGACAGCAAAGGAGTTAGGACTATCCTACATGAAACCAATCTTGAATACTTCCAAAAGGATAAAGCTGACAACGAGAAAAATTAAGGCCAGAAGGTTCCGAAACACCTTGTTGGTTTGCATGGATAAGGAGATCAAATAAGCTTATTAAGGATGCGTGTTTCATAAGGAGACAAAGCAAATACTGTACGTGGGTGGGGAGGAGAAAGTGTTGCAAGGTTTCAGCTGTCATACTGAAGCGCATTAGTTGCTAAGAGAACGTCTCAAGCTGCCTACAAATATTTTTGGGAACCGGACAAATCTTGTTCCACCTTCAACAGGTGAGAACACCCATACACCTGGTGGCAGACTGTAAGAGCTGGCGTTCAGCACGGGCTCTCCAAACGTACTAACGCTGAATTGCAGCAGGCAGCAAGTCTGACGCAGGCTGACTTTGAACAATACGAACTCCAGGCTTTCTGCACCCCTCACGGCTTCAGCCAGAGAACGGCTGTTTATAAAGCAACCCCTGCTCCACCTCTGAGGCAGTTCCATCAGCCACCCCCAGGCGGTGTATCGAGCACACACAGACCAACGTGCCCGTCGAAAATTACCTGCTGCCACGTAAGGAGGATATAGGGCATAAACTGTGAAATTAAAGATCCTCTTTTGACAGCCAGCACTTGTTGGCTGCAGGTTTCAGAACCTGAGAACGATTTTTGATGTAGATGGTTTTGTGTGCTACTGAGTAGCAGTGTTTTCAGAAAGTCATGACATAGCACAGGAAAACAGCCAGAGAGATGAACTTAAAACACCCTTGCACCTTTAATCCAACAGTCTCACTTGCACATTTCAGTATAATCAGGAAGCTAGAAGAACACGAGTGCTTCTTTCCACCATTTCAAGCTCTCATTCAAGATTTGCTTTGTCTTCTAGGTGAGTAATATTTGCAGCAGTTGTAATTACCTGCAGGCCAGCGCTTCCTCCTAAAGCTTTAAATAGCTCACACGTGGTTTGTTTACTCCTGGTGTGCTACAGCACAAGGAGAATGTGAGGGAAGGTGCTAACTTTTGCCTCGCTCTCCTTTTCATCTTCCTTCAGGAAGTGACCAAAACAGTTTAAGTTGCATATATTCAATCATATTACTCCTAAGATAAGCTAAATTGAGTTTTTTCCAAGAGCATTAAAAGGTATGAGGAGTTTATTTCCCTCACTAGCTGTATTTCTAACATTAAAGTTAGAATTTTGGCTGGACTTGAAGACATTTTAGGTACAGACACCTTACCCTTTTGCTTTTCATTCTGTTTCAGACATCAGTAACCTGGATGATATTTTACCTGCTGTGCGAAATTTGAAATTGGTAACTAGTTAAGAGTCACTTTGCTCTTCTCTAGCAACATTTATCTTACCTGTGAATGTATCCCTTGATGTATATGACGTTAGAGCTACCTCTGTTACCCTAATCAACAGTTTCAGATTTTTTTTTGAAATAAATAAAAGCTGCTGCATTTTTTCATTTTTTTTAATTCTTGTTTCATGGTCAATACTGTAACAGCTATCGACTGGTCTGCTCAGGCCCAGAGAGAGACCCAAAACACTCTGCCCCAGCAGCGAGGCAGACAGACTGTAACCACCCAGCATTCTGAACCTCGCTGGCGCAGTAAGCGTGAGATAAAGGTGCTCCAACTGCCTTAGCCATAACACTCTCAGCCTTCGCCTGTCGTGGCTTTCTGGAGAGCCTGTTTACGTCTTCAGATAAGTTTGGGATGCAAGCAAATGGTTATTCAGTGAGATTCTGGCTGGTCGTGGACTGAGGCAGACTAGATTACATTAATCTAGGCCAAAAAAGATTTGCAACTTGCTTCAGGTGGTGGTTTAAGGGTTTCTGCCTGGCCTGGATTTAAAACTACCATGGTCGTATTTCAAAAGTCAGTTTTAGAAAGCCATAGATCAAGTTTCTTATGCAAGACAGTTAGAAGTTTATTGTACAGAAACAAGTACACCAAGCTTCCAAAAATATTTTGATATATTTTTGCTCCAATATTAATAAAGCTTAATTTACAAAACTCTGCTGTTCCTCAGGCAGAATGCTTTGCTGTCGAGGTTTACAAGATTTTGAAATGTACTGTCAACAAAGAACAAAACATGTTAAGACGTCACAAACTGAAACCTTAATGACATCTTGGTAAACCAACCTCCCTGCTTTTGGAAGCTCATTATATACATACCCGCAGCCACGATCTGCTACGCTGCTTCTGAACAGTGGAATATCAATTTCTTGGTTTCTCAAAAAACCAATTGCTATTAGGAGGCTTAAACAGTTTCTTTCAGCAGGTTCTGTAGCCCTACAGATGAAGAACGCTGTTCAAAAATTTATTCTTTTAAAAGTGCAATGCTTTCATGTTAAAACAACATGAATGGGATCCTGGGGAAACGGGGCTGCCGAGCAAAGGAATGACATTCGGCTGACGGTTGAAAATATTTCCAGGTACAACACTTCCTTAAGAGAATACTTGTACTTAAGGGTTCTTTGGGGGAGATGTGCCAGAAACGGCAAAAATAAACGACTCGTTCTTTAGAGACAAATTATTCCCAGTGTGGGGTTGGTTTTGTTTGTTTCTTTGTTGTTTTTTTTACTTTAGTGAGAACTAATCACTGAGTAGGATCCTTAAATTGACACGTCCTGAGCTGGAAACTGCTTCAAACTTGCAGTGACTGTTCAAAACACATTAATTACAAAAGAGATCTGTACATTCATATAAAGTTGAAAAATTAGTAACTTATGTACGGGAGAAGAAATCAGTTTTTCTTGCGTCTACTTCTTGTCAGCTCATACCTGCAAGACAGACACAGTAAGTAATTACAGTAGTTTAAGGCTTTCTTTAAAGTTTTAATTGGCACGATAGAGAGAACTCAGGCTGCTCTATTGCTTGTGTTTCCCAGGCTTCGGAAGTGGCCTCGAACTTCAGTTCTTTGCCAGGAACTTTGGACGCAACATTTTTCTCCCGCTCCCGTAATTGCCGTAAGTTTGTGAGACACAGACACGAGCTGGGCTGGGGCAACTGGGGTTTCCTATCCCGCTGGCCAGCGTTGGCTCACTGCCTGCGTGGGTGGCAAGCTCCTGGGCTACCCACGCTGCATTCCTCGGGCTCCATTGAAGGAGAGAGAAGGAAGAGCTACTGCCATTAACTACAGACGTAGAAGGGGAAAAAGCCCTGGTTCTTAATCTCTGCCTCAGACCAGCGCTTAGGGTTTAAGTCTGAACCACAGTGAACACACAAGCAAAACTGTAAGTGGCTTATTATAATAGTCTCTGTAAGTGCTTTGTAATTAAAGTTTTATCATATATATATATTGCTGATCAGAGTATTAATTTAGTTAAGATCTTTATCCAAGTGAAAATTTGTTGCAAGGTTACTTTAATAAACATAATTCTTTTACTTACGTATCCCGGTGGCTTTTATGGTAACTTAAAATACGCTGAAGACTATAATTGACGTATAGGCCTCTTATTAAAACTATTTCACGGGGCAGGTATTGCACTCGCAACTGGATTAACGTACAACTTAGATAAAACTACCAAATTAGTTTGAGTTAGTCCTGCGTTTGCAGGTCAGATACTCTTCTTGCTCACCAAAACACAGGTGGCGTTTACCGGCGCGCCAGCACCAGTCACGCAAACCGGCAGCAAAGCCATTGGCGGGGTTTGGAAGAAGGGAGACGGAAACTTACCACTGTGCAAAACCTTTTATCAAGTCCTCCCGCGACAAGTCAATCCGCACCTTTAAAAAACAAATTTGGATTTCTCTTATCTGTTATTCAGCGGACAAATTGCTGAGCCAAGCCAGCGCTCTGCCCGAGGCGGACCCACGGGCGAGTTCTCGGGCTCAAGGGAGACGAGGTTCCCGCGTTCCCGGGATACGGGCACAAGCCAGCCTCAGCCCTGCAGCCCAGCTTCCTGCCAGCACTCCTTGGAAATTTATCACCGAAGAAGTGATTCCAGTTCTATTTTCACAGAATCGAAGTTGTTCACACAAAGCTTGGCAAATTCTGGGGTTTAATTACGCATCTTTCAGCAGATCCAGAGAGGTGATTCTGCCACTTTGCTCTGGTGAGACCTCACCTGGAGTACTGTGTGCAGGTCTGGAGCCCTCAATATAGAAAGGACATGGACCTGATGGAGCGGGTCCAGAGGAGGGCCACCAAAATGATCAGGGGGCTGGAGCACCTCTCCTATGAGGACAGGCTGAGGGAGCTGGGGTTGTTTAGCTTGGAGAAAAGGAGGCTCCGGGGAGACCTCATAGCGGCCTTCCAGTACCTGAGGGGGGCCTACAGGAAGGCTGGGGAGGGTCTGTTTACAAAGGCCTGCAGCGACAGGACGAGGGGCAATGGTTTTAAGCTGGAGAAGGGGAGATTTAGATTGGATATTAGGAAAAAATTCTTTACCGTGAGGGTGGTGGAACACTGGAACAGGTTGCCCAGGGAGGTGGCTGAGGCCCCTTCCCTTGAGATATTCAAGGTGAAGCTCGACGAGGCCCTGGGCAACCTGGTCTAGTAGGAGGTGTCCCTGCTGACTGCGGGGAGGTCGGACTAGATGACCTTTGGAGGTCCCTTCCGGCCTGGACCAATCTATGAATCTATGAATCTTTCTCAGCTTTGTCTTTGCGCTATTGGAGCCATTCCCCAAACAGGCAGCAGGAAACATGTTTTTATTCCAGGAGCACCTGAATCACATGAGACCACACAAGCTTCCACACGGATACAGCCTGATTTCAGGTGAAATTTCCATATTGCTAGTCCTACTACTGAGACTTAGGTTACAGGAAGGGCGTTTCAGGGTGACAGGAATGGCTCCGACTGTTCAGCTCTATTAAATCGGTAGCGTAATGTCTGTACACGTACCTTCCCCAGCTCCTTCCTCTCCTGTGAAATGAAGGGCCTGCTGTTTTTCACTGCGATGTCCAGGGTCCTTTTCTTGACGTCTTCCAAAGATTCAAAAAATTCAAACCTAAAAGTAGAGTTTGGAAAGGAAAGACTCGAGTCAAAAATTAAAATGCTGTGGCCAGGAAACAGCGTCAGAACGCAGCGTCAGCGGCCAGAGCTCTGCCAGGGAAGGATAACACGGAAAAGGCAATTCTGTAGTTAGATTTAATTCAGATTTTAAGAAATCTCTTCTGGGCCTCATGAGAGACACCGAGACGGTTGTTCAGACTGTTCACCCTGCCAGAGGGAAGGAGGAAAACATGCACCCGTGATGAAATGCTAGTTACCATCATTTTTTCCCCCCTTCATGGAGGATCAGCATGTTTTCCATGCAACCTTCATTACTCAGAGGAAATAGCTGAGCCACCCCTCCAAGTTTACAAAGTCGGCTTATACCACATGAAGAGAAGACAAAGGCTGAAACCTCTGGCAATTAAATTCTTAATGGCTCTGACTCACGCCTCTGGCACACATCATCTCGTGTCAAGTGAGTTTTGTCCAGGTTAAATCATCTCCGTTCTGCCCACCTGAATAGCTCTTCCCCCAAGTCAGAGCTGTAAAACAGGTAATGTGTTTTGGAGCTGGGTGTAGCCCAACCTGCCACGCTTAATTGCGGATGTACAGGACACCACGGTACGGAGGGCGAGGAGAAAGAGATGCTGCTCCCAACAGCCGTGCTGGCACCAGACGGGTGGAGTTAACTGGGAATAGGCAGAAGCAAATTCCACGTCTCTAGTGTTTCGAGCGTAGAGACGCAATATTTTAAATTTTTTTTGCCATTTCTGACCTTTGCTGACACACACAGAAAGGACCCAACATAGGAAAAAAAATGAGCCCCCCAGGATCTCCCAATATTCACGTATTTTCAGCTATGTGCGCCTTCCTCTAAATATGGGATTAAAACCAGCTCTCAAAAAAGCTCTACTTCTAAGCATCACAGGGGCACAGGCAACACCACACAGCGCAAGGCGAGCACTGAGTACTTGCAAATCACAGTCAACGTGCCATTTTTTTTCCAGAAGACCTGAAAACATTCACAAGACAACCCTTAGGAGCAACAGGAGCATACCTTAGGTAAGCCCTTTCATCATACAGAGACCACAACTATTTCAGCAGCAATCGTAATTAACATTTTCTTACTTCTCATCGTATTGGGGGTTCAGAGTTTTTTTCTTAACGGATGTCTTCTTTCTGCTTGCCCACCTTCTGTCTGGAAGCAGGTAGATACGAACGTACGGATCGACCCCACGATTGGAAGAGGGCACCAAGTTTCTGTTAAAAGAAACACAGTGTTGACAAGCAAGGCGGCTTCTCCCACTCTGTGTTTCAATACCTTGTCCCTCCCAGAATCAGACCAGCCCTTCATGGGTTAAAAACATTTATCTTGGGAGTTGGAACATAAGCAAGGAAAACTGGATGTGAAGTTAAACAGAATTTTCACTACTGAGCGTGTGGCCACTTATCGGGGGTCCTAAATTAACGTTTACAAACTCAGTCGTAGAACGTGTTGGGTTGGAAGGGACCTTTAAAGGTCACCTAGTCCAACCCCTCTGCAGTAAGTAGGGACATCTTAAACTAGGGGTCAGTAGGTGTCAATCCTTGTCGTGACGCCTATTGTGACACCCCCCCAAGACAGGCATCAGCTGTCAACGGTGTTCAGAGGGAGTTTTGGGTGGATGGAAGTTCAAGTATCTCCACTGCGGTGAGCACTGCTCGCTGGCCACTCTCGCAAACCTGCTGCTGGCACCGATCGGAGCTGCTGGTTTCCACCCGCCCGGGCTTAGTGAAGCTCCGTAGACGGAAGCCAGCCGACGCCGAGGCATCTCGGCTGGGCAGCGTACACTGCTCATGGTTCTGCTCCAGCTTTGCTGGGTGACACAAGCTCCGGGAGCTCTCCCCCTCTCCTTTCCAGAGAGAGGCCAGCAAGCCTCAGCGTTACCTGCAGCCGTTCACCAGCACGACGAGACTCTGCCGTACGGAAGCGTACCGCACCGTCAGCTGGATCTCCCCCAGAGGCATTTCACTCCCGCTGTAAGACAGTTGCACGGTCAAAAGCTTTTAAATACAGCTACTTACAGGTACCCCATTTCTGCCCCACGGGATAACGGGCCAAAAAAAGCACCCAATTGGCCTGCTGCAGATGGAGCAGCAAAGCGCCGGTGAACGTGTTACACCGGTGAGCTCCTTCGAGGATGTCTGCATATGCAAAACGGGACCTTTTTTTATACCTGATTCTGCATGTTATTAAAGTGCTTTCAAATCCAAAACACGGATTAAAAATGGTTTTAAAACACTTTCTAAATGAGGCCCCGTCCGGAGCTAGAGAATTTGCCAGTCCAGAAGTACTAGACTGAACAGCTGGAGCTGGGTTTGATGTTCAGGTTGGTAACTGCTCTGATGCTCTCTGAATTGATACGGACCTTCTTTGTTACTTTAGTTCATTAAGGATTCTACTGGCTCTGTTCAGCGCCTGAGGGGAGACAGATCCGTCTCTCCGTCCCCCTCGACAGCACGGAGTACCTGCAGCCTCACGCTGAGCTCTGCGGGAGGGACACACACGCAAGCACACCCATCCACAAACACCGTGTTCACGGGATTATGAGAGTCTTACAATTTGTTGGGTAAAACACAGCTTTCAAAACTTTAAGCAGACAGATACGCTTATCAAGAGTTTACGCTTTCACAGAAGGGGGATATTCGGACATCCAACCTCCTGTTGCTAAAATCACAAGCCTTATAGGACCCAGGACGTTCTGTGCGAGAGGCTCTTCAACAATAAAGCCGACACGTGCTGCACCTCTTAGGAGAACCAGAGAAGGAAATGCTTTCGCTTTACACCTGATCTGACAGTGACCCTGTAATTTACTTTGCTGTTGACTGGAATACTTGGGACAATTCTTTGTAAGGTGATTTGAGCTCCAAGACCCCAAATTACTTCGCAGTCTTGAATTCAGCAGTGTGCAACAGCGAGTTATAAAACCTAAACCTTCCTAAGAGAAGCACAATTCAGCCAGGAGAACACGTACTTCTGAAGGTCCAGATTGCTGCTGCTTAATTCAAAGCAAGAAGAAGGCAGAGAACCCAGCGAAGTAACGCTGGGCGCAAGCCTCAGTTCCTGTACGACCGGCAAGGTGGGCGCTACGGCTGCCCTGGTCTGCAACGCCGACGATGGGTGATGCTCTGCCTTTTGATCACGCTCTGTCTCATTAAGGCCAGCAACAGTTTCACTTGGTACAGGGGCTGCTGAACTGTCATTTGTGTCCAGGTCTTCTCTGCTGTCCTTTTTTGGCAGGGATTCAACTGCTGCAGAGTCTTTGCTCGCTGGAGGTACTTTTGAGGCTTCTGGTTTTGGTGGAGAGGCAAACTTTTGCTGGCTTCCACCCTTCTCCATGGCATGCACGGGACCTTGCTTTGAGACATTGACACCAGCCTTGACTCTTTGTGGATCGGGTTCTTCAACGTTCAAGGCCTAAAAATCACAAGGGAGAGAAATCAGCGCTGCTCCCAAAGCACTGGGGTTAATGGCAGCATTACCACCTAGGAGGAAATTTCACCACAAAACTCCAACAGCAGGAATCTGCCATTAGAGGTGAAAGAAGCCCGTGGGATTAGCTGGGACGTTCCCTTCCCTTCCCTTGTCCTACTCTGTACGTGTTTAACAGTGTCTAAACACTGATCAAGAGCACAGCAAGAGAACAAGTCTTAAGCATCAGTCTCTCGGTGTTTAGCAGCTTTGATTTTCTCAGTCCAACTCTTTATTGTCATGAGAAGACCTTCAGCAATGGCACCGCACTACATTTCAGGAAGCCTCGGGGATACCTCTCAGATCCACCACGCACTCTTAATTGCACTTAAAGACCTTGTCACACTTCTACTTTCTACTCATCTATGAGGCAAAGCTGCATTTCTCCTCTCCCACCTTTCATCTCTTTTGCCTGGTTACAATCGGAGGCTTCCGCTGGGGAAGCTGAGTGAAGGTGGCAAAGGACAACTCACCCGCAACACGAGTTTCATCTTAATGAAGCTGTCTGAACTGGAATGGTCCAGCTGAAATCTCTGGTCCAGAGTCATGCTTGGGTCCTTAAGTACGTGGGAGAGACATACCACTGACGTTCCCAGGGCACTATCCCGATCCTTGTCTTTTATCTAGGAGGCAAAAGAACAAAGTATTTATTAGATGGCACACTGGAAAGCAAGAAGGTGTTTCAGACGGAGATCAAAATGAGCTTATTTACTTCAGGACATACAATCAAGTATGGTGATTTCCAAACGGTCATGCCGATACTTCAGGAGTGTAACAAATTATTATGTTTGGAGTAAAAATCCCATTTCCAACTATGCAGAGAAGGAACTGCCTTAGCAGAAAAATTAGGCCCTGGGATTTACTTGACTTTCCTTACTTGCTCCGGGGAAAATGTCCCAGGCAGCTGGGATGACAACTGGTCTAAATCTTTACGAGCTTTTTAGGTAATAGTTTTTTTTAGCCTATTTAACCTCAATACGCCTTCTAAGTTCAAGCCCACTTCTGTAGCCGAGTGAACAGCCGTAGGACTGGCTGTGACTGCAACGTACGCGAGTGAGATACAGGATTTCCTAACGAGCCAAAATACCAAGGTAAAGAGATAGAAGTCTGGTTAAGAATCATGAAGCCTGCGATTTCTGGCAGAAAAACATTCATGGCTTCACTACACACAAACCTGTATAAAACCTCCTTTGCATTTTGGAGCTAGAAATGTCCCATGTTTTGAACTAAGATATTATGGGTTACATGGTCCTCGAGCAAATGTAGATACCAGCATCGTCTGACAGAGAATTTCTTGTGCAACAACGGGTGCTTCTTCCACCTTTTAAGTAGGAAGACCCCAGAAAATCAGCACTGAGATCATATCCACCATGAAAGAGGTTTTTTCCTACGGATGTGCACTCTGTCTTCAAAGGAAAGGCTTTTCTCTCACCTCAACATGGAGTGACTGGGAATGGGCACTGTGGACGAAGAAGGTGAAAGCCTGGCCCCATGTGGGATCTTTGCTGAAATTGCAGGTCTGCAACAAGAAGATTGTGGTATTTATGTTAGCTTATTCTGTAAGCACCAAAGAATACCTGGACACTGATCACCAGAGAGGGTCATAGCGACCCTCTTGTTTTATTCAGCGATGCTACACCCCGGCTGTGTGGAGAGAGTGAAATTTCCAGGTCAGAAGTGTGCAGAAGCAAAGTCTCTGGCACAACCAGAACAAGTCCCGTGGGGCATGGAAATGCTGAAGAACAAGTCTGGTGAGCTGGAGTTTGCTGCCTGGACCAGCAGCCTGCCTCACCTGCAGCAAAGCACCGTTCCCTCCTTCCCTCCCACCTTTCCACCCAGAGAGAGCCAGGATGCTGCTTCCAGCCTGCAGGCACCCAGGGACAGCTTGAGGGACGAGCAGGAGGGCACAGCTTCAGCACCGTCCACTTCAAGGATGAAAGAGTATGGAAAGCACCCACAGGGGGCTGTGCGTTGCTTCATAAACCAGCTGCTTCCACCAGGCCACGAGGGCTGGCAGCAAGGGGAAAGGAGCAGGGGAAAGCTGGAAGTCTGACCTAGCTTGGGAGAGGCAGGTGATGTGGTGGGGGAAAAGGGAAAGCCAAAAAAGGTAAAGATGCAAGCAGAGCCCAGTTTCTGGCTGGAAAACGCAGAAGAAACATATGAAAATAGGTGCCGGTCCTGTATGCTCGTGTGTAGCCAACAGGATTCATTCCTATTTGCTGAGTGTCCAAAACAATGTAAGGCGGCCTCTTCCACATCCAGCTATGGGGCAAGAAACACAGCACCTACTGGGAGGGGAGAACTCAGCTGTTGCTAATATTCATCAGGCAAAAATAAATATTAAATAATGAAAAAGGAACTGAAAATGAAATGGAGGAGATCCAGATACGTGTTGCCCAGGTGAAAAACATTCAGTAAAGCTGTGAAACACAGGAGCCAGGAGAATCTGATGAGGGGACAAATGCCAGCTTGATGCAGATGACACCCTGCCCTGAGAAAGGATGAGCCAGACTGGAGACCTATCATTTTTTTTGCTTCTGCAACCCTCACAGAACTAGGGTAGCTTGGTCAAAATAACCTCATGGCCATGAGCACAAAACTACCCATCTGTACAGTAGCAGATCAGACACCTACAAACCAAGCACAGCTCAGTGACACAGCGCTTCCGCGTGCTGGTTGACCCCCACCTCCTGGCCTCTGCAGCGATCACTGTAACTACAGCTCTTCACATCAGCTTCACTAGTCTTACCCGTCCTAGGGACTACTTGGCAACAAATATTTTCTATTTTATGGTTGACTAAGGGAAGCAGAAGAGTCAAACAGCCTCACCTTGCTTTTCTGAGTCTTGTTCCCTACCGTAAGCAGGACGAAGGAGGAAGGTTCTCGTTCTGTCTTCTGTAATTCAATACGAAGGAAAAAAAGGAAAAAAAAGAGACATTTATAGTTTATAGGAGCTAATATTAAACCACTACTCTTACTTGAAATACATAACAATTCCTTTCCAGAAACAATAATACTGAACCTCTTGTACTGTGCCCTTCTGCACTAGCGCACTAAGGCTGACGATCTGGTCTTGGCACAGTGAGAAAAGTGTACACAGTGAAGTCCAGCATTAAGGATTCTTGAATGTGATGTGTATCACAGTGCTAGTAACTCACCTCAATTGTAAAGATCGCATTTAGGAGGGGAGCTACTCAGAGAGAACAGGAAGCTTTATCCACTGCTCAGAGCTGTGGTTGTGTGTAGCTTCTTCAAGAAAAAAAAGGGAGACAATTCTTCCCTACACCTACCATTTACATCCCAGTAGCAAAATGCAGTATTTTGAAAGAGCAACCTGAAGCAAAGAGAGAGGAGGCAGGAATGACAGAGTGGCTTCTGAATCCCTCCCATCCCAATGTGGGAGATCAAACTGGAACAGCTCAGCATGGGAAGAACCCCTGCGGCAGCAGAAAGGGTAACATGACTTGGTCTGATGTCTGGAGGCTCTTACTCTCCGAAGTATAAAATAAAAATAAAGACAACCCCACACACAATCAAGTATTTCTGTGCTGCATTCTCCCTTGGACCTCCTAGACTGTCACTGGGGTGGGGTGGGCTTTCAACCATTATTTTGAACCCCTGGTCACTTAGGATTCTGGCAGCTGTGAGATTTATTTATTTTTTAACCACAGCTAGTTTCAGTTGCTACGATACCACATAATCCAAAATGTTGTTTTGCGAGCATGGGAGAAGAATATAAATTTTACCTTGAGGTACTTGTTATTTTTGATCTTCTTCGCTCCACATTCACCATTCGAATACTCAAAGTGGTTTTTCTAAATTAGTAAAAGAGTAAATTTAGTAAATTTACCAAAAATACCAAAAATTAGTAAAAAAGTAAATTAAAAACAATTAATTTGTGGGCTTTAAAAAAAACAAGGTGAAGGAGTGAAGGCTGCCTGCATGGGGTTTGCACTTACCGGAAGGTTGAAGGCACTGTCCAAGTAGACGATCAGAATAGCTGTAGACAGACCCTTCTTATCCTGTGAAGGACAGGAAAGATAAAACAAACCAAACCCCAAGGTAGGCACGATCACTCACCAAGGGCAACGAAAAACACAACACAAATTTAAGGGACGGTTTCTGAAAGCTAAGCAGCGCTTCACCTTTCTCCTAAAACTTGCAATTCAGAGGAGCCCAAGCTGACAGAGCACGGCAGGTTTAAGCAGACCAGTGAGAAGAGGTGTAAGTCTTTTCAATTAATGCTCTTTAATCTCTCTGCTGCAGGACTGGCTGGATTCCCCTGTGCAGCGAGACACCTAGACACATGCTCTACCACACATATCAACATCAGTAACCCAATGACAGCAGAGCAAAGCCTGGAAACAAATGTTATTCACTTCAGTGGAACTCAAATGGTTTTGCTTCATTATGAAGAAACAGCATCCTGGGCAGATGGGCTTTATCCAAGCAGTTCTGCTGGACAAGTAAGACACCGTTTAGAACCACAGCCCTACCAAGCACCAGTGCTGAGTATTTGTCTATGACTAGTAGGGGTTATGGACAGGGGTCCTCCACAGACCCTAGATGAACAGGAAAGGGAAAAAATTATCAAAGAAGGGAACGGAGAGGCCATTTTGCAGTGAGTCAAACAAAGCTTTGCTAATTCAAGCAAAAAGAGCTGCCAGATTTGAGTTACTCCTGGATTACCAAGGGATCTGGGGCAAGCAAACACCCTTCCTCTTCAGGAGAGGCAGCGGGGAGGGAAAATAACATGAAAACTTTGTCAGAAAAAATAAACTCCCATGAGTTTGCCTGGGGTTCCTAATTTTACACACTCCTTTGTTGATCACTGGACAGGGATCAGAGTATCTGAATCCTTTAAGCAAATATACTCACCTCATGTAGCTTTTCTTGGTCGCTCACTAGTGAAAGCCACTCCAGTTTTAAATGCAAGTGTCCGCTTGTTGTCTTACTTAAGGGAAACCACTAAACGGAGACAACAAAGAGCAACTTAAGAACTGTGAGGCAGAATAATCTTTTTTATGTATGTTACAGTCTCTGCAACTTACGTGCAATAAACAATATGAATTGTACTTTGAGCGCCTTGGCTTGCATTTTTGACACTTAGATTGTAGAATGTCCATCTTCTTAGAAACACAAGCCAGAAAAAAAACCCAAAATAAGATACCCATATACAGGCAAAGCTCGTGGGTATTTCCAACCAGCAGCACCCTGGCATTGCCTGCAGAGTGCTGGGTTGCAGGATGAACCACAGTGAGATGGGATCATTTCTTCCCTCAGCAATCAGACGGCCTCACCAAACTTTATCTGTGGCCTCGCACAAAACACTTGGCACACAGAGGACACGAGAGACCAACACAAAAGATATCCCGCTGCTGGCTCAGCGTAACCTCAGGGCTGCCTGAGGTTGCCGGCTCGATCATAAAAATTATTTTAACGACTACTCCAAGTTTTCTGAGGAAATGTATTTTCTTTTTTGTGAAAACACCATAGTGCAAGTGTGCAAGGAAGCTTCACGCACACAGAAACAATGTAGTAGCAGAGGGAGAGCACAAACGAGTACATGTAAGCACACACCACCAATCACGTTTAGAAATAAACCGTGATCTTTACCTCATCAACAGTTCTGTCATTCATTACATCCACTAGGCTTATAAGCAAGCTGAAAGACAAGAAGCAAACATTTCAGTGTATATTTAGGCATATAGCATGCTGCTGCTGGGGGGAGGAGGGGAGAAGAAATCGCCACCAAAAAAG
The DNA here is from genome assembly GCF_964106895.1 of Numenius arquata. Taxonomy (NCBI): domain Eukaryota; kingdom Metazoa; phylum Chordata; class Aves; order Charadriiformes; family Scolopacidae; genus Numenius; species Numenius arquata. The sequence continues at coordinate 10,987,118 of NC_133578.1, read as the reverse complement.
CCCACACTCATCTGTTCCAAATAGCAACTTCTACGTATTACTTGTGTGTGTGTGTGTGTGTGTGTGTACACGCTTACACTTTTGAAGTCTCCCCCTTGAAATACTTCCAAAACTAAAATACATTTGAAGTAAATCTCCAGGCATGTAGTAACCACCACTTCTAGTGGCTTCCTAGGACTAGGAACTAATAACTTGGTATCAGTATCCGGACAAAAAAAAATAGCTTTCTTCAATATTAAATTTGCGGTATGAATAATCTGGTTGTCCCGTTTCAGAGGTCAATGGACCCCAAACAAGGGTGATGCTAATTTACCTGCCCATAAAGTCATCTTTATCTGGATCTTCATCATACAAGTCCACTTCTAAGTCCTGACCAGGCACTTCGTGAACAACAAACTGGAGGAGAAAGAGGTATTGATTAAAAACTAAAAGCATTCACAGGGGTTCATACAGGCTGTGGACAAGAACACGGCACCACAGCTGTATAACACATTGTGGACGTTCCCTGCTGTTTCACGGCTAAATACGTAACAAATACAACTGCGTATAGGTGAAAACATTTCCAAACCAGTTTGCTTGTTTCTTAACTACAAGCTACACCCCTCAAACTGGTATCCCTAATAAGCAGAGAAGAATCAATGCTGGAGCAGACTACAGCTGCACAGACTACTGCACCGATTGATATTTAAAGCAGTGCTGTGCACCGCCTCCAAAAACCCACATATGTAAACCAGCTCAACCTGAATGACATTTCAAGTTTGCAATGTAAATTTGAACTTCTCTAAGGGAGAGAAATGCCTCATCAATCAAGTAACAAGGAAGTCCACCTGCTCCAGTGCAGTCAGTTAAGAGGAGGTCCTCCAAGCACAGGGACGTAAACGGCTGTGCATCCTACAGATAGAAAGATCAAAAGATTCAGTACCTCAAATGTCTCATTCCAAATGGGATTAAGATCTCGGGAAACTGTCTTGCTTCGATACTGCACCGTGCCAACGCGAAGAAGAGCGTACGGGTCAGACTTCCCCCTGATTGCACCAAGGAAACTGTCTTTCTGGACAAGATTTTCAGCTTCCAGCAGATGAACCCTTATGACCCCCTGGATAAAATAAGATACAGAATTGGTCATGAAAATGTGATCTTTGAATAATTATAATATGCTGCCTCCTAAAACTAGTTATTTCAGGCAGCAAGGGTAGTCATCATGACAGGTTTGCAAAGGCATATATTTTGATGCAGTACATTTCAAATGACAGTTGTATTAAAACACTTTTCCCAACATTTACCTAGGGGAAAAAATATACCCCAAATGTAAAGAGATAAACAATCCAATCTAGATAACTGGGTAGGAAATATTCTTCAATTTATATTTAAAACAGAAACATACATATGCACACAGGATCACAGCCACTGTCAAATCAAGCATGGAGTGAAGATCAATTCCCACTGACTGAAGCAGGAATTAAGTATCCATTGGCAGGTTCTTATTTCATTGCAGAGAGGCCATTCAACTTCAATTGGGTGATGCAAGTTTGCAATAGGGAGCATTCCTTTGTCATTCATTTTTATTTACCCTCATTAATGAGTGTATTAGGTATTTGATGGAGGAGGGAGACTGAAGATCTGGATATATGTAAGGCCTTTAGGAGATCTGAGTGCTTATTTTTCCCCAATTTTTTTTCTGTAGCAAAGAGATGTCACCCTCTGAGCTCCATATTTATACCCCTTCACATCATCAGTAAAAAAAAGGAAGTAGTCTGGCACTCATTGCTTGTGTATTTACCTTCTCTAACTGAAGATCCATGGTATTCTCAAATGAGACTAAAGGTTTAAATTAGTAAATGAGCTCAGTGTCTAAAGAGACTTCTTACGCCACATATAGAGGGTAGTAGCTCTCAGCCCTCACTCCCCCAAATTATAAACTATCCAACAACTGCTTTTATATTCCTGAAACATTACCTAAAGAAAGCCTACAATCCAGGCTGAAACAGATGATGGGCTGGATGTGCAGGAACCTCACACACCAAGCTCGTGTGCAGCCGCGGTGTGGCAAAGGCGCAGTCATTTAACTTAAATCACTCTTACTGAAAAAAACTCACACGTGGGATAGGGAACCTCAGGTGGGCAATATTCATGTTCTTCTTCAGGGGCACCGTGATCCTGTTCGGTAGAACCAGCCGTGCAGCAATGAAGTCTTGAATTAGCGAGTCCGACATTACACTGCAGTTGGGGGCGGGGGGAGAAACAAAAAAAAGCAATCTAAATCCCTACAATTGATCACAATTTCAGTTAGAATGAAAAAATGAGGCACGGTGCAAGAAATGAGAGCTGCAAAAGGAACGATACTGCCTACCTTCACGCAAAACATGCACACGGGCAGAAGAAACCCATGCTTGTGATATTTAGCGTAGAACAAGAAGAAATAGAGAGGGCAGTTTAACACCAGAATCAATCCCAAAAGATGGATGGGGATCACTGTGGAAGGCTAGGCTGTCTCCTATCATTAATTCTCATCCAGTTGAGCTGCCACAGAGGAGAAGACGAGCACGGAGCAGCCTCTCAAGATCCCTTTCAATCCGTTTCCCACCGTTCTGCACGTAACGGCCACTGCCTTGTGGCACAGACGGTGCAGCACCCACTTGCATGGAGGGACGTTCCAGGCTAGGGTTATTGGGGCTGGATGTGAATTTGGCTCCAGCAGGTTGTAAGTGATGAATGGGAGCTTAGGCCATATGATGAGATCATCGTGCACCCCAACAAGTCCTACAAACTCATGTGCTTTCTAGGTTTCCTTGGGAATGCCGACACCAGAGACGGACAGGGTGAGGAGGGAACCTGGAATTTTCAGTATTTCACAGGAGGCTTAAGACCTCAAAGTAGTTTGGTTTTGGTATGCTGCCTGAACTGATGGTACTGTCTGTCTTGGAGTTTAGGGAACTTTCCAGTCTAACCTAAAACTTACGCATTTTTAGCTTTTCAGTTCAAACCTTTTATTTGGAATTGCTCTATTTGTATGGTGGGGACAACTAATTTGACCTCAATCTCCTGAGCAAGATGCATATGGCTATCATAGACTCCCAGTACTCTGCAGGTGATTAATAAGAGGATTTCAAAGTACTTGGCATGAGCAGAAGGCAATATTAACAGGGAAACCTGAAAGCACCAAACATCTGAAAGACTTTCATCCTCTTGATAAATCTAGTGCATGTAAGTCAGCTTCTCAGGGTAAGACTGTGCAACAGAATTGTCACATTTCACAGATGAGGCTGGATTCACACGAACAGAAAGTCCTTTCCTACCCCAAACATTAAACCAGGAGCCTGAAAGCCCTTGGTCAGGCTGTTGGCTTTCCTGTCAAGAGACACCCAGAAGGAAGGTCACAGAATTGTCCCTTCTCTTGAGTCTCAGGGTACACCCAACTAATAACAGCTTGTACATCAGGACAGACGACTGCATCCAGTTTCTTTACTCTCTGTTAAGTAAGCCCGATTCATTTGAAAGGGAGAGCTCTTGTTCAACCTGTACTTCAGCCTGTTCACGGTCAGGCATGTTTTGCTCCTGGCTTTCACGTGTAGTGCTGATGGACAAGCAAGGGTTTCTGTGTTCAAATCCCTGTGAGAGAACCAGGGAGTGAAAATTTAGGACACCAAATTTGCACTTAATTATATGAGAGGCTGTAGGTTGGAACACCTACATACCTTCTTCTCCCTGCAAGGATTAAGGAAAGCTGCATTAGAAAAGAACAGATTCATTCCTCTGATAAAAACTGGAGCTCTCAGGGCAAACTTCAGGGCAAAAGGCGACTCTGGCCTCAAACGAACAAAAAAAAGAAAGCTTCCTCTCACTCAACATCAAAGGTCTTCAGAGGCCTTTAAGTGCTTGAACTGGTACCTGAAGTAGCCTGCAACTTCCTACAAGTTTGCAAACCATGAGTTGCAGGGGAAGAGAGAGGAGCCAAAGTGTCTGCATTTGCATTTAAAGGGAGAAAGGCAATGGCTGAGTAACCAAATATATTTTGTTCTTGTGTAACCGATTTTCTCCTTACACTGAGGAGCAAGGAAAAAGCAAATCTCTGATCTGGAGAAACAATTTGAAACTTACAGTACTGAAAACCGCTAGGATTTTCATCCTTGCTGTGCAAGCTTCAGGTACAAGATCAACCCAAAAGGCATTGGGGAAGAGCTACATTTTCTGAAGAACTTCGAGGGTGAGCAGATGACACAGACAGAGAAGAACGTTTCTCCTTATAAATCTGGTGCAGTTTTCTTTATTATGGACTGTATTTCAATTTGTCAGAGGGACCACAACCCTGTGATACCTTGCTTTTTTTCTCTTTAAGTTAAACAAAGGTAAGCACAGACTGCCAGTCACCTATATCTACCTCATCTGCCTTTGCAAGTAACTAGCACATGGGAAACAGAAGGGCTTGTGTTTTAGTTTCTAGACCATTGTAGTTTGGGGGATTTACTAACCCCAAATGCAATGAAGTGACTGAAGCCATTTTGATAGAATGTAAAAAGCACCCTCTTCAGGTTTTGCAAACTCCACGATGGGATGAGGATCAGCACGACATCTTTACACAAGGCTCTTGAGAACAGCTTTGAGGATTATCGAAGAACACCATCCCAACATCCAAAGGCTTTTTAAAGAAGAGTAAAGTGAAGCAAAGCAGACACTCACTTAATGCCTGGGACATCCAGGAGGTTACTCATGCCTGCCCAGTTGATTTCCAAGTGCTACAACAAGATCAGGGAGAAAAATTATACACAACAATTACAATTTATTTCAGCACAAATGTAGAATTTAAAGGGGAAGCAAATGTTTCTAAAACAAAGCCAGCTGTTTAAAGAAAGCAAAACCTGCACCAGAAAGTGACTGCATCTATACGTTAGAACTAACAGCTGGTAGGAATTCCCTTATCTGTTTTACCTGCCATACCTGAAATGAGGGTATCGCTGGGACTTATCCTGCAAGCACCAGGAAAGAAAGCATTCACCCCCAGCAATGGCCACTGGCAGATGCCCTGGGGTCATGTGCAGTAAATTCAACAGTCTACCTAGACTTTGAAGTTGTTTCCTCATCCTTTCACTTGAGGGTTGGCCTATGCCCCGAGGCAGGGGGATTTACAAACACCACCCAACTTCAGGAGTCTGTATTTCTATTCACAAAGTAAACAAAAAGTTTTTTTTCCATGTGCTAAAATAACGCTACTACATCCAAACACAAAAACACCTCATCCAAGATCAAAAATGTGTGACTTCCATGAACTCAAGCAGAGCATAACCCATAAGCAAGCAAAGCCGCGTGCTGTAAGGGAACTGGTTCTTACAGGACTAGAAGGTTTCTCATATTTTATTAAACAATTCAGCTGCAAGGCACATGACCTTAAACAGGCAAGGTTTCAAAGGACGACCATGACTGAATGGTCTCCATGATGACTGCATTTAAAATCTATGAATGCGAAGGTTTAAAATCCATCTGCCAGGAACCCTGCAGCAAAGGCCTACAGAACGGCTGCTGTGCTGTCACCATGGCAAATTCCTCCCATTCCGAGAGTGAAGCAAGTAACTTTTTAGGCATTACTGCAAGAGAATAGAGCAAATCCACTCCCATCCTCTTGGGGTTCAGGAGGAACATTGAACAATCAGGAATTTGCTATTCAGACACCTCGCAGGTGAGGCACTTGCAGTCGTGCAGTTTGGGTTACCAGCGACGGACGGCTTGTGTCGCCTGCTGAAGACCTACCCATCCATTAGGACAGACCGAGTATCAAGAAGGCTGCAGAGAGCAGTTCGCTACTGACTCACCGGTTTCTGCAGAAAAAACAAGGTCACCGCTCCAATGAAAGGTGCGTCGGTAAGAAGAGGTTCCAGTATCACCCGCAGCGTCCCATACAACTGCAAACAGAAGAGACCAAGCTTGGAGAACTGAGCCTGAAGGTACTCTCAGGCTGCAGTTTCAAAACTGTGATCTTCTCAGGGATGGAGATAATTTTAAAAATCCTACTTGAAAACATTTTATTAAAAGTCCCTCCCTCCAAACCACTGCTATTGATATCGGGCAATGTTTTCTAAGTTTGTGGAATCTGCCTACAATCCTGACTGCCGTACAATGGTACAATGGAGTGATCTGCCTTTTAGGTGTCAACATGGCATGAACAGGTTGTTGGTCTGATCTAAACCAGCTTATGAGCACCCTGGCAAAACTGGCTCTTTTTAAGTTCTCTACCAACACACAGCTCGTCTGAGCTCCAGTAGCAAAAGGTGGCCTACACAAGCTTGGTGCTCTAGCACTGACCTTTCAGAGTCACACTTCAGAAGCTTAAAAGTGGTATTTACGTGCTTTTCCAAGGAAGGCATCATTTCCCCAGCCAAAACACAAGGAGATAAAGCCAATCATTCCAAGCTGGCTAGTTGGGTGGTTTCCCACTTGTCGTGACCTCCCCATTGAGACGTGCTGCCTCCTGCCACACACAGCCTTGAACAGACACCGTTAGCACTGCACGCACCTGTACGCCTTTCACTCCAAGATTAAATTTCGATATGTCCATGTGAATCTCACAGTCCCCTATGTAACTGAAAGAAAATTCTCACATTATTCCACAGTTTGCAATAGTTCAATGAGAAACACTGGGCTATACAGAGTATAAAGGAAATTAGTTTAACGATTGACAGCATGACCCCATGTGCAGAGATGGATTTTCAAAGCAACTGGAAAGGGAAAGTTGAGCACATTGAACAAGGGTCAGATCTTCACAAGTGAAACCCTGCAGGCAGCTGGGATATTGATCTACCTGCAAAATGTCAAAGCAACATCTGTATTTCAAGGTTCCTTTTCCATTCTTAGGACTTGCTCCAAGCAGGGGATCAACAGGCTCATTCAAAATTCAAAGTTATAGCAATTGCCCTCTTGCTCCCTTCTCTGCCAAAGGCCTGATCCCACCCCACAACTTGGTGACCCAGCTCCCAAGCTGATGCAGAGCCATCCTGCCCACACCTTGCCCACAACCAAAAAGCCCACTTCAAGGACAAATTCGTCACTAAAAATAACCTGGTTTCCTTGAGGCTGAAATAAAAGACAACGACTTAGACCAGATTTTGGTCAGTTGCCACAGAGAACATCAGGCTTTAAATAAAACGAATGCTGAGTGTGGTACTTTCATAATTTGGAAACCACCTTAAGCTTTAATAAAAGTACAAACATCACCTTATGCAGAAACCGATAGCCACTCCCCGGGGAGCAGAACCCAGCAGATTTGTTGATCCCTCTGGCAGAAAACAACTGAAGGGAGCTACCAAGTTCCCTCTCAGTCCTCTGAGAAATAGCTCTTTCTGGCTGCAGACACACAAAACACCCTGCAGGTAAAGCAGGGTGTAAAGGTACCGCAGCATAGCGAATGTGCTGCGCTTGCCGCCCGCGTGCATAACTTCACCCCATAATCAAAGAAAAAGGACAAGATTTTTGCTCTGACCACATGCATATGGGAAAACAGTGGTGCAGCTGCCACTAATTCACGCTGTAATTTACACATAGACTGAATCCCTCCTCCTCCAAAAAAAACCTGCCAATAATGTGTAAGCCTGTGAATTTGTCTCCATTTTTGCAAGCAAAGTTCTCAAATATTTGTTTACAGAGAGTCACTTAGCAGAATTTAAAAAGCTCATAACACACAAATTAAAGCCTTTAACGGCAGAGCATTCTCATTTCTTAAATAACCAACCTCACAGGCCATGCCAAAATTAACACAATCTTCCTTATAAGCCAGTCACATAATTAAACAAACTTATTTTTACGTTTTATTAATTTCCACAATTTTGACATTATCTTACAGCTCATTACACTGGGTGCTAGTAGAGCTTTGTCACAATAGAAGTCTAAATGAGAAGCCAAAATGAGTTCCTCAATTTGCAGTAATTAATCCAAGAGTTTTTAATTCAGCTGTTGCCAGTGTCCAACGCATCAAATAATAGCTGTGGTGTTTCAATTTACAACGTTTATGCCTTTCCACACAGTCAAAAATTCTTCCCACCCAGTCCTAGATGTCTCTTTTCTCCAGTGACGCTTCAATACATGCAATCAGGTTTTGAAGTCTAGATGTCAGAGAAGTCTTTACCCCTTTTATCAGAGCCATAACCTTTAACTATCCTTAAGTCTGCTTCGTACAGGCATCACCCCCACACACCAGGGTGCCTGGTAGGAAGGATGCGGTCTCTGTTCATTAGTTTTACTCCTCATTTACTCCTGGTTAGTATTCAAGGATCACCTCCTCCAAGCTCAGGAGCGCTGCATCCCAAGAAAGAAGTAGTCAGGCAAAAAAGGCAGGAGGCCTGCATGGATGAAGAAGGAGCTCCTGGACAAGGTCAAAAGCAAAATGAAGGCCTACAGAGGGTGGAAGCAAGGACGGGTAGGCTGGGTGGAAATCACCTATTGCAGAAGGAGATGCAGATAAGCACGCCTGTGCCACGGAGGAGAACTGGAGAAGCTTGTACAAGTGCAGGTATCTGCATCCCTTCTGTAATTGGGTTGAAAAGCTGGGCCCAGCGCTCACGATGCAATGGCAATCCACTGACTGAAGGCAGGGATGCTACAGGAGCACACACTGACAAGTCTGACTAACCTGGGTGTCTATGTATCCCTTTGGAAAAGGCATGTGCAATTCTCCCCCTGTAAAGTAACTCTTGATACTGTAAAGTATTAAGATAAGAGAAGCTGGGTCCTTAACACAGCCCAGGAGAAGAGACTCCCATCAGAGACAAGGTAGTCTGAACACTCCTGTGTGAATACAGAAAGAACTCGGGTTATCAGATGACAGTTCAGGCTAAGTTATTGTCAGGATGAGGAAAAGGAGCGCTTGGCCAGTTTGGAGATGCTGATGGGTCTGCCAGAGGGATAGGAACGAGGAGGTGGGGGAATCCCCCTGCAGAGGATTGTTAAAAGACAGTGAAAATGAGTATGTGGGAGAAGCAGCCTGGAGAAGTAGCTTAACAGCGAAGAGCAGAGACCTGCAGAGCCTTAAAGGCGTCAAATCCCTCGATCTCAATGTGGAAAGCACGAATGATTTGCCAAAGGCCCTAAAACTGGTCTGGCTATTACAAAGAACACTTCACTGACAGCACTGAAGCACAACATGTTCTGGCTGAAAATCAAGCATGTCATTTTGCAGGGAGCAATAGTGCTCTGCCGGGGCTAGGGATGCTGCCGTGCCATTGCCACATTAAGCAGCAGGCACAGTTCTGAGCAGCTCTGTGCTACTGCCAAGACACTTCGTAATTTCACACTGCTTTTTCCTGGCACTACCATGAAGAAAAGCCACTTAAATTAGGCATCTCCATCGCCCACTAAACTTACAGAGCTACAGCAGCATGCAAGTGGTAATTCCCCCAGTAATTCCGTTCTCCAGGCTAAACGAGGAGAGAGCTTAGCTCTGCAGTGGCTCTGATGTTAACAAAACACACAAGCTCATTCAAAACAGCCTGGAAGGTATCAACTGTTTTATCTACTTTTGTTGTTGTTAATAGACCTAGAGGCATTTTTCTGCTCGGAGAACGGCTGTAATCAAAAAAAGCAAATGTGTTGGGTGGCACATGGAACAAGTAGTGAGTAAAACAAGAGGATTAATCTGGTGGAAGGCATTAAAAAAATAAGGGGAAGGAACTAAAAAATAAGTAGCACAAGTAGTTCTGGAAGAACTGGAGAGGTTGGGCTGAAGAGGAACCATAGCGGGGCAATAGACAGACCAAGTGCCTCCGTGCCTGAGAGCTGTCAGAACAGGAAATACAGTTCCAAAGCTTGGGTTCTTGCTTCCATGAATGGCAAAGCCAGGGGACATGTTCTTATACCCATGGCAGCAGTGATGGGCCAGAGGAGGTAACACCTAGACCTGTGCAGATGACACAGCTTTCTGACTTAAAGGCTGATGCACAGCATCTCACCTCTGTAAGTACCGAGGACATCCAGCTGCGGGACAGATTATCTCATATCATTCTAGGTTGATATAAGATAAGGACCTCTCCACTTCGTGCTGATCTTAGTGGACCACATGTCCACTCCACCATGACAACTCTCACACAGGTGGTGAAATGGGCAGTGAGTTAAGAGCCATCTACATAATCAAAGATGCAATGTTACCATATCTGCAGGTCCAGGATAATTTGTCTTCTGTCAATTTCTTTGGTGTATGCTTTTATTCCATTGATTCTAGGGCACTGAAATAGAGACAAACAAGATACAACACAGTTAATATCTTTCTAGTTAAACCCAAGTGAAAAGTCCTACTCACTTCAATCAATTTGAGTACAGAGGCATTTATTAAAGGCTTTGTATTCATCAAAGACTTCGCACAACTGCATGCAAAGTATGGGTAAACCACACAAGTTTTTCCCTTAAAGAAGTAGTGTGAACAGCCTTGGCAGTCCTCAGATACAGGGCTGCTTACAAGTAGCCCATGCTGCAAGCCTTAGGAAGCACTGAAAACTCCTGTTGCATGTGTATAACAGAAAGAAATGTGGATAATATGCCCTTTTTTCTTGTCCAGTCCCATGATACTGACAGCCAGTGGGAAGGGATGTGTCTCTCCTATATGATCTTTCCTTCTCATTGAAGATGATCAAATCAACATGAGGAGGGAGCAAAGGAGGTAGCAGAGTTGTACCATTTTGTTAAACACTCAGAGCTATTAAAGAGCTGAACTCAGACTCCCAAATACTCTCTTTGCATCTGAACTTTTCAGAAAAGACTGAACATCAATCATTGCAAAGGTTTCACGCTACCTTCTCGCCAAAGTGGATCTTGGTAAAGCTGCATGTTTTCAGATGTACATTCTTTGCTCTGATTTTTGGTTCAACAACTTCTTTAAATGTTTTTTCCATGATTGTCCCAAAGTATGGCCAAGCCTGTACAAGAACCTAAAGAACAGCAAAAGCAGAAATATACCTTTTGTTGAGAAACAGACAGAATACTTGGCTATTAATCTCCACCCTTTTAAAATACCAAGTCAAGTCACATTTGTGCTCTTAAGTCATCATTCTTGAAGGATCCATCCTAGTTCCTCAGAAAAGCAATTTGTTTTAGGAACTGAAGGGTGAGTTTTCAGCCTCATAGAGCCTATGACTGCTTCTAACCACAGGGGCCAAGCCAGCCTAGAAAGGACAATAGCTTCTAATTAGTCTAAAGTGTCACAAAGTTCCCTGGAGTTAGGTTTATTTAGAGAGGAGCAAGATGAGCTTTTACATCAAAAAGAAAGTTTGCTAAAAAGAAAAACAGGATAGTTACTGGATGCTAATTTGCAAGTTCAGCTGTTTTGCTCTGAATTCCACAGAGTCCAGTTCCCGTGAGAGCTTGACTAGAGCTGCTGATGGGAACATCTGCCTCAGAGCTCTCTGGGAACCTCTCTGGTAAGAGGAGATGCCACTACTTTTACTAAAATAGTAACAATACATGCACACATATATACACATCTGTACGCACATACGCACACACACGCTTTTTTTGTTTTTCTAGTCTCAGAATGAAGTGGTCAAATTTGTCAAACCTGTATCAACCAGGCACACATTTGGCTCTCACCAAAACCCCAGTGGCAATTCTATACTTAAGTGGCTCCAAGACTTAAGTACAGACACTGATATGGTTGAGCCATATCGTAGTGACTGGACAACTTTCCCAGGCTTGGCCCACAGAGTCTGTGCCACGATGCAGCTCAGAGCAGACGGCCTCGCAAACTGGCATTCAGAGCTCCTCACCTTGTTCAGCCACTCCACTCGTTCAACATCAGGGAAGTGAACCTGGATGCAAAGAAAAATAAAGTGAGTGCCACATGCCATCTGTCTCGGCATGCTGCAACACATGTAAAACATACCATGGAGTGTGGAACAGGTTTCAGAGTAAGTTGAGATCCCTGTGCCCTCATATATGCAGCCTTTATAATTTACTACCTCCTTGAAAAGTTGTAAAAGGCAAATAAAATAGTAAAAA